>NC_136273.1:104724899-105075624 GCF_964187855.1 Myxine glutinosa
GAAGTGTGTATAGAACATATGTGGTGATATGGAAGTGTGTACAGAACACGTGTGGTGATGTAGAAGTGTGTACAGAACACGTGTGGTGATATGGAAGTGTGTACAGAATATATGTGGTGATATGGAAGTGTGTACAGAACACATGTGGTGATGTAGAAGTGTGTACAGAACATATGTGGTGATATGGAAGTGTGTACAGAACACATGTGGTGATATAGAAGTGTGTACAGAACATATGTGGTGATATGGAAGTGTGTACAGAACACATGTGGTGATGTAGAAGTGTGTACAGAACATATGTGGTGATATAGAAGTGTGTACAGAACACATGTGGTGATGTAGAAGTGTGTACAGAACATATGTGGTGATATGGAAGTGTGTACAGAACATATGTGGTGATGTAGAAGTGTGTACAGAACATATGTGGTGATATAGAAGTGTGTACAGAACACATGTGGTGATGTAGAAGTGTGTACAGAACATATGTGGTGATATGGAAGTGTGTACAGAACATATGTGGTGATATGGAAGTGTGTACAGAACACATGTGGTGATATAGAAGTGTGTACAGAACATATGTCATGATCGATGAGTGATATTCACCTGCATTGAAGTTGTGAGACAATGTGCAAATATTTATCTCTTCCTCAGGTGTCGAGTGGGGGAAACATCACCGTGGAACTGCAGGGCTATGGGAAATGTGTCATTTCAGTGAGTCTCAACTTCTACAACTTCACTCCCCTTTTCCTTGTGCGAAGCATTGTTGTTTATCGGAATTATTTCCCATTATACAGAGTTGGAACATACATGGAACTTGTGGAAGTTGATGGTGAATGGAGGTTAGGTTTAAACCCCTGTCTGTTTGTGTTTGTCCATCTGTTTGTCTGTTTGTCTGTTTGGTCGTGTGTGTGACAAGGAAGAATTGATTCAATTTTGGTGAAGATTCGAATCCGGATCAGAGAATTTTTGACCGATTCTTCACCATTGAGTGATTTGGCGAAAATCGAAATGTAGCTTGATATCTCAGAGTTATGGACGATTCAGACAAAACTTGTCTTGTCAAATGTAGCTTGATATCTCAGAGTTATGGACGATTCAGACAAAACTTGTCTTGTCAAATGTAGCTTGATATCTCAGAGTTATGGACGATTCAGACAAAACTTGTCTTGTCAAATGTAGCTTGATATCTCAGAGTTATGGACGATTCAGACAAAACTTGTCTTGTCAAATGTAGCTTGATATCTCAGAGTTATGGACGATTCAGACAAAACTTGTCTTGTCAAATGTAGCTTGGGACGTCCGCTTCCGGTCTTGCCGGCGAGGTTTTCGTTTATTCGCAGCTGTCCACACTCTCCATCGAAATCGAAGTTAAGTAATTGTTCCCATTTGTATTTTCGTTATAACTGTATTTATTTTATGGTGTTGTACGTATGGTGTGTCCCGAGGAAGATTTTCGGTGCAAATCTTTCGTACCTGCATAGAAAATCGTGTTAAATCGTGCCGTGTCTTTTGAGGCCTTGTACAGTGTACAACCTTGAGGCTTCGTTTTCCTCTCAGCGGTCCGTTTTTTGTGCTCCAATAACGTTCGTTCTTTGCTTTTCCCAGTCTTTTCACCCATAGCCTACTTCCTTGTTTAAAATCAACTAAAAAAAAAAACTAAAAAAATATTTCCTTCTCTGTTCTTATTCTTTGTTCTCATTCGTTTATTCGTTCGTTCGTTCTTCGAACGACAATCACTGTTATTACTGTTACTGTAATAACAGTTATTACT
The DNA here is from genome assembly GCF_964187855.1 of Myxine glutinosa. Lineage (NCBI taxonomy): Eukaryota > Metazoa > Chordata > Myxini > Myxiniformes > Myxinidae > Myxine > Myxine glutinosa. The sequence goes on from NC_136273.1 coordinate 104,726,671, forward strand.
GTTCACTGTTAACGTTCACTGTTATTAACCTTAAAATGTTTACACTTTCCCCTCAAGTTCTGTATTCCGTCGTATATTATAACACCTTTTTCTTCTTCTTCTTTAAAAGGCTGCTTTCGACTTGCTCACCAAATCTATTCATCCCAAAAAAAAATTCCATCTCTTTCACTGCCTCTTTTCTACATTCCCTAAACTCTCCTGCACTCCATCCTCCCTCCAGCGTCCTTAAATGTATTTTTGACTCGAAGGTCACAGGAAACTCATTTTGCAATAAATGTTCGTTTCCCATTAATCGTACACTTTCTAAAATCCAATCTCACCCCTCCCCTCCAAATCTTCCCCATAACCCCTCCCCTCCAAATCTTCCCCATCACCCCTCCTCTCCAAATCTTCCCCCTTACCACTCCCCTCCTAATCCTCCCCATCACCCATCCCTTTCAAATCTCCCCCCTTGCCCCTTCTCTCCTAAACTCCCCCCACACCCCTCCCCTCCAAGACTCCCCCTCGCCCCTCCCCTCCTAGACTCCCCCCTCACCCCTCCTCTCCAAATCTCCCCCATATCCCATCCCTTTCAAATCCCTCCCCTTGTCCCTTCCCTCCTAAACTCCCCCCTCGCCCCTCCCCTTCAAATCTCCCCACCCTCATTTCTTCTCAATTTCCCCCCTCTCACTCCCCCTCCTCAAAGCGTCCTCCCCGCTTCTTCCCTCTTCCAACTCTCACCTCCATCTCCCCCAACCTTCTGCCTCGCTCTTCCCCCTCCTCAAATAACACCTCATTGTGCCTCACCGAATCACCATCAAACCTTTTGTCCGCCCCATCCTTCCCTTTCTCCGAGCTATTCTGAAATCTCTGAAACACCTTCAACAGCTCTCCCTACCTCTTCCACCTCTTCCACATCTTACCCTACCCCTCCTCCCCCCTGTTCTGTATCCGATGCTCCCCCTTCCTCTTCATTAACGGTATGGACCTCAAACATCTGGGGCCTTCGTTCAAACTCAACTGATCTCTCCATACAGGTTGCTTCTGTCAAACCAGACGTGATCTGCTTACGAGAAACTTTCCTCCTTCATGATGTCTCTGATTCCTTAGTATCTCTCCCGGGTTACTCCCTCCTCCGGTATGATAGACCTGAGCCTCGTCCTGGAGGTGGGGTTGCTATCTTTATCAAAAACTCTCTTCCTCACTCGCCCTGCACTGCACTCTCTCCACCTCACCCCCAGGAATACCTCTGGCTACGGCTTCCCCTTCGCTCCCACCTCTTGTTCATATGTGTGTTGTACCGTACACCAAACAGTGATGACTCCATCTACATCTCGTTGTCTGATAATATGGACCAACTTCTGTCTACTCATCCTAACTCTCTCTTCCTCATAGGTGGTGATTTCAATTGTCACCATGCCAGTTGGCTGGGTGTGGGTACCTCTCTCACCAACCATGGCTCCTCAGCAAAGGACTTCTGCGACTCACTGGGACTGACACAATCTGTCAATTTCCCGACCCGGATCTCAGTCAACGGAGCATCTTCTCTTCTGGACTTGGTTATGACTAACTTCCCTGAAAATGTCTGCTGCTCTTCTTCTGCTCCAATCGGCTCATCTGATCATGTGCTTGTTAAAGTGGACATCTCTCTGACCATTCTCAGGGAGCCTCGTCAGCGTCGACGAGTCTGGCATTTCACTCAGGCCAACTGGCACGGTCTTCAAGCAGCCATCAATCATCTGGACTGGTCTCCCATCTCTACCACCTCTGACATCAACTCATCCTGGGAATTCTTCCAAAGTAAATTGCTCTCTCTCATGCACAGATTTATCCCATCTCGTCTTCGGTTGTCATACCCTTCCTCCCGTCCATGGTACACGGATTCTTGTGGTGAGGCTGTTGCCCAGAAACAACTTGCCTTCGTCTCCTGGAAAGCAAATCCAACTGAAGGAAATCTCATTTCCTTTCACAAAGCCCAAAACAAGTGTGTGTCCACCCTCAGGAGAGCCAGGAAACAATATCTCTCCGTTCTCAAGACCGAACTCTCTTATCTGTCTCCCTCTTCCAAATCCTGGTGGCGTCTGGTCAAATCTGTTTCTGGTGTTTGTTCCCCCTCCATCCCCTCCCTTACCTCAAACGGCTACACAGCTGACTCTGCACGTGAAAAAGCTGAATGCCTCAACTCTGTGTTTGCCTCTAAATCTTGTGTCCCAAACCCATCCCTCTCTGTACCCACCGTACCCAGTCATACCCAGCTGCTCCTGGACTCCGTGTCCTTTCCTCCTGACAAGGTGGAAAAGTTTCTGTCAACCCTCGACTCTGATTCTGCAACTGGACCTGATGGCATCAGCCCACGGGTCCTAAAATCCTGTTCTTCCGCTCTTTCACTCCCTCTCTCTGTTCTCTTCACCCTCTCTTTTGCTCAAGGTCAACTGCCATCTGCTTGGAAATCAGCCAACATCACTGCTTTGCACAAAAAAGGTGCAAAAACAGATCCTAGCAACTACAGACCAATCAGCCTTTTCCCAATTATCAGCAAAGTCATGGAATCCATCATTGCTTCGGATATGAAATCTTTCCTCTTCTCCAATGGCTTGATCTCTGATCATCAATTTGGTTTCAGACCAGGTCAATCTACTCTGGACATGCTGCTTCTGCTGTCTCAACAATGGATGGAGGTCCTCAATGCCAAACCGGAAATTAGAGCTGTCTCCCTCGACATATCACGTGCCTTCGATACGGTCTGGCACCCCGCTCTGCTCACCAAACCCTCCTCCTTTGGTATCCATGGAAATATCCACGCATGGCTGGCGGACTTCCTCTCTCGTCGTAGTCAACGTGTGGCCCTGAATGGGTTTCTCTCATCTCCTCTTCCTGTTCAGGCTGGAGTTCCCCAAGGCAGTGTTCTAGGCCCTGTGCTTTTTCTGGTCTTCATCAATGATCTCTCTGACTCTCTTGAAAATCCTCTCTATCTCTTTGCTGATGACTCCACTCTCTGCCGCTCCATTCCTCATCCCTCAGATCGGCAGTCTGCAGCCTCCTCACTCTCTGCAGACCTGGACAAAGTCACAGACTGGGCAAACAAGTGGAACATGTCTTTCAATCCTGACAAATCTCACACTCTTACGATGTCTCTCCGAAAAGACCGACTGGACAACCCTCCCATCTACTTTCTGAATAATCCTCTCCAAGAAGTTCTGTCACTCAAGCTTTTGGGTCTCACTATCTGCCATGATCTTTCCTGGGAAAACCACATTTCCAAGCTGGCCTCCAAAGCCAGTCGCCGACTGGGCATCGTCCGTCGTGCGAAGTCCTTCCTTGGCACACCTGAGCTCCTCACCACATACAAGGCTTTCATCCGCAGCTCAATGGAATACTGCTCTCCCCTCTGGGCTGGTGCTCCTGCCTCACACCTAGCTCGTCTTCACGCTGTTGAAACCAAAGCGTTCAGAATCATTGGAATCTCCCGCGATGAAGCTATCTCCGAGGGCCTTTCACTTACTCACTGCAGGCAGGTTGGTGGTCTTTCCGTCTTCTACCGACTCCTCTCCGGCCTTGCTCCCCCAGCTCTCTCTGTGCTCTGTCCCCCAAATATTCCTGCAGGTCGCACAAGATCTGCCTGCAACCCTCTTATGGTTAAACTGCCAAAATCAAGACTCTCTGCTCACCTTCACTCCTTCATTCCTCTTTTCTCCCGCCTCTGGAACAAACTCCCTCACTCTCTTCAATCCCACTCCACCCTCCAGGTCTTTAAAACGGCTGTTCACCACCATCTCTTATCTTCCCCAATCCAAAACCTTGATCTTTTCTACCCCCACTAATTTCACCCCAAATCCATTTTTTTGAGGTGACTTTTGTCTTCTTTCCTGGAAGTCCTTGGTGTCCTTGTGTTTTATACCTATCCTGCCTCCCCCCAGGCCCTCTGCCTCCCACACATCTCCCGATGTCCCTGCCCTCAAATGTTGTGTTTGTGTGCTTCCTCCCCTTCTCTCCCCATCTTGTCGACCGCTCCCCTTTTTATATACTTTGTTTGCTTGTTTGTTTGATTTGTTTGTTTGATAAATGTTAGCTCTTTCACGAGCCTCTACTCTGTATACAAAAAAAAAAAAAAAAAAAAAAAAGTTATGGACGATTCAGACAAAACTTGTCTTGTCAAATGTAGCTTGATATCTCAAAGAGTTATGGACGATTCAGACAAAACTTGTCTTGTCAAATGTAGCTTGATATCTCAAAGAGTTATGGACGATTCAGACAAAACTTGTTGGACGAGTTGGGTTCGGCGACAAAACAAGGCGATTATATTTTGGTTCAGATCCGAATCCAGATCCGGTCTATCAGTGGGATACAAAAGGTAAAGTGTTTCAGCCTGGCGGAGCTATGTATGTGCTCTATATATGGAGCTATGTAAAGAGTCTGGCGGAGCTATGTATGTGCTCTATATATGGAGCTATGTAAAGAGTCTGGCGGAGCTATGTATGTGCTCTATATATGGAGCTATGTAAAGAGTCTGGCGGAGCTATGTATCTGCTCTATATATGGAGCTATGTAAAGAGTTTGGCGGAGCTATGTATGTGCTCTATATATGGAGCTATGTAAAGAGTCTGGCAGAGCTATGTATCTGCTCTATATATGGAGCTATGTAAAGAGTCTGGCGGAGCTATGTATGTGCTCTATATATGGAGCTATGTAAAGAGTCTGGCAGAGCTATGTATGTGCTCTATATATGGAGCTATGTAAAGAGTCTGGCGGAGCTATGTATATGCTCTATATATGGAGCTATGTATGTGCTCTATCTATGGAGCTATGTAAAGAGTCTGGCGGAGCTATCTATGTGCTCTATATATGGAGCTATGTATGTGCTCTATATATGGAACTATGTAAAGAGTCTGGCGGAGCTATGTATGTGCTCTATATATGGAGCTATGTAAAAAGTCTGGCGGAGCTATGTATGTGCTCTATATATGGAGCTTTGTAACGAGTCTGGCGGAGCTATGTATGTATGTGCTCTATATATGGAGCTATGTATGTGCTCTATATATGGAGTTATGTAAAGAGTCTGGCGGAGCTATGTATGTGCTCTATATATGGAGCTATGTATGTGCTCTATATATGGAGCTATGTAACGAGTCTGTCGGAGCTATGTATGTGCTCTATATATGGAGCTATGTATGTGCTCTATATATGGAGCTATGTAAAGAGTCTGGCGGAGCTATGTATGTGCTCTTTATATGGAGCTATGTAAAGAGTCTGGCAGAGCTATGTATGTGCTCTATATATGGAGCTATGTAAAGAGTCTGGCGGAGCTATGTATGTGCTCTATATATGGAGCTATGTAAAAAGTCTGGCGGAGCTATGTATGTGCTCTATATATGGAGCTATGTAACGAGTCTGGCGGAGCTATGTATGTGCTCTATATATGGAGCTATGTATGTGCTCTATATATGGAGCTATGTAAAGAGTCTGGCAGAGCTATGTATGTGCTCTATATATGGAGCTATGTAAAAAGTCTGGCGGAGCTATGTATGTGCTCTATATATGGAGCTATGTATGTGCTCTATATATGGAGCTATGTAAAGAGTCTGGCGGAGCTATATATGTGCTCTATATATGGAGCTATGTATGTGCTCTATATATGGAGCTATGTAAAGAGTCTGGCGGAGCTATGTATGTGCTCTATATATGGAGCTATGTAAAAAGTCTGGCGGAGCTTTGTATGTGCTCTATATATGGAGCTATGTAAAGAGTCTGGCGGAGCTATGTATGTGCTCTATATATGGAGCTATGTATGTGCTCTATATATGGAGCTCTGTAAAGAGTCTGGCGGAGCTATGTATGTGCTCTATATATGGAGCTATGTAAAAAGTCTGGCGGAGCTATGTATGTGCTCTATATATGGAGCTATGTAAAGAGTCTGGCGGAGCTATGTATGTGCTCTATATATGGAGCTACAGTTTATTCAGAAAGTATTCAGACCCCTTCACTTTTTTCACATTTTGTTATGGTGCAGCCTTATGCTGAAATCGTTTAAATTCATTTTTCCCTCATCAATCTACACTCAATACCCAATAATGATGAAGAGAAAACAGGATTTTAGAAAGTTTTGCAAATTTATTAAAAATAAAAAACTGAAATATCACATTTACATAAGTATTCAGACCCTTTGCTATGACACTTGAAATGTAGCTCAGGTGCCTCCCATTTCTCTTGATCATCTTTGAGATGTTTCTACACCTTGGTTGGAGTCCACCTGTGGTAAATTCAATTGATTGGACATGATTTGGAAAGGCACACACCTGTCTATATAAGGTCTCACAGCTGACAATGCATATCAGAGCAAAAACCAAGCCATGAGGTCGAAGGAACTGCCTGCAGAGCTCAGAGACAGGATTGTGTCGAGACACAGATCTGGGGAAGCCGACAAAAAAATCTCTGCTGCATTGAAGGTTCCCAAGAGCACAGTGGCCTCCATAATTCTTAAATGGAAGAAGTTTGGAACAACCAGGACTCTTCCTAGAGCTGGCCGCCCGGCCAAACTGAGCAATCGGGGGAGAGGGGCCTTGGTAAGAGAGGTGACCAAGAACCCGATGGTCACTCTGGCTGAGCTCCAGAGATCCTGTGTGGAGATGGGAGAAACTTCCAGAAGGACAACCATCTTTGCAACACTCCACCGATCTGGGTTTTATGGCAGAGTGGCCAGACCGGAAGCCAAACAGTTCAATCTTGGTTTAATCAGACCACAGAATCTTGTTTCTCACAGTCTGAGAGTCCTTTAGTTGCTTTTTTGCAAACTCCAAATGGGCTTTCATGTGTCTTTCACTGAGGAGAGGCTTCCACATTAGAGACTGAGACCAAGTTAGAGCTTTTTGGCAAAGCACATCATCTCTACGTTTAGAGAAAACAAAATGAAGCCTTCTTAGAAAAGAACACCTTCCCTACAGTCAAACATGGAGGAGGTTCAGTGATGTTTTGGGGATGCTGTGCTGCCTCTAGCACTGGGCACCTTGAATGTGCGCATGGCATCATGAAATCAGGAGATTACCAAGGCAATTTGGAGCGCAATGTTCAACGCAATGTCAGAAAGCTGGGTCTCTGTTGAAGGTCATGGGTCTTGCAGTCGGACAATGACCCCAAACACACTTCAAAAAGCACCCAGGAATGGTTCAAGACAAAACGCTGGACTGTTCTGAAGTGGCCAGCAATGAGTCCAGATCTAAATCCCATTGAACATCTTCATCTGAAAACAGCAGTTTGGAGGAGGCACCCTTCAAATCTGGGAGAACTGGAGCAGTTTGCACAAGAAGAGTGGGCCAAACTACCAGTGGAGAGGTGTGGGAAGCTCATTCATGGTTATAGGAAGCGCTTGACTGCAGTTATTTTGTCCAAAGTCTGTGCTATCAAATATAATGTCGAGGGTGTCAATAATTTTGTCAATGCCATTTTTTTATTCTGATTTAAAAGGATAGGTTCAGTTCTGAATCAAAAACAAAGGTTCTGTGATATTAACAGTGAAATAAAGAATTGTGGAGACAAATACTTTTGTCAATTTCAACTTATTTTGGGGTAAAATTGTGTTATTTGAAAAAAGTGCAAGGGTGCCAACATTTTTGGCCACGACTGTATAAACAGCTCAATGCTTGAGGGGGTATAAGGCCTTTTGCATTGCGTTCACTGGTGTCGGTTTGATTGGCATGGCTCATATTGAGATTGGCAGACGGTGGCAAATTACACAAGATATTCCTTGCTTTGAAACGACTTCAGTGGAATTGACTCTGTGGCAGAGTATGTTAAATCGAATAAAAGTATGTTTTGTTGTTGTCTTGAAAACAAATTATTTATCCTGTTTGTTTTTCTGCATTTCAAGGTGCTGAAGTTATTCCATACAGTTGGACAGACTGAAGGATGCAAAAGGTTCCGTCTACAAGTCTCTGCTTCAGATGGTTCAGCCAAACCTGATGGCTACTGTGAGCGTGTGTGTGTGTGTGTGTGTGTGTGTGTGTGTGTGTGTGTGTGTGTGTGTGTGTGTGTGTGTGTGTGTACTACACCCAGACTGTTGTTGTTGTTGTTGTTGTTGTTGTTGTTTCGTATTCAGCCTGTGGCTGCTGTTTGAATCATTTATCTGGAAGTGCGTTTGTGCTACTGATTCAGAACCCCAATTACCAGTGAGCTGGTACTCAATTTGCCGACCTCGGAAACGTACTTGTAATTCAAGTAGTACTTGAAATGTACTTGTAATTATGTAATAGTATGTTCGGAGCTCCTCATGTAATTTTGTATTTACAAGCGCTTTCACGAGCCTTCAGCACCGCAGATTGCCAGTTGTTGATTGGACAATGTGCTTGCATTGTCTGCATCCCCCCCAACCCCCAGCTCCCATGGAGGACGCTCCGACCGGACGACTTGGAGTCTTAGAGATTCGACGAAGAGTTGGACGGAGTCCTGTTGAAGATTCTGACAGCAAGAGCATCCTTATTGGCATTTGTGTCAGGTTGGAATGAAGTTATCTTTCATTATTTAGTAGCCGTCCTCCGTTCGGCGGGACACGGGGTTTTTGCAATCGTGTGTTGTTCTTGTTGTTGTTGTTGTTGTTGTTGTTGTTGTTGTTTGTTATCTCCATTTGTGGGTTTCAGGAGGTGGAACGGAGTCCTCCCAGGTCCCAAAGTATCCACCTCCTCTCCAGTAAGGGATCAGGGTTCATGGACCAAACTGTTCAACTTTTTCAGAGTTTTGTTCCAAGTTCTCTTTTCAAAAATGTCTCCGAACCCCGGATTGCCTCCAGTTGTAGTTCATTTATGGTAATATTCCAGGGGATCGTTTTTTTAAATCTCAGTGAGGTTCTTCTTCATCATTCCTGTTGCACCAATTAATCACTGGTACAATTTCGTTGCTCTTCAGCTTCCAAGATCTCTTGACCTCATTTTTGAGGTCCTGGTATTTGGTCATTTTCTTGATTTCTGTGTTTTGGCCAAAATCGCTGGGTACTGATATCTCAATCATCAATGTTGTCTTTTCCTTTTTGTTCCTGAGTACAATGTCCGGACGCAGTGCTTTGTTGTCTATGTTCATGCTCGATGGAATCTTCAGGTCGTACATGAGCATGACGTCCTCATTTTCAATGATTGCCCTTCGTTCGTGTTTCCATGAGTTTTCTGGAACTGGGATGTTTAAATTTGTACAGATATGTCAATGAATCACTTTGCATACTTTGTTGTGCCGTTGTGTGTAAAGTTGTTCTGATACTTTTTTTGCATCCCGCGAGCAGGTGACCAGTACTTCCTGTTTCTTTCTTGCAGAATCTACACTTGTCCGTCTGGGCTCAGTCCCGCCATCTTTTTAAATCTATTGGTGTTTTGTCCTTGATCTTCGGCATTTATTTTGATTCATTCTCCATCCCTATTTTTTGTATTTTCCTGCTCTTTTGTCATTCTCCCAGTTGTTGGTGTATATTTACCAACAGGTACTGATGAACCAATCAGTGTCGATGTCACATAGACATGCTTCTATAAATACTCAACATCAAAAGAAACTTATCAAATCTTTAGAAGGACACTCATTGAAATCCTCCATGCAAAAAATGAAAAACATTTGAACACAGAGGTAAAGTTCAGCTATCTTCACTGAACACATGTCAATAAACAAGAGGTTGCCTCACTCACAAAAAACAAAAAGCATGAACATCACAAGGGGTGGTGCAACAAAAGTCACAGCACTGCAACACAAAGGCATGCACCTGAATACAGTCAAAACAAAATGGCACAGGAATGGACACAACACTCTTAACAGTCAAGGACAGAATGCGAGCAGTCCTCAATATTGTGTGTGTCCTCCCTGAGCTGTGATGCAGGCTGTACACCTCCGACGCATGCTCTGTACCAGGTGTCTGATGTGGTCCTGGAGAAGTCTGTCCCACTATTCCTGCATGCCTTGATTGAGCAAATGAGCTTGAATTCCCCACCTGTGCGCCATACCCGTTGACGCCCATCAGCAGCATGGAGGCAAAATCTGGACTCATCACTGAACAAGACTGCACTCCACTGTTGCTGTGTCCAGCGGCGATGCTGCAGACACCATCTTGGTCTGTTCCACCGATGCACGGCGTTCAACACTGCACCTCTGCAAGAACGTCTTGCCACCAGGCCCCGACTTCTCAAGTGCCTCCACACAGTAGAGACACTGATGCGGTTGTTGTGGCAACCTTTTGTCACTGCAGCTTTTTGCGTCGCAGGGCGGAAACGATAACGACGATGCTGCAGCACAATCCAGCAGTCTTGGTTTGGGGTGGTTACCCGTGGTCGTCCTCTTCGTGGATCATCATTCACAGTTCCAGTTTCACCGTAACGCCTGGCCAGATTGGAAATTGCAGGCTATGAGCAACCAAGACGTTGGGCAATTGTTTGCTGGCTTACACCAGCCTCAAGCATCCCAATTGCCCTTAATTGTGCTCCCACCTTTTGCCCTGTTCACGTGACTCGTGGTTGTCCCTCTTGGCCCTCTCCCCATTTACTCCTGGCTCGAGGGAGGAGTTCGTGGCCATCGCAAAAGAAAAAGTCACGCATGATTTTATTGTTGTACATACCAAGACCTTTCAAAAAAATTTGGGTGACAAGCCCAAATCTGTATAGATTTTGCTACAGAGGGCGATTTTCAAAATAGCCGCCATAAGTATTACTTTTGACCATATCATTGTCTGTGAGACTCATAGAGACATGATATTGGTGCCTATAATAATAATAATAATAATTCATTTATTTTGTATAGCGCTTTTCCAGAAGCCCAAAGGCGCTTTGACAGAGTGGCAAACATAATGCATAACAATACATGAAAACAACAATTGCAAAAAGACAAGAATCAATAGGAAATATTTAAAGCAAAAGGAGGGAGAAGGAGAAGAGATAGTCAGGGGTTAAATGCTGTGGGTTGAATGTTGAATGCAGTGTTGAACAGGTGGGTCTTTAGTGATGTTTTGAATGTGGTGAGTGAGGAGGAGTCTCTGATGGTGTGAGGTAGTGAGTTCCAGAGGGTGGGAGCAGCGATGGAGAAGGCCCTGTCCCCCCAGGATCTGAATTTGGTCCGGATGGAGGGGGTCAGGAGGTTGGTACCAGCAGAGCGGAGGTTGCGGGTGGGAGTGTGTCTGGAGAGGAGGTCAGCCAGGTAGGATGCCTAAACCTATGTTTTCAGGGTCAAGGAACTCATTAAGCAATAACAATTACATTGGCTCCTTCGTTTGGGGCAGCTATCTTGAATTTCAAAATGGCCGCCATTCAAAATCGCAGTTGTCCATATATCAGTCATCAAAACACATAGACGCTTGATGTTTGTGGTTATACTCATGCATTTAAGGCCAAGGAATGCAATGATAAGAGTATAATAATACAGTGGTTCATTTGGTTGAGTTATCATGTAACCTAATATTCCACAATGGCGTCCAAAATGGCCACCAAAACCTAACGGCTATACATACTTGAAATGACTCTAAATCAATGATAATTATTATTTACCTCAAAGTTGTAATTTTGGTGCATATCAGAGTCTAATGTTTCATCTCAGTTGTAAGGATTTTTACAGTTTTCAGTCTTCTGACACTTGCAGAACACAGAACATTTTACCCGAGCTTCTCGACAAGGGCACGTTACACGAGCGCATTTGCCACAATGACACACCAGGGACCAACGTGGCTCGAGGGTTTTCCATGATGTTGATGGCAAAAGATGGCCATTCTCAAGGGTAAATCCGTAATCCACTGGATCAAGGTCTCCTATTCCAACGTTGAGTTGCCTATCTCGGGCATGCATAGTGGTGGATGCATTGTAGAATGCACGATGAATGTGAGGTTCAAGGCCTTGACTTGTCGGTGGCAGATTTTGATGCGATGTTGATTTTGAGAAATGGATTTGATAAGCTCGAAGCTCCTGGAAATTATCGGATTTGCTCCCAGCATCTGCTACTTTGACCAAATATTGTTCTGCATTCTGAATCACTGCAGAAGTTAGTGGAGCGGTTGTGCCAAATCCTCGCAAGTGGATCTCAGGGTCAGCCTGGAGGGCTGCTTTCTTGGTGCCAATCTTGCTTGTGATATCACACCCTGTGAGGCTGTGTAGTGCTGGAAGGACTGCGCAGAGATCAGGACCCAGCCGTGCATGCAGAATGTGAAGGGGTACATAACGGGTGGTGGTGCCTCTACCTGCCCGTACCCACAGTTCCTTCAGTCCCTCTTGAAGAAAGATTGGCATATAAAACAGCAAGGCAACTATCACATCTGTATCATTGGAGATAACAACGCAGGTTTTGTAACCTGCCTGGAGACAATCAAGGATATGCATGGGTATGCGGAGATCTGCCTCCTCAACTGTGGACTGCAGGTGCCACATGTAATGTTCTGTACTATTGTGAATCTTTATACACTGCCAGTCGTTACAGTCTATGCATAGCTGGCTGAGTATGGTCGGCTGCTAGACTTGCGCACCTCGTCAGGATATGTGAAATCAATGCTACTACCAAAGTGTCTCAAAAAAAATATCTTCACGTCTCTATTGCGAAATTGATGCTCGTCCTCCACAAGTCTATTCAATTGGTCTCTGATTATACTTAGTTCATAGCCATTGCCACTTTTCAGTCCCTCTTCTAACTCAGAAACGATATCACTCCATGCACGCTGCTTGGGGTTCAGCTCTGGTGTATCGCCAGTTGAACGTTGAGCATTCTCAAACTTTTGGATGTATGATGTCATGCACTGTTTGTGATGATACAAGTCAGCTCCAAAAACTGCATGCTCATCCTGGAGGTCACACATTCGACTGCAAATGTCATCCTGGAAGAAGTTTGCTGCTTGTAAAAGTGAAGTAGCACGGTTCGACTCAGATATACGATATTTCGTGAAGTCCCGTTTGTGTGACTTCTTGTTACAAATGATGCAGTTCATTGAGTAGTTGACACTATATGCATCTGTAGGATTTGGAGGTGAACGTACAGCGGAGTGAGCATGAGTGGCAACCCCATGTGGACTGCCAGATTCTTCTGAGGATAGTGATGCTTTCTGTGATTTCCCTCCTTCCTGGATGCGTCTGAGCAGATTCGCATTGGTGTACTTCTTGTAGCACTGGGTGGAAACATGATAGAAGAAGTCACTCTCGGCTGGCATCAACTTTATGCGTTTTGTTACAGAGTCGTTTCGTATGTCACTAGCTTCCCGTATTCGTTTACACCCGTTGGGTGTGCTGATCAGTTTTCCCCACGTTGGCTCTTGACAAATTACACACTTTGTCCGGTCAAAATCACCAACTCCTGTCCCTGAAAGCTGTACAAATTCCATTGCTGATTGTGGATTAGGGCTTGTATTAGGTCTTGTATTAGGGCTTGTCTTCAGAATTTATGTGAAATAAAAGAGAAGTGGATTACAGTGACTTGATTTGTTAAATGAAGATCTTTAAATGTGATTACAGAAAGCAGCAAATCTTCAATTTTGTGATGGACACCATACACTCCTGGCTCTAGAGGGAGTTCGTGGCCATCGCAAAAGTACAAAGTCACCCATTATTTGGGTGATAATAGTTATGGGCGCCACGTTGGATTTATAGGTTACCTGAATATACTCAAGAAGATTTTGCTGGTCTCAGTGAACCACTGTATTATTATACTCTTATCATTGAATTCCTTGGCCTTACATGCATGAGTATAGCCACCAACATCAAGCGTCTATGTGTTTTGATGACTGATATATGGACAACTGCGATTTTGAATGGTGGCCATTTTGAAATTCAAGATGGCTACCGCAAACGAAGGAGCCAATGTAATTGTTATTGGTCTTATTGAGTTCCTTGACTTTGAAAACATAGGTTTAGGCACCAATATCATGTCTCTATGAGTCTCACAGACCAAGATATGGTCAAAAGTAATACTTATGGCAGCCATTTTGAAAAGTGCCCTCTGTAGCAAAATCTATACAGATTTGGGCTTGTCACCCAATTTTTTTTGAAAGGTCTTGGTATATAAAAAAAACACATTTAGAGGCCATTTTTCCCCGCAAAGCTGGGGTTGGCCTTTTTCGGGGACCGTGGTTGTTGTTGTTTTCGTTTCCCTTTTTGAAGCAATGTTTTACGGCCAGATGCCCTTCCTGCTGCCAACCCTTTTTGTCGCCTTTTACGACAAGCAGGGAATTACCAGTGAACTGGTACTCAATTAGCCGACCTCGGAAGGATGACAGGCTGAGTCAACCACCCTGGCGTTAATTCAGCGATCTGACCGCGATTCGAACCCAGGATCCTGGGATCCTAAGCTGGCACCCTAGCCGCTAGCCCAACACCAGGGTATGTACAACAATAAAATCATGGGTGACTTTGTACTTTTGCGATGGCCACGAACTCCCCCCAAGAGCTTACACTAATTGGTATTTTTGTGAATATTAGATTGTTCTTCACGGTTCTGTTTAAATATGTTTAAACTTTCCCCTTCAGTGTTTTATTACAGCACGCTGTTTTTCTTCCTATTTAAAAGGCTCCTTTCAATTTCCTCTTCAACTCATTCCATTTCAAAAAAATATTCAATCTCTTATAATTCTTTCTCACTACATGCTCTAAACTCAACCTCATTCCACCCCTCCTCCATCGTTCTTAAACGGATCGCTAACTTGAAAATCACAACAAACCCAATTTGTTATAAATGTTCATCTTTCATTAATCATCCACTTTCTAAACTCCCCCCTTGCCCCTCCCCTCAAAATCTTCCCCCTTGCCCATCCCCTCCTAAACGCCCCCCTTGCCCCTCCCCTCCTAAACTCTCCCCTTTCCCCTCCCCTCCTAAACTCCCCCCTAACCCCTCCCCTTCAAATCTCCCCCCTTGTCCCTCCCCTCCAAATCTCCCCCCATGCCCCTCCCTTCCTAAACTCCCCCCTTGTGCTTCCCCTCCTAAACTCCCCCCCAACCATCCCTCCCACCTACTTCTCAAAACTGCCTCCTCCCCACTTCATCTCCCTTCTATCTCATACCTCCACCTCCCCCAACCTTCTACTTTCCTCTGCCCCCCTCAAACAACCCCTCACTGTGCCTCATCCCATCACCATCAAACCTTTCGTCCTCCTCATCCTTCCCTTTCTTGTAACTCTTCTGTAATCTCTGACACACTATCAACTGCTCTCACTACCTTCCCCTCTCATCCTTCATCTGACCCTACCCCTCCCCTCCCCTGTCCTGCACCCGATGCTCACCCAATCTTCTCATTAACGGTATGGACCTCAAACATCCGGGGCCTTCGCTCAAACCTGATTGATCTCTCCATTCAGGTTGCTTCTGACAATCCAGACTTGATCTGCTCAACAGAAACTTTCCTCCTTCAAGATGTCTCTGATTCCTTAATATCTCTTCCTGGTTACTCCCTCCTCCGGTATGACAGACCGGAGCATCGTCCTGGTGGTGGGGATGCTATTTTTTATCAAAAACTCTCTTCCTCACTCTCCTTGCACTGCCCTCTCTCCACCCCACCCCCAGGAGTACATCTGGCTACGGCTTCCTCTCCACTCCCACATTTTGTTCATATGTGTTCTGGACCGCCCTCCAAGCAGTGATGACCCCATTTGACCCCATTCCCATTTGGGAATGACCCCAGATGACCCCATTCGCAGTCGGACAACATGGACCAACTTCTATCAACTCATCCAAACTCTCTCTTCCTCATATGTGGCGACTTCAACTGTCATCATGCCAGCTGGCTGGGTGTGGGTTCCTCTATCACCAGCCATGGCACCTCAGCAAAGGATTTCTGCGACTCATTGGGACTGACACAATCTGTCAATTTCCCGACCCGGATCTCAGTCAATGGAGTATCTTCTCTTCTGCACTTGGTTATGACAAACTTCCCTGCAAATGTCTGCTGCTCTTCTTCTGCTCCAATCGGTTCTTCTGATCATGTGCTTGTTGAAGTGGACATCTCTCTGGCCATTCTCAGAGAGCCTCCTCAGCGCGGATAAGTCTGGCATTTCACTCAGGCTGACTGGCACGGTCTGCAAGCAGCCATCAATCACCTGGACTGGTCTCCCATCTCTACTGCCTCTGACATCAATTCTTCCAAAGCAAACTGCTCTCTCTCTCTTGCACAGATTTATCCCATCTCGTTTTCAGTTGTCTTACCCTTCCTCCCGTCCATGGTACACTGAATCTTGTGGTAAGGCAGTTGCCCTGAAGCAACTTGCCTTTGCCTCTTGGAAGGCAAATCCAACTGAAGGCAATCTCAGTTTCTTCCACCAAGCTTGGAACAAGTGTGTGTCTACCCTCAGGAGTGCCAGGAAGCACTATCTCTCCACATTCAAGATTGAACTCTCAAACCTGTCTCCTTCCTCCAAATCCTGGTGGCGTCTGGTCTAATCCGTTTCTGGTGTTTGTTCTCCCTCCATCCCCTCCCTTACCTCAAATGGCTACACAGTCGACACTGCACGTGACAAAGCTGAATGCCTCAACTCTGTGTTTGCCTCAAAATCTTGTGTCCCAAACCCATCTCTCTCTGTTCCCACCTTTCCCAGTCGAACCCGACTGCTCCTGGACTCTGCGTCTTTCTCTCCTGACAAGGTGAATAAGTTTTTGTCAAACCTCGACTCTGATTCTGCAACTGGACCAGAAGCCATCAGCCCACGGGTCCTAAAATCCTGTTCTGCCACTCTATCTCACCCTCTCTCTGTTCTTTTCACTCTCTCTTTTGCTCAAGGTCATCTGCCAGCATCTTTGAAATCAGCAAACGTTACCGCTTTACACAAAAAATGTGCAAAAACAGATCCTTGCAACTACAGACCAATCAGCCTGCTTCCAATTATCAGCAATGTCATGGAATCCATCATTGCTTTGGATATCAAATCCTTCCTCTTCTCCAATGGCTTGATCTCTGATCATCAATTTGGATTCAGACCAGGTCATTCTACTCTGGACATGTTGCTTCTGCTGTCTCAACAATGGATGGAGGTCCTCAATGCCAAACAGGAAATCAGAGCTGTCTCTCTTGACATATCTCGTGCCTTTGATATGGTCTGGCACCCCGCTCTGCTCACCAAACCCTCCTCGTATTGTATCCATGGAAATCTCCTTGCATGGCTGGCGGACTTCCTCTCTAGTCGTAGTCAACGTGTGGCCCTTAATGGGTTTCTCTCATCTCCCCTTTCTTGTTCTGGCTGGAGTTCCCCAAGGTAGTGTTCTGGGCCCTGTGCTATTTCTGGTCTTCATCAATGATCTCTCCGACTCTCTGGAAAATTCTCTCTATCTCTTTGCTGATGACTCCACTATCTGCCGCTCCATTCCTCATCCCACAGATCGGCAGTCTGCAGCCTCCTCACTCTCTGCAGACCTGGACAAAATCACAGATTGGTCAAACAAGTGGAACATGTCTTTCAATCCTGACAAATCTCACACTCTCACTATGTCTCTCCGAAAAGACCGACTGGAAAACCCTCCCATCTACTTTCTCAACAACCCTCTCCTAGAAGTACTGTCGCTCAAGCTTTTGGGTCTCACTATCTGCCATGATCTTTCTTGGGAAAACCACATTTCCAAGCTGGCCTCCAAAGCCAGTCGCCGACTGGGCATCCTCCGTCGTGCGAAGTCCTTCCTTGGCATACCTGAGCTCCTCACCACATACAAGGCTTTCATCCAGAGCTCAATGGAATACTGTTCCCCCCTCTGGGCCGGTGCTCCTGCCTCAAACCTCGCTCGGCTTCACGCTGTTGAAACCAAAGCTTTCAGAATCATTGGAATCTCCTGCGATGAAGCCAACTCCGACGGCCTTTCACTCACTCACCGCAAGCAGGTTGGTGGTCTTTCTGTCTTCTACCGACTCCTCTCCGGCCTTGCTCCCCCAGCTCTCTCTGTGCTCTGTCCCCCTAATATTCCTACAGGTCGCACAAGATCTGCCTGCAACCCTCTTTTTTTTCTTTTTTTCTTTTTTTGTATACAAGATCGAGGCTCGTGAAAGAGCGAACATTAATCACACAGCAGGACAAACCGACACATAAAACATATAACATCGGGAGCGGTAGACAAGATGGGGAGAGAGGGGGAAGGACACAAACACAACATTTGATAGCAGGGACCGAGAGACATGGAGAGATCGAGAGATGTGAGAGAGGGCGAGGGCTTTGTGGGGGGGGGCATGGGAAGGGGGCGGTGGGAGAGGTATAAAACATATGGACACTGCCAGGACTTCCAGGAAAGAAGTTGGAATTTGAAACAAGGTGGATCTGGGGTGAATTAGCGGGGGTAGAAAAGATCAAGGTTTTGGATGGGGGAAGATAAGAGATGGTGGTGAACAGCTGTTTTAAAGACCTGGAGGGAGGAGTGGGATTGAAGGGAGTGAGGGAGTTTGTTCCAGAGGCGGGAGAAAAGAGGAATGAAAGAGTGAAGGTGAGCAGAGAGCCGAGATTTCGGCAGTTTAACCATCAGAGGGTTGCTGGCAGATCTTGTGCGACCTGTAGGAATATTTGGGGGACAGAGCACAGAGAGAGCTGGGGGTGCAAGGCCGGAGAGGAGTCGGTAGAAGACAGAAAGACCACCTACCTGCCTGCGGTGAGTGAGTGAAAGGCCCTCAGAGATAGCTTCATCGCGGGAGATTCCAATAATTCTAAAAGCTTTGGTTTCAACAGCGTGAAGCCGAGCTAGGTGTGAGGCAGGAGCACCGGCCCATAGGGGAGAACAGTATTCCATTGAGCTGCGGATGAAAGCCTTGTATGTGGTGAGGAGCTCAGGTGTGCCGAGGAAGGACTTCGCACGATGGAGGATGCCCAGTCGGCAACTGGCTTTGGAGGCCAGCTTGGAAATGTGGTTTTCCCAAGAAAGATCATGGCAGATAGTGAGACCCAAAAGCTTGAGCGACAGAACTTCTTGGAGAGGATTGTTGAGAAAGTAGATGGGAGGGTTATCCAGTCGATCTTTTCGGAGAGACATAGTAAGAGTGTGAGATTTGTCAGGATTGAAAGACATGTTCCACTTGTTTGACCAGTCTGTGATTTTGTCCAAGTCTTCAGAGAGTGAGGAGGCTGCAGACTGCCGATCTGAGGGAAGAGGAATGGAGCGGCAGAGAGTGGAGTCATCAGCAAAGAGATAGAAAGGATTTTCAAGAGAGTCAGAGAGATCATTGATGAAGACCAGAAAAAGCACGGGGCCCAGAACACTGCCTTGGGGAACTCCAGCCTGAACAGGAAGAGGAGATGAGAGAAACCCATTCAGGGCCACACGTTGATGACTAGAGAGGAAGTCCGCCAGCCATGCGTGGAGATTTCCATGGATACCAAAGGAGGAGAGTTTGGTGAGCAGAGCGGGGTGCCAGGCCGTGTCGAAGGCACGTGATATGTCGAGGGAGACAGCTCTAATTTCCTGTTTGGCATTGAGGACCTCCATCCATTGTTGAGGCAGCAGAAGCAGCATGTCCAGAGTAGAGTGACCTGGTCTGAAACCAAATTGATGATCAGAGATCAAGCCATTGGAGAAGAGGAAAGATTTCATATCCGAAGCAATGATGGATTCCATGACTTTGCTGATAATTGGGAGAAGGCTGATTGGTCTGTAGTTGCTAGGATCTTTTTTTGTGCAAAGTGGTGATGTTGGCTGATTTCCAAGCAGATGGCAGTTGACCTTGAGCAAAAGAGAGGGTGAAGAGAACAGAGAGAGGGTGAGATAGAGCAGAAGAGCAGGATTTTAGGACCCGTGGGCTGATGCCGTCGGGTCCAGTTGCAGAATCAGAGTCGAGGGTTGACAGAAACTTTTCCACCTTGTCAGGAGGAAAGGACACGGAGTCCAGGAGCAGCAGGGTACGACTGGGTATGGTGGGTACAGAGAGGGATGGGTTTGGGACACAAGATTTAGAGGCAAACACAGAGTTGAGGCATTCAGCTTTTTCACGTGCGGAGTCAGCTGTGTAGCCGTTTGAGGTAAGGTAGGGGATGGAGGGGGAACAAACACCAGAAACGGATTTGACCAGATGCCACCAGGATTTGGAAGAGGGAGACAGATAAGAGAGTTCGGTCTTGAGAACGGAGAGATATTGTTTCCTGGCTCTCCTGAGGGTGGACACACACTTGTTTCGGGCTTTGTGAAAGGAAATGAGATTTCCTTCCGTTGGATTTGCTTTCCAGGAGACGAAGGCAAGTTGTTTCTGGGCAACAGCCTCACCACAAGAATCCGTGTACCATGGACGGGAGGAAGGGTATGACAACTGAAGACTAGATGGGATAAATCTGTGCATGAGAGAGAGCAATTTACTTTGGAAGAATTCCCAGGATGAGTTGATGTCAGAGGTGGTAGAGATGGGAGACCAGTCCAGATGATTGATGGCTGCTTGAAGACCGTGCCAGTTGGCCTGAGTGAAATGCCAGACTCGTCGACACTGAGCAGGCTCCCTGAGGATGGTCAGAGAGATGTCCACTTTAACAAGGACATGATCAGATGATCCGATTGGAGCAGAAGAAGAGCAGCAGACATTTTCAGGGAAGTTAGTCATAACCAAGTCCAGAAGAGAAGATGTTCCGTTGACTGAGATCCGGGTCGGGAAATTGACAGATTGTGTCAGTCCCAGTGAGTCGCAGAAGTCCTTTGCTGAGGAGCCATGGCTGGTGATAGAGGTACCCACACCCAGCCAACTGGCATGATGACAGTTGAAATCACCACATATGAGGAAGAGAGAGTTTGGATGAGTAGATAGAAGTTGGTCCATATTATCAGAAATGGAAATGGACTCTTATGGTTAAACTGCCAAAATCTAGGCTCTCTGCTCACCTTCACTCTTTCATTCCCCTTTTTTCCCGTCTCTGGAACAAACTCCCCCACCCACTTCAATCCCACTCCTCCCTCCAGGTCTTTAAAACAGCTGTTCACCACCATCTCTTATCTTCCGCCATTCAAAACCTTGATCTTTTCTACCCCCGCTAATTCACCCCAGATACACTTTTTTTGAAATTCCAACTTCTTTCCTGGAAGTCCTTGCAGTGTTCATATGTTTTATACCTCTCCCACCTCCCCCCAAGCCCCCCTCCCACATTTCTCCCGATGTCCCTGCTCTCAAATGTTGTTTGTGTCCTTCCCCCTCTCTCCACATCTTGTCTGCTGCTCCCATTATTTTTGTGTTTATGTGTCGGTTTGACTTTTTGTGTGATTAATGTTAGCTCTTTCACGAGCCTCGATCTTGTATGCAAAAAACAAGCAAACAAAAAAAAACGTTGTTCTGATGTCAGGCGTGGCATCTGAATTTTCTTGTTGTTTTCCCTGTCAGAGCCCCTAAAGTGACTATAGACAGCAGTAAATGAATGTCTAACTACAAGAACTGAAGGATTTCATTATGAGGGTCATTATTTAAAGGGAAATATCCCTATACAGAACGACTCAAGCATGCCATTGTTGATCAACCAGGTGATTGAAGTGAAGTTCCCGTTACATAATCAGCCATTACAATTGAAGAAACGTGTTTGTAAAGCTGCACATTTCAAAAAATGAAAGTGATAAGTGTATTTTGATGTTCAGTTTATACAAAAGTGCAATGTCCGTTTGTTTGTTTCTTTGTTTCTTTGCATTGTGATCCTACTCCTCTGAGGCCTCAAGGTTAATCGGCACTAAACTTTATAGGATAACATCTTTGACCACCCTACACATAAATAGGGGTTTAAAACAGTTATTTTCTCACAATTCCTAAATTAAAACCATCCGAGCCGCCACCTGTCGCCATGATCTCCGAGGGTCAATATACAAATCTTTTTTTAAGCCCAATATTTTTTTATCAGATCCTCATCCTCACCTCAAGGTGAGTTATTGTTTTGCTCTTGTTTGGGATCATACTGCTTTGAGCTCCCAAGGTTAATCACAACGAAACTTTCTACAGTCAGATTTTTAACCACGATATACCTGAAAATGGGTTTCATACCGTGACGGTGATGAGGTCATTTGGCCCATTATTGTCATGTTGCACTCCTGAATTAATGTATTTGCGAACCCGAGGTAATTTATTTACAACACCTTCACTCCTTTACACACTTTAGACCCTTTCTACCCCTCAGACCACTCTGGACCCTTTACTATCCCTTATACACCATTCTTTCCTTTTGCCACACTTTTTCTTCAACGCCTTTGGTCCGGGTCTCTGTCGGGGTTTGGTCCCCCATCTCGTTGCACAGCCAAAACTTCCTCTCGTGCCGTCTCGGCCAAATTCGTGCCATCTCTGTCTTCACCTACAAGCGAGCACTTTGCTCTCCTCAATCTAATCTCTCTTGCCAATTGTTGCCTTGCCCTAGATGTAATCTCTTGCTCCAGATGTAATCTCTTGCTCCAGATGTAATCTCTTGCCCAAGACCTAGATGTAATCTCTTGCTCTAGATGTTATCTCTTGCTCTAGATGTTATCTCTTGCTCTAGATGTTATCTCTTGATCCAGATGTAATCTCTTGCCCCAGATGTAATCTCTTGCCCGAGACCTAGATGTTATCTCTTGCTCTAGATGTAATCTCTTGCTTTAGATGTTATCTCTTGCTCCAGATGTAATCTCTTGCCCGAGACCTAGATGTAATCTCTTGCTCTAGATGTTATCTCTGGCTCTAGATGTTATCTCTTGCTCTAGATGTAATCTCTTGCTCTAGATGTTATCTCTTGCTCGAGATGTAATCTCTTGCCCGAGACCTAGATGTTATCTCTTGCTCTAGATGTAATCTCTTGCTTTAGATGTTATCTCTTGCTCCAGATGTAATCTCTTGCCCGAGACCTAGATGTAATCTCTTGCTCTAGATGTTATCTCTTGCTCCAGATGTAATCTCTTGCTCCAGATGTAATCTCTTGCCTGAGACCTAGATGTAATCTCTTGCTCCAGATGTTATCTCTTGCTCTAGATGTAATCTCTTGCTCGAGATGTAATCTCTTGCCCTAGATGTAATCTCTTGCCCTAGATGTAATCTCTTGCTCTAGATGTAATATTTTGCCCTAGATGTAATCTCTTGCTCCAGATGTAATCTCTTGCTCTAGATGTAATATTTTGCCCTAGATGTAATCTCTTGCTCCAGATGTAATCTCTTGCCCGAGACCTAGATGTAATCTCTTGCTCTAGATGTAATCTCTTGCCCTAGATGTAATCTCTTGCTCTAGATGTAATATTTTGCCCTAGATGTAATCTCTTGCCATAGATGTAATCTCTTGCTCTAGATGTAATATTTTGCCCTAGATGTCATCTCTTGCTCTAGATGTAATCTCTTGCTCTAGATGTAATATTTTGCCCGAGATGCAATCTCTTGCCATAGATGTAATCTCTTGCCCTATATGTAATCTCTTGCTCCAGATGTAATCTCTTGCTCTAGATGTAATCTCTTGCTCTAGATGTAATCTCCTGCTCTAGATGTTATATATTGCCCTAGGTTTAATCTCTTGCTCTAGATGTAATCTTTTGCTCTAGATGTAATCTTTTGCTCTAGATGTAATCTCTTGCTCTGGATGTAATATTTTTCTCGAGATGTAATATTTTGCTCTAGATGTAATATTTTGCTCTTGATGTAATCTCTTGCTCCAGGTGTAATATCTTGCTCTAGATGTAATCTCTTGCTCTAGATGTAATCTCCTGCTCTAGATGTAATCTCTTGCTCCAGATGTAATCTCTTTTTTTAGATGTAATCTTTTGCCCTAGATGTAATCTTTTGCTCTAGATGTAATCTTTTGCTCTAGATGTAATCTCTTGCCCTAGATGTAATCTCTTGCCATAGATGTAATCTCTTGCTCTAGATGTAATCTCTTGCTCTAGATGTAATCTCTTGCTCTAGATGTAATCTCCTGCTCTAGATGTAATCTCTTGCTCCAGATGTAATCTCTTTTTTTAGATGTAATCTTTTGCCCTAGATGTAATCTCTTGCTCTAGATGTAATCTCTTGCCCTAGATGTAATCTCTTGCCCTAGATGTAATCTCTTGCCCTCGATGTAATCTCTTGCCCGAGATGTAATCTCTTGCCCGAGATGTAATCTCTTGCTCTAGGTGTAATCTCTTGATCTAGATGTAATCTCTTGCTCCAGATGTAATCTCTTGCTCTAGATATAATCTCTTGCTCTTGATGTTATATTTTGCTCTAGATGTAATCTCTTGCCCTAGATGTAATCTCTTGCCCTAGATGTAATCTCTTGATCTAGATGTAATCTCTTGCTCTAGATATAATCTCTTGCTATAGATGTAATCTCTTGCTCCAGATGTAATCTCTTGCCCTAGATGTAATATATTGCTCTAGATGTAATCTCTTGTTCTAGATGTAATCTCTTGCCCTAGATGTAATCTCTTGCCCAAGATGTAATCTCTTGCTCTCGATGTAATCTCTTGCTCTCGATGTAATCTCTTGCTCGAGATGTAATCTCTTGCTCCAGATGTAATCTCTTGCTCTGGATGTAATCTCTTGCTCGAGATGTAATATCTTCCCCGAGATGTAATCTCTTGCTCTAGATGTAATATATTGCCCGAGATTTAATCTCTTGCCCTGGATGTAATCTCTTGCTTGAGATGTAATCTCTTGCTGCAGATGTAATATTTTGCTCCAGATGTAATCTCTTGCCCTAGATGTAATATCTTGCTCTAGATGTAATCTCTTGCTCTAGATGTAATCTCTTGCTCTAGATGTAATCTCTTGCTCTAGATGTAATCTCTTGCTCTAGATATAATCTCTTGCTCTCGATGTAATATCTTTCCCTAGATGTAATCTCTTGTCCTGGATGTAATCTCTTGATCTAGATGTAATCTCTTGCCCTAGATTTAATCTCTTGCTCGAGGTGTAATCTCTTGCTCTCAATGTAATCTCTGGCTCTCGATGTAATATATTGCTCTAGATGTAATCTCTTGCTCTCGGTGTAATCTCTTGCTCCAGATGTAATCTCTTGCTCTAGATGTAATATTTTGCTCGAGATGTAATATTTTGCCCTAGATGTAATCTCTTGCTCTAGATGTAATCTCTGGCTCTTGATGTAATATCTTGCTCTAGATGTAATCTCTTGCTCTAGGTGTAATCTCTTGCTCCAGATGTAATCTCTTGCTCTCGATGTAATATTTTGCTCTAGATGTAATATTTTGCCCTAGATGTAATCTCTTGCTCTAGATGTAATCTCTTCCTCTCGATGTAATCTCTTGCTCTAGATGTAATCTCTTGCTCTAGATGTAATATTTTGCTCTAGATGTAATCTCTTGCCCTAGATGTAATCTCTTGCCCTAGAAGTAATCTCTTGCCCTCGATGTAATCTCTTGCTCTAGATGTAATATTTTGCTCTAGATGTAATATTTTGCCCTAGATGTAATCTCTTGCCCTAGATGTAATCTCTTGCCCTAGAAGTAATCTCTTGCTCGAGATGTAATCTCTTGCTCTAGATGTAATATCTTGCCCTTGATTTAATCTCTTGCCCTAGATTTAATCTCTTGTCCTAGATTTAATCTCCTACCCTAGATGTAATCTCTTGCTCTAGCTGTAATCTCTTGCCTTAGATGTAATCTCTTGCCCTAGATGTAATCTCTTGCTCTAGATGTAATCTCTTGCTCTAGATGTAATATCTTGCTCTAGATGTAATCTCTTGCCCTAGATATAATCTCTTGCCCTGGATGTAATCTCTTGCTCTCGATGTAATCTCTTGCTCTCGATGTAATCTCTTGCCCTATATGTAATATCTTCCTCTAGATGTATTCTCTTGCTCTGGATGTAATCTCTTGGTCTAGATGTAATATTTTGCCCTGGATGTAATATATTGCCCTAGATGTAATCTCTTGCTCTCGATGTAATCTCCTGCCCGAGATGTAATCTCTTGCTCTAGATGTAATATCTTGCTCTCGATGTAATCTCTTGCCCTAGATGTAATCTCTTGCTCTAGGTGTAATCTCTTGCCCGAGATTTAATCTCTTGCTCTCGATGGAATCTCTTGCTCTAGATGTAATCTCTTGCTCTAGTTGTAATCTCTTGCTCTAGCTGTAATCTCTTGCTCTAGCTGTAATCTCTTGCCCTAGATATAATCTCTTGCCCTGGATGTAATCTCTTGCTCTAGATGTAATATATTGCCCGAGATTTAATCTCTTGCCCTGGATGTAATCTCTTGCTTGAGATGTAATCTCTTGCTGCAGATGTAATATTTTGCTCCAGATGTAATCTCTTGCCCTAGATGTAATATATTGCCCTAGATGTAATCTCTTGCTCAAGATGTAATCTCTTGCTCTCGATGTAATATCTTTCCCTAGATGTAATCTCTTGTCCTGGATGTAATCTCTAGATCTAGATGTAATCTCTTGCCCTAGATTTAATCTCTTGCTCGAGATGTAATCTCTTGCTCTCAATGTAATCTCTTGCTCTCGATGTAATATCTTGCTCTAGATGTAATCTCTTGCTCAAGGTGTAATCTCTTGCTCCAGATGTAATCTCTTGCTCTAGATGTAATATTTTGCTCTAGATGTAATCTCTTGCCCTAGATGTAATCTCTTGCCCTATA
Source organism: Myxine glutinosa (assembly GCF_964187855.1). Lineage (NCBI taxonomy): Eukaryota > Metazoa > Chordata > Myxini > Myxiniformes > Myxinidae > Myxine > Myxine glutinosa. The sequence continues at coordinate 104,753,075 of NC_136273.1, forward strand.
AGTAATCTCTTGCCCTCGATGTAATCTCTTGCTCTAGATGTAATCTCTTGCTCTAGATGTAATCTCTTGCCCTAGATGTAATCTGTTGCCCTAGATGTAATCTCTTGCCCTAGATGTAATGTCTTGCTCTAGATGTAATCTCTTGCTCTAGATGTAATATCTTGCTCGAGATGTAATCTCTTGCCCTTGATATAATCTCTTGCCCTGGATGTAATCTCTTGCTCTTGGTGTAATATTTTGCCCTGGATGTAATCTCTTGCTCTAGATGTAATCTCTTGCCCCAGATGTAATATCTTCTATTCTATCTTTATGGAGATATCGTTTTCTCCTTTGGAGTATTGTCTTTGATGGTGGTGAGACAGTTAGCACCGTCTCAGCTTCTTGCTTTGGTGCATAATCATGTCTCTTCGCAAGGTGATGCTTTTCCTCGCTTGAGAAGGTGCAGTCCTTATTATTTACAGCACACTTTCCTGCTGCTCAGAGTGGCCGCACAGATATAGGATTCCCCCCTATAAGAGGCCTGTGACTCTTTTCTTGAGATATTTTTTATTCTTTTTATCAACACAAGATGTTCCAACGTTTCCTTGTGCCCCGTCTTCATCACCTCCTCTCGTTCTACTAATAGGCCCCACCCTCCTCCCCCTCTGAGCCACTGTACAGCTCACGCACGAGTCTGGACCCAAGAGCAAGAGTGTGTTGAATCATGCTGACAAAATCGTCAATTTTCATCCAAGAGACCTGAAATTTTAAGAATTTGTATTTTGGGTCACACATTCGGATCATCAATGAAAAGGCAGAAGCTGAGTGAACCGATCACAACAGTTTATTGAGTTGACATAACACTGTGTACCTTAATTTACACGAATCTGTTTACTGAGTTTATATTGCACTCTTTACCGAGTGTACACTACACCGTTTATTGTCCCCTGTCGCACCGCGGAGCGAAAGGGGGACTATGGTTTTCCCCTCCGCCCGTGTGTCCGTCCGCGCGTGCGTTCGTGCGTGCGTGCGTAAGCGAAGGACCGAATTCTAATTTGGTGTGTGGGTGCAACCCACGTCAAAATCCAAGATGGCCGCCGCCATGTATGTCTGACGCCATGTATGTCTGAACCTTGTGAGCGGAATATCTTGAAAAATAAGCGAAGTACCAACTTCTAATCTGGTGTGTGGGTGTATCTAGGCATAAGGAGAGAACGCTATTGAAAATTGGGTCGCCACGTCAAAATCCAAGATGGCCGCCGCCATGTATGTCTGAACCTTGTGAGTGGAATATCTTGAAAAACAACCATTCTGAATATTGCGCTGCAATACATGTCCCCTACCGGCAGTCTGTCGTCCGGAAAACTGTGTGAATTATATAATTACCAACTCACGGTCTGAGGTAACTCGGCTAAAAATTATCCGATTTGCACAAAATAAAGTTCATGAATGGTTGCACAGACCCCTACTTCTCACTAAAAGGGGAAAAAAGAATGTAAATCGGAGTTAAAATAAATAAGCCCGCAAGGTCGCTCCGTGGAGCAGCCTGCACGTATTGCGCTGTGTTTAATTATATAATTACCAACTCACGGTCTGAGGTAACTCAGCTAAAGATGAATGGTTGCACAGACCCCTACTTCTCACTAAAAGTGAAAACAGAATGTAAATTGGAGTTAAAACAAGGAATATTAACAGCTTTGACTTACCGCACTCCAAATTATAGTCCGGAAAACTGTTTGGTAAATTACCAAAGTTCAAAGTGCCTTAACTTTGTCAAAAATGATCTAAACGTCGTGAAGTTCGAACTTGATCTGTAACTTATCATGAGGAAACCACGTACCAAGTTTGAAATCATTAGCATTAAGAGTTTAGAAAAAAAGTCCGGAAAACTGTTCTTTGCATGACGGACTGACGGACTGACAGACGGAGGGACGGCGTGCAAACCTATAGTCCCCTCCGGTGTACACCGGTAGGGGACTAATAAACGAACTACTAACTTCTAATCTGGTGTGTGGGTTTATCTACGCATAAGGGAGAACGCTATTGAAAATTGGGTCGCCACGTCAAAATCCAAGATGGCCGCCTTGCGTCTTCCACTTTGTCAACTCACATCACTTCACCGACGGGGGACCTAGGCATCATGCTTGTTGAGTTTACATTACATAATTTACAGCATGATTTGTGGGTAAAAAGAGCACGTTTTGTGGGTAAAAACAGCATGATTTGTGCGTTAAAAACAGCATGATTTGTGGGTAAAAACAGCATGATTTGTGGGTAAAAACAGCATGACTTGTGGGTTAAAAACAACATGATTTGTGGGTAAAACAGCAGGATTTGTGGGTAAAAACAACATGATTTGTGAGTACAACAGCATGATTTGTTGGTAAAAACAGCATGATTTTTGGGTAAAAACAACCATTTGTGGGTAAAAACAACATCATTTGTGGGTAAAAACAGCATGATTTGAGAGTAAAAGAGCCAAGGAAGATTTGTGGGTAAAACAGCATGTTTTCTGGGTAAAACAACATGATTTGTGGGTAAAAGCAGCATGATTTCTGGGTAAAAACAGCATGATTTGTGGGTAAAAAGATTATCATAGAATGATGATTACACTCATCGTTTTATTTCATATTTCCTTCCACCACTCATTCCTTAAGTTACAACCCAAGTGAAACAGAGATGCAAAAAGATGCAGGAATGACCATATTGGACGTCACGGCTCTGAGTGGATTCACACCAAACATCGATGATCTGGACAAGGTCTGAGGCATAGGGATAGGGTTTGTGTTTTTTTGTTGTTGTTGTTTTGCATACAGAATCGAGCCTCGTGTAAGAGCGAACACATTAAACATGAAAACATGCACAGACACATAAAACATACAATGAAGGGAGCGGGAGGCAAGAGGGGGAGTGAGAGGGAAGCACAAGGACAACAACAGGAGAGAACAGAGACGTCGGTAGATCTAAGAAGTTGGGGATTGAAAGAGGCGGATTTGTGGTGTTTTTAGGGGTTTTTGGGGGTTTTATGGAGTAAGGGGGTTTGAAGAGAGTGTGGGAGATTGTTCCAGAGGTGGGAGAAAGGAGGAATGAAGGAGTGAAGGTGAGAAGAGAAGGTGGCTACACAGCTGACTCCGCACATGAAAAAGCTGAATGCCTCAACTCTGTGTTTGCCTCTAAATCTTGTGTCCCAAACCCATCCCTCTCTGTACCCACCATACCCAGTCGTACCCAGCTGCTCCTGGACTCCGTGTCCTTTCCTCCTGACAAGGTGGAAAAGTTTCTGTCAACCCTCGACTCTGATTCTGCAACTGGACCTGACGGCATCAGCCCACGGGTCCTAAAATCCTGTTCTTCCGATCTTTCACTCCCTCTCTCTGTTCTCTTCACCCTCTCTTTTGCTCAAGGTCAACTGCCATCTGCTTGGAAATCAGCCAACATCACCGCTTTGCACAAAAAAGGTGCAAAAACAGATCCTAGCAACTACAGACCAATCAGCCTTCTCCCAATTATCAGCAAAGTCATGGAATCCATCATTGCTTCGGATATGAAATCTTTCCTCTTCTCCAAAGGCTTGATCTCTGATCATCAATTTGGTTTCAGACCAGGTCACTCTACTCTGGACATGCTGCTTCTGCTGTCTCAACAATGGATGGAGGTCCTCAATGCCAAACAGTAAATTAGAGCTGTCTCCCTCGACATATCACGTGCCTTCGATACGGTCTGGCACCCTGCTCTGCTCACCAAACTCTCCTCCTTTGGTATCCATGGAAATCTCCACGCATGGCTGGCGGACTTCCTCTCTAGTCGTAGCCAACGTGTGGCCCTGAATGGGTTTCTCTCATCTCCTCTTCCTGTTCAGGCTGGAGTTCCCCAAGGAAGTGTTCTGGGCCCTGTGCTTTTTCTGGTCTTCATCAATGATCTCTCTGACTCTCTTGAAAATCCTCTCTATCTCTTTGCTGATGACTCCAATCTCTGCCGCTCCATTCCTCATCCCTCAGATCGGCAGTCTGCAGCCTCCTCACTCTCTGCAGACCTGGACAAAATCACAGACTGGGCAAACAAGTGGAACATGTCTTTCAATCCTGACAAATCTCACACTCTTACGATGTCTCTCCGAAAAGACCGACTGGACAACCCTCCCATCTACTTTCTGAGTAATCCTCTCCAAGAAGTTCTGTCACTCAAGCTTTTGGGTCTCACTATCTGCCATGATCTTTCCTGGGAAACCCACATTTCCAAGCTGGCCTCCAAAGCCAGTCGCCGACTGGGCATCCTCCGTCGTGCAAAGTCCTTCCCTGGCACACCTGAGCTCCTCACCACATACAAGGCTTTCATCCGCAGCTCAATGGAGTACTGCTCTCCCCTCTGGGCTGGTGCTCCTGCCTCACACCGAGCTCGTCTTCACGCTGTTGAAACCAAAGCGTTCAGAATCATTGGAATCTCCCGCGATGACGCTATCTCCGAGGGCCCTTCACTTAATCACCGCAGGAGAGTCGAGGTGTGATGGTTGGTGGTCTTTCTGTCTTCTACCGACTCCTCTCCGGCCTTGCTCCCCCTGTTCTGTCTGTGCTGTCCTCCAAATATTCCTACAGGTCGCACAAGATCTGACAGCAACCCTCTTCTGGTGCAATTGCCAAAATCAAGACTCTCTGCTCACCTTCACTCTTTCATTCGTCTTTTCTCCTGCCTCTGGAACAAACTCCCCCACTCCCTTCAATCCCACTCCTCCCTCCAGGTCTTTAAAACACCTGTTCACCACCATCTCTTATCTTCCCCCATCCAAAACCTTGATCTTTTCTACCCCCGCTAATTCACCTCAGATCCACTTTTTTGAAATTCCAACTTCTTTCCTGGAAGTCCTTGCAGTGTCCATATGTTTTATACCTCTCCCACCTCCCCCAAGTCCTCTCCCTCCCACAGATCTCCCGATGTCCCTGCTCTCAAATGTTGTGTTTGTGTCCTTCCCCCTCTCTCCCCATCTTGTCTACCGTTCCCCTATTATATGTTTTATTTGTCGGTTTGACTTTTTGTGTGATTCATGTTAGCTCTTTCACGAGCCTCGATGTTGTATACAAAAAAAAAAGAAAATAAAGGGTATGACAACTGAAGACGAGATGGGATAAATCTGTGGATGAGAGAGAGCAGTTTACTTTGGAAGAATTCCCAAGAAGAGTTGATGTCAGAGGTAGTAGAGATGGGAGACCAGTCCAGATGATTGATGGCTGCTTGCAGACCGTGCCAGTCGGCCTGAATGAAATGCCAGACTCGTCGGTGCTGCGGAGGCTCTCTGAGAATGGCCAGAGAGATGTCCACTTTAACAAGCACATGATCAGAAGAACCGATTGGAGCAGAAGAAGAGCAGCAGACATTTGCAGGGAAGTTTGTCATAACCAAGTCCAGAAGAGAAGATACTCCGTTGACTGAGATCTGGGTCGGGAAATTGACAGATTGTGTCAGTCCCAATGAGTCACAGAAGTCCTTTGCTGAGGTGCAATGGCTGGTGAGAGAGGAACCCACACCCAGCCAGCTGGCATGATGACAGTTGAAGTCACCACATATGAGGAAGAGGGAGTTGGGATGAGTGGATAGAAGTTGGTCCATGTTGTCAGACAGCCAGATGTAAATTGAGTCATCACTGTTTAGAGGATGGTACAACACACATATGAACAAGAGGTGGGAGCGGAGAGGGAGCGATAGCCAGAGGTACTCCTGGGGGTGGGGTGGAGAGAGGGCAGTGCAAGGAGAGTGAGGAAGAGAGTTTTTGATAAAGATAGCAACCCCACCTCCAGGACGAGGCTCAGGTCTGTCATATCGGAAGAGGGAGCAACCAGGAAGAGATATTAAGGAATCAGAGGCATCTTGAAGGAGGAAAGTTTCTGTTAAGCAGATCATGTCTGGATTGTCAGAAGCAACCGCGGATGTTTGAGGTCCATACCGTTAAGGAAGAGGGAGGGGGAGCATCGGGTGCAGGACATGGGAGGGAAGGGGTAGCGTAATATGAGGGGTGAGAGGGGGGAGTAGGGAGAGCTGTTGATATTGTGTCGGAGATTGCAGAAGAGTTAGGAGAAAGGGAAGGATGAGGAGGACGAAAGGTTTGATGGTGATGGGATGAGGCACAGTGAGGTGTTGTTTGAGGGGGAGGGAAGAGTGAAGGAGAAGGTTGGGGGAGGTGGAGGTATGAGATGGAAGGGAGAGGAAGTGGGGAGGAGGCAGCTTTGAGGGGGAGGGTGAGAAAGGAGAATTGGGGAGGGGTGGCGGCGGGGGGGAGTTTTGATGGGGAGGAGTGCGGTTGAATTTTGAAGGGGAGGGATGAGGGGTTCGACTTGAAGGGGAGGAGTGAAGGGTGCGATTTGAAGGGGAGGGGTGAGTGGGTAGATTTGAAGAGGAGGGAGGGGGGACTTTAGAAGGGGAGGGGCAAGGGGGGAGTTTATAAAGTGGATGATTAATAAAAAACAAACATTTATTCCAAACAGGGTTTATTGTGATTTTCAAGTCAGAGATCCGTTTGAAAACGATAGAGGAGGGGTGGAATGCAGGTGAGTTTAGAGAATGTAGAAGGGAATGACTGTAAGAGATTGAATTTTTTTTTGAAATGGAATGATTTGAATAGGAAATTGAAAAAAGCCTTTTAAATAGGAGGAAAAAACAGCGTGTTGTAATAAACCACTGAATAAAATACTGCAGGGAAAAGTTTAAACATATTTAAATAAAAGCGTGAAAAACAATCTGGGAAAGTCCCTGAAGTGAGGGCGTGGATCAGAGAAAGGAGAAAGGGTTAAATGAGTTTAGTGGAAACTAGAATTGGAAAGGTGAATATCGGCTGGAGAGGTAGAAGAAAAAGGAGATAAAGGGGGGAGGGCGAGACATCCTCTCGTGGTCGTGGGTGGGGACTGCGTGGGGATAGGAGAGAAGGAAATAATGAAATTTTTTTTTTTGTGTGTTTAAAACGTTAGACAAAGGGTAAGATGTTCAGGGGAGTTCGGGGGAGTAAAGAAACTTGAAGGAAAGAACTTGTATTCACAAAATACCGATGGGGGGAGGGAAGTATCAAGGGACCAGGTCCAAGTTTGCACGACTTACACACCAACACGAACTACAAACACACAGTAACACATACACAGTAAAATAAGGAGTGGAAATTTGACAAAGATACAAATGGGAAAATACTTAACTTTGATGACGTGGAGAGCTCGAAGGACGCTTCCTCGCTGGAGGAACCGGAACCGGAAGCGGAAGTCGTAAGCGGAAGTGTTGAGACTAAAAGCAAAGTTTTGGTCTGTCATGTTCAGGCTGTTGCTCTTCCTCCTTCCTGTACCCCACAATGCAGCTGAAGAACAATGTGGACAAGTTTATCGACAATTACGAATGGGCGAATGGACATCTGATCATTTACCTGGGATCTGTGAGTACTGCCATTCTGAACATTTCCTCCACCTGCCTCTTTCCATTTTTTGACAATCCAACAGTCCACATTTGGCAGCTTAGGTGTTGTCATCATGGAACCCTCTCCCAGTGGAGGCTACACTTGCTCCTGACAGTATTGTGGGCCGAGTCTTGTTCCTCATCTATATTAACAACCTCTTTGATGCAATGGACAATCCTTTTACTTTTTGCAGACGACTCGACATTGTGTCATACACTACACTATCCCCCATTCCTCCACTGCGTACACAGCAGTTGCGTCTCTCTCTCTCTCTCTCTCTCTCTCTCTCTCTCTCTCTCTCTCTCTCTCTCTCTCTCTCTCTCTCTCTTCTCTCTCTCTCTCTCTCTCTCTCTCTCTCTCTCTCTCTCTCTCTCTCTCTCTCTCTCTCTCTCTCTCGTGTGTAATCACAGAACGTTTCTCGTGGTGCACGTCGTGTGGTAGTGCTTCCCTTTCTCCCGCTCTGTTCTTTACTCTTTAATCTACACGTTTCATTTCTTGCGAGTTTGAGAGTGAGAGAGCGCACTAGATCCCGCGTTGCTTGTTTGCTTCACGGTATCGAGTGTTTCCCCACGCCCGTGGCCATGGGAAACATCGAGGATTTTTCCGGTTTGGAAAGGTTGTTGGAAAAATGGTTTGTCGTGCACACCACCTTCTGAGGTGATGGTGGAGCAGATCGTTTTGTGTGTCGGTAAATGTATCGGTATGCACAATGTAATTGCTGCATCGAGGATGAATCAGCGTGTCATCATCGTTGTCTCAAAAGAGGAAATGGTGACGCATCTCGTCGAAACCGGTTTGACTGTTGAGCTGGATATGTTCGTGTTTGTTTCACCGTTGGATGCACCTTCGGTGAAAGTAATCGTATCCAATATTCCGCCCTTTATCCGACACGAGCAGATTAAGACTGCTTTGAAGCAGTATGGTAACGTCATGTCGAAGATAACTTTCATTCTTGTTCAATTTAAGGATCAGCAGGTAAAACATGTTCTGTCCTTCCGGCGTCAATTATTTATTATTTTAAAGCTGGGAATTCGCAATTTGGAGGTGATGTTGAAAATTAAACACGATGACTCAATACCGGGTGTTTGCTATGTCACAGACCTTGGTATGTTTTAAATGTGGTCAGCACGGACATGTTAAAAACGAATGTCCCAGTAGCGTGTCCGAACAGCCAAAGGGGGAGTCTGAAATGGAAAGCGAACCTGTGCCAGGTAACGAGGCTCCTGCAGAGCCAGGTGAAACTGCTGAAAATCAAACCGAGGATACGAGCGACTTTAATGTTGTTACACGAGGAAAACGAAGGCACACGGGTTCAAGTACAGTCGAGCCTGTTTCATACGCTGAAGCAGTCGCTGTGAAGAGGGTCTCACTCAACAGGAATGAGGGTAGTCCGAACCTCCTCGGTGCTGAGTCCTGTCCTCCTCCTCCTGATGAGGAGAAGGCTATGGAACAGCAACACGTCTTGTCAGGTGATGCTCCAAGTGGAGGTAAACCTTCTGCAGACTGCACATCAGTAAATGATGAGCTTAGGCATCGCAGTCAAACAATAGGTGCACCTGGTATACCAGAAACCTCTGAAGAGGTAACCAAGGTTGCAGAGAATGATCCGTTACCTGACGAATTGATTTTCGTTAAGCCAATGCCATTGTCCGCTGCACCAGTACAGGTAAAAGACCTCGTTATTGAGCAGGAGTCGTGCGATTCGGACGACATGTGTTCGAGTTTGGATCCTAATGAGATAGGGGGTGCAGCTGGGGATTCGCAGGACTGTGGGGACTTAGATCCCCCCTCTCCTACCGAAGTAATTCAATTTCTTCAAAATACTTTTCGGAAAAAGATAAAACTTGTTGAATTTTTCCCACAATTGGACAAGTTCCAAGTCACTGCATCTTGCATCATAAGTGATCCGACAGCCTATGGCACTAATGAGTCTCAGGTGTACAGACTGAAAAAAATTGTTTCCATAGCAAGGAAAGAACTTTGACAATCTACGACTTGATAAAGTCTTAAAACTCGTTATGGTTTTATCTATTGCGAGTATAAACATAAACGGGGGCCGTGCCCCTATACGGAAGACACATTTACTGGTATTATTGGAGCAAAGGCATGTAGACATCGCCTTTCTGCAAGATGTACGTTGTGGGGATACCTGTTCAGCCGAATGGCAGAATACAATAAGAGGTTCTTGGTTTTTCAGTTCATTTGATTGTCCTAGAGCTGGAGTCGCTTTCTGGTTTAGATCAGGAATCTCTTCCGGCCAAATGGCATTTCATGAAGTCAGGCGAGGTCATTTGGCCTTTATTGTTTTTTCTTATGGAGGCCATAAGATCACATTGTTGAATGCCTATGTCCCAAGTGATCCTTCTCAAAGAAAAGAATATTTTTCCCTTCTTGATAATTGTTCAGCCCAAATTGATTTTGGTGGTCTTGTCTGCCTAGCTGGCGATTTCAATTGTACCTTAGAGCCATCTTTGGACCGTAATGGTATAGAACCTCACCCTGAGAGTGCAAAACACTTGGCGGCTCTACTAGTAAAATATCTCCTGGTTGATGGGTGGAGATTGCAGCATCCTGGGGTTAGGCAATTTTCATGGTGCCAAGCCTCTAATAACAGAGTGTCCTTTGCTCGGTTAGATAAATTTTATATCAATAAGGGATTTCGGAATTTGATTTTGTCAACGGCGATTTTTCCCTCTGGTTTTCGGATAATCATTTGGTATCTCTAAAATAGATTTTTCCCTCCGCCCCTCGTACGAGTGTCTATTGGGCCCTCAATGTGGAGCTGCTAGAAGAACCGCATTTTTGTAATGCATTCAGAGATTTTTGGGAGTCTCTCCATGCTAGGAAAAACACTTTCCAGAGCAGGGGGCAATGGTGGGATATTGCAAAGACCCATATCAAATTTTTTTGTAAACAATATAATCTCTATCACTCGAGGGATAATTCTTCTATGATTTCTAAACTTGAAAAAGAGATTCTAGAACTGCAAGCAAATCCTACCAAGTTGAGTAGTAACACAAAAGAGTACAAAGATTTTGTAAGCAAGAAGGAGCTGCTTCATTGCCTTGTTAAAGAACGGGCACAAGGGGCTTTAGTTTGGCTAAGAATGAAAAACTTAAAACTTCTTGACTCTCCTTCTAAGTATTTCTTCTCCTTGGAGAATAAGAATAAAGCACAACAGCAAATGCTATCATTGCAATCACCAGATGGTGGGATTGTAAGTGAACCTAAAATTATCAGAAAGTTAGTAAGTGATTATTTTCCCTCTCTTTTGTGTGCTAAAGAAGTTGATTTAGATGTTGCACATACCTTTGTTGAACCATTGCCCAAGTTGTGTGAATCGCAGCGAGTCTCGCTGGAGAGCACTATTACCCTGGGGGAATTGAGGCGTGCGCTTTTCGGTGTACCAACTGGTAAATCTCCTGGACTGGATGGCATTCATCATGAATTCTATGAAGCTTTTTGGGACATTATTGGAACTGAGCTTTTGGAAGTGCTCCAAGAAAGTTTACAAGTTGGGGAGCTTCTCCTAAGTTGCAGACGAGCAGTTGTGTCCTTGCTACCAAAGAAAGGGGACACTCAGCTACTTCGGAATTGGCGTCCAGTCTCCCTACTGTGCACCGACTACAAAATATTCTCCAAAGTCCTTGACTCACGCTTAAAATCCGTCGTTCACTCGCTTGTCCACCCCGATCAAACTTGTTGCGTGCCTGGCCGATCGATATATGACAATCTTGGTGCTGTTCGTGACATTCCTGACGTGTGTGATTGCCTACGCAAGAGCACAGGCCTCGTCTTTATAGACCAAGAACACGCTTTTGATAGTGTAGATCACAAATATGTATTTGCTGTTCTGAAGGGTTTTGGTTTTAGTCCCACCTTCATATCATGCATCGTTATTATAGCATAATATTTATAGTTTGGTGAAAGTTAATAATGAACTGATTTCTCCTTTTTCTGTTTCAAGGGGTATAAGGCAGGGATGTCCCTTGTCTGGTCTCCTCTATATTCTTGCCATTGAGCCCCTTTTAGTTTGGTTTCGCGAGAAATTTTTGGGTTGCTCCGTTTCCCCTAATGCTCCCCCTATAAAAGTTGTAGTAGATGCAGACGACATCTGCACTGCAATACAGTCTCAAGACGATGTATCCGAGTTAATCAGAGCTCTCAATAATTTTAGTCTTGCTTGTTCAGCTAAGGTGAACTGGTCAAAGAGTTGTGCCACCTTCTTTGGACTACCTTCAGGATTTTCTTTCCCGCCACTGCCAGGAAATTTGTCCTGGAAGAATGATGGCATTTACCATTTGGGCGTGCACCTCGGTGATTCCCGATGCATTCAAAAAAACTGGGATGGATTAATTGAGAAAGTGCATTCCAAGCTACAAAAATGGAAAGGGCTTCTTTGCAACCTATCCTACAATGGAAGAGCATTGGTGATCAATAACTTCGTCACTTCTACCCTGTGGCACAGGTTTATGGTCTTACAGCCACCAAAATGGCTCATCAAAACCATCCAGAAACATTTAATTTATTTTTCCTGGGGTGGTAAACACTGGCTCCGACCAGGTGTGCTCAGCCTTCCACGTAATGAGGGGGGTCAAGGGCTCGTTGATGTCAACAGCAGGCTCATGACTTTCCACCTTCTTTTTGTGAAGAAGTTTCTTTACAGCCCCATGCATTGGGAGAGTTTAACCTTGTGTTTGCTAAAGCAAGCAGGTCGGCTGGGATATGGTCGCGAACTGTTTTTGCTTGATCTCCCGAAGATCGATGTCTCATCACTTCCGCTGTACATGCAGAGTGTCATCAACGCCTGGCAAGCCTTGTCGTTGCGTCGTGACACCGGTTCCATTACCACCTCGACGTTCCTCAACAAACCAATCTTCTACAACCACCTTTTTTCAGCCATTCTTTCTTCCAGGACTTTTGTCCAGTACTTTGTGGGGTCAGATCTTCTCTCTGTCCATAATTTGTTGGACTTTCAAAGAGAAAGATGGAAGTCTGCTAACGAAATTTCTGCCTGCTCTGGTTTCAGGTCCATTCGGATTATTGGCCAGATTTTTTTTGCTATCTCAAGAGCAGCAAATAATCTTGGAGTAGAGTTCAGGAGCCTGTTTGAGTCTGCGGGTTTGCTTGACCAATATGTTTTCCCTGTTTTGCTTTTGAATATTAATGGCAAATATTTACCCCTTAACTCCATTGAGAAAGGGGCGTTGCATGAATGTTGTGTGCGTTTTATTTTTGCCGATTTTGTAAAAGGCCCTTTTGGAGTTCAGTGGAGAGAGCACCTGTCAACTCCTTCACCTATTACTCCTGTGTGGCGCAGTCTATATGCACCCCCAATCTCCAAGCGTACGGGCGACCTGCAATGGAGGCTTGCGCATTGGATTCTTCCTCATAACATTTTGTTGCACAAATTTTCAAATGACATTTCTGAAGTGTGCCCCTTTTGTGAAAGTCGTGAAACGCTTTATCCTGCATATGTTGGGTGCAGAAGACTTGTTCCTTTGTTTAAGTTTTTGCATGTCAATATTTTGAAAATGGGGCTTTCTTTTTCTTCTGTTGAATTTATTTGTGGTTATCCTATTTCTGCTGTGCATAAGTCTGAAACTGCTTTAGCGAACTTTTTGGTTGCTGAAGGAAAAATGGCAATTTACAAAACAAAGAAAAAGAAGGTGGAAGGTGGTGAATTTTCTTTTTGTAATTTTTTGTTGACCTTGAAAGTCCTGATTATTTCTCGGATACAGCTTGAGTACCTGTATTGCAGCAAATACGGAAAAGCACAAGAATTTATTGATAAATGGTGTGTTAAAAATGTTATTTGTTCTGTGAGGAACGAAATGCTTAATTTAGCTTTTTGATGTATTCATAGCTCTCGAATGACCATTTCCTTTAAAATTGTTTGTTTTTGTTTTTGTTTGTGTTTTTTTTTCACCTTTGGTTTGTAAAATATTTTTATACTTGCTGATTTCTTGTAAATATCCTTTGCTCCTTTTTGGTGTATTTATGATCCTTATGCAAATGTTTCTTCAAACTGGTTGCTTTGTTTATAACTGCTTTGTGAAGGTGTTTTATACTTTTATAATAAAAGGACACAAAAGTCTCTCTTTCTCCCTCTCTCTCTCTCTGTGTCTCTGTCTCTGTGTCTCTCTCTGTGTCTCTCTCTGTGTCTCTCTCTGTGTCTCTCTCTCTCTCTGTCTCTCTCTGTCTCTCTGTGTCTCTCTCTCTCTGTCTCTCTCTCTCTGTCTCTCTCTGTCTCTCTGTGTCTCTCTCTGTGTCTCTCTCTCTCTCTGTGTCTCTCTCTCTCTGTCTCTCTCTGTGTCTCTCTCTCTCTCTGTGTCTCTCTCTCTCTGTCTCTCTGTGTCTCTCTCTGTGTCTCTCTCTGTGTGTCTCTCTCTGTGTGTCTCTCTCTGTGTGTCTCTCTCTGTGTGTCTCTCTCTCTCTGTCTCTCTCTGTCTCTCTCTCTCTGTCTCTCTCTCTCTGTCTCTCTCTCTCTGTCTCTCTCTCTCTCTCTCTGTCTCTCTCTCTCTCTCTGTGTGTCTCTCTGTGTGTCTCTCTCTGTCTCTTTGTCTCTGTCTCTCTCTGTCTCTCTCTCTGTGTCTCTCCCTCTGTATCTCTCCCTGTCTCTCTCCCTGTCTCTCTCCCTGTCTCTCTCCCTGTCTCTCTCCCTGTCTCTCGCCCCCTGCTGGCTGTCGCTGTGTTTGGGCGTGGCAATATGGCGGCTGTGCATGTGTGGTGAGGTACGAGCTGCTCTGCTGTTCTACTCTTTTGTCCCTTTCTGCGTCGTATCTCACCTTTTCCTTCCCCCTGTTCGTTTATCTTCACATCCTTACTCTGCATTTGTGCCCCAACCCCTCCCCTTTGATCAGACCCAACACTTCGGGGCTTCGGCCTCCCCCCCACCTCCCCTACCCCCTTCTGCCTCCATTTTCCCTCCTCAGTTTTTTTCTCTTATCTCGTTTTTATTTCTATTCACTCCTTCCTGTCCTTTGTTTCCTTTCCTTTTCTGTGAGAGAGAAAGAGAGCCCACAGCTGTTTGTGATAACTTTTACATTAATCGGCGGCCCATCCCGTCCTCCGGCTGATCGTTTTTTTTCTCCACCAGCTGTGTTTGTTTTCGCCTTTGAAAATCTGTCTCGGCTCGTAATTAATGAATCACTGTTCGAGAGCGATATTCACCCTCCTCCCATCCCTTCCTCGTCCCTTCCTCCTCCCCTGTCCTCGTCCCTTCTCCTCCTCCCCCTGCCCTCGTCCCTTGTCCCTTCTCCCCCCCACCCTCATCCCTTGTCCCTTCTCCCCCCCACCATCATCCCTTCTCCCCCCCACCCTCGTCCCTTGTCCCCTCCACCCTCATCCCCCCCACCCTCGTCCCCCCCACCCTCGTCCCCCTCACCCTCGTCCCTTGTCCCCCCCACTTTCGAGGCAAGCTTATCTTGTACTTCCTCCTTCTAACGTCGAAAGAACACTGAACATAGTGTGACGTGCTCCTCCCCGACCCCCTGGTCACGGTGTACCTCCGAGCCCCGAGAGGAGTCACGGCAGAAAAATGTGTTATTCTGTATGTCAAAGATCAATGGTGAAGCCACACCAATTGTTACTTACAAACAAATATTGTATTAAGATAACACAAGAATAACAGTACAACAATAATAGTAATCAAAAGTACAATCAATATATATCCTATGATGGTACCATCAGTTTCGCAATATATAACTCACTGTGCTCCAAGTGAGTGAAGCAAGAACGTTCCCAATGTCTCTTTCCCGGCTTCAAACCCAGAGTCGATCCGCTAAAGCGATCGTCAGAACGATGTCTAATCGACCAGAATCCCGTTCGAATGACAGTCACAGTCACGCGGCCAAAGTTGCACAAAAGCGCCCCCAAGGCAACTGGGAAATCCAAAGGCGCCCTCCAGGCGACTGGGAAATCACACCCTCGGGTATGGACGTTTCATGGCTCACAGTCGGCGAACCTCCGATATACCTTCAAAATCCGCGTTGCACACACACTCCAGATACGTCTGAATGCGGTGAAAACGGCTGAATCGACAAAGAAACCTTGCGCGACGCGCAAAGGCTGGAGCGAAGCAAAGAAACCTTGCTCAACACGCAAAGCACGCGAGTTAAAAATGGCCGATGGCCCGTTCTCGAGACGTAACGGCCCTTCGATGATTCTCTTCGGAATCGATCGCAAAACCTGACACGCAGGTTGATCTGTCACAGCGATAACAACTCTGTCACAGGAATCCCTTTCCTGGGAAACCCAACGTTCACTCGTGACTGTCGTTCGCCAATGTTCGCTCCAGACCGCAAAACCTATGCTTCTTCTCCGACTCACTCGCTCCGCCTTCTTTTTTCCTCTTTCTCCTCGTCGTCGTCCGGTTCCCGATCCGGTTTCCGTTTTCTTTCCGTCAAGTGGTCAAGCCGGTGGTCAAGTTAATTCGTTCACGGTTAATCCGTGTAGGAATCTTGGCTCGGCGGCTCCGCAGCATTCAGTGCTTCAACTTTTCCGGACTTTCATAATAATTACGGTGGGACCGATTGTCACTGTAGTCACATGAATAGCGGTCTCCTTCTCGGCCACTACTCTGATAATCCTTCCTTCGGGAGCTGCCGTAACTCTGGGAGCCTCCATAATAATATCGATTGCGGCCACCACCAAAACTACTACTCCATTGTCCTCTTCTGTAGCCCCCACGGCACATTTGAAATGCCTTCCCTACTGTTATGGTCCGACCCTCCAACTCCTTGCTATTCAGATCCTTTTCTGCATCTCTGGCATCCTTTGAGTTTTCAAACGTGACAAAGCCAAACCCTCTTGACTTTTGTGTCTCCCTGTCTTTTATCAGCAGCACTTCAAAAAGCGGTCCATATTTGCTGAAGGCAGACTCCAGAACATCTTCCTTGGTTTTGAAGTTCAGCCCCCCTACAAAGAGCTTGCCAATATTGCCTCCATCCCTGACTTGCGTGTGCTGACACTTAGTTTCAAGGTACTTCCTCCTAGGCTTTTCAACAAACATCGAGTTACCAGGAACTTGACCACCGGCCACATCATTCCCGATAACAAAAGATACTCCCTCTACAGGAAGAGTGGCTTGTAAACCTACGGTGACTGGTCCTGACACCAAATCAGACTCCAAATGGATGACATGAAGTGGAGCTCTAACACAGCCACCAATCCCCTGTAAACGAACACTATCACCAGTTGCCGTCTCCTCTGACAATGGCAAAATTCCTTCAAGCATCAACGACTGATGTGCTCCTGTGTCCCTCAAGACCCTAACCGATTTCTGGTTAGTCGTGTCTCCATCCAAGGACACAAACCCCTCTGAAATAAACGGATGGTAACCCTTTTGAGGGCGATTTCTCACATTTGCCATTGCATTCGGAGTTGTACTAGTCGAACTCCACTCCTGATTTTCCTTTCCCAGAGCATAACAGTGGGACATCAAGTGTCCCGGTTTATGGCAAAAAGTGCAAGTAGGCCCCGAGGAGAACCTTGTGGTCTTCCTCGAGCCTCCCGGAAGATAAGTCTGCCTTGGAACTGTTGTCTTCTGCTCCCTAAAAGTCATGGTATCAGATTTGTACTCAGTCACCTCGAGGCCGCACCCATGAATTTTCGTTCTCCGCCCCTAATGTACCATAGCTCCCCTGGCTAAGTCTAGGCGAGTAGTTAGGTTTGTGGAACCCCATCCTGTGTGTTAAGGCATAGTCATCTGCCATGGTTGCTGCCTCATACAACTTTGGTACTTTCCTTTCCTCCAGATGTACTTTAATGTCCTCGTGGACACACTGTTGGAATTCCTCCACCAGGATCAATTGTCACAACAGGTTGAAGTCTTTCCCAATCCCCTTCGAGTCACACCACCGATCAAACATGGTTTCTTTCATTCTGGCAAACTCCACATGGGTCTCACTCTCCCTCTTCCTGGCATTCCGGAATTTTTGCCGGTAAGCTTCAGGGACCAATTCCTAGGCCTTGAGAATGGTTTTCTTCACTATCTCATAATCTGCACATTGCTCAATCGGTAAAGCCGAATAAATATCTTGAGCTTTACCCACCAGAACACTTTGCACTAATATGGTCCAGGACTCCTCCGGCCTTTCTCTCCTCTGCTTCGAGTTCCCTTGCTGCTCTCCTTTCCTCTGATTTTTTCTCTTCTAACCTTTCCTGGAGTTCTCTTTTCTGTGCTTTTAACCTTTCCTGGAGTTCTCTTTCCTGTGTTGTTCTTCTTTCCTCGAGTTCTCTTTCCTTTGCTTTTAACCTTTCCTGGCTCTGCAATTGCATCTCCATTTTTTGGAGCTCCACATGTTCTTGTTCTTCTGGTAACCAATCCAAAGCTCCCTCTTTCCATGTTCCTAGTTCCATCATAGATTCTATCACCACTGTCTGCATCTCTGTTTTCTTCATTTTAACTCGGACCTGCAAGCTAAAATGTTTGGCCAATATCAACAGTTCCGATTTTAGTAACGCTCGGAACTGTGCCTCACTAGGGGTCGCTGCAAACGTCTCTGCGTCAAACTCCATGGTGACTATCCGTTAGCACCTGTTAACCTTCACACAAGAAATTTCCAAAAAAAAAACAATTTACTTTTTTTTGAAAAATTTGGGAATGTTGAAAAATTTCAAAAATGAGAAAATTTGGGAATGCTAGGGAATTCTGTCCCGGACGAAGACCCAATTTCGAGCCCACGAGTCAATTGGACGAGCCCCCAATTTCTGTTACGGGTTCCTCACCGATCCCCTGGTCTCGGTAAACCTCCGAACCCCGAGAGGAGCCCCGGCAGAAAAATATGTTATTCTCTGTGTTAGAAATCAATAGTGAAACCACACCAATGATTATAAATGAACAAATAATATATTGAAAATCACACAGGGATAACGGTACAACAAATGGCAATTAAGAGTGCACTCTATATACCATCAATAAAGTCAAATAACTCACTGCTCCCAGCGAGTGAAAAGGACACTCCTCAATGTCTCTATAACCTTTTCCAAGGCGAATGTGATTAGCCTCAGCGGTCGCTGGAACGATGTCCAGTCGAAGCCCGAATCTCGCTCTCCAGTCGATATTCGAATCGCGTACAGTTGACAATGGGGATCGCCCCGCCGAAACTGCACAACGGCGCCCTTCAGAGGGGCACTTTCACCGCTCACTCAGCGAACCACAACGTAATTGGAGACGAAGTGGTCGCACACACACATCCCCGACAAACGGTAGGATGTTGGGGTGAAGATTACGTGAGGCAAAACATTTGTAGGTGTCCGAAGCGCGGCGTTCAAAATGGCCGACGGCTCTTACTTGAGCCGATGCGACTAGGCGAGGATTCTTCGAAATCTCAGCGCCCCAAATCTGACCGCAGATTTTCCACTCCAGCGATAATTCCTACTCCAACGGAACCACATTTCCAGGCTGGTCTCCAAAGCCAGTCGCCGACTGGGCATCCTCCATCATGCAAAGTCCTTCCTTGGCACACCTGAGCTTTTAATTACATACAAAGCTTTCAAGCACAGCTCAATGGAGTACTGCTCTCCCCTCTGGGCCGGTGCTCCTGCCTCACACGTAACTCGGCTTCATGCATTTGAAACCAATGCTTTCAGAATCATTGGAATTTCTCGTGATGAAACGGATTCTGAGGGCCTCTCTCTCTCTCTCTCTCTCGCTCTCTGAGGACCACAAACTTTGAGCTAAGGTAGGTGGTCTTTCCGTCTTCTACTGACTCCTCTCCGGCCTTGCTCCCCCTGTTCTGTCTGTGCTCTGTCCCACAAATATTCCCTACACAAGGTCGCACAAGATCTGCCAGCAACCCTCTTCTGGTGAAACTGCCAAAATCAAGACTCTCTGCTCACCTTCACTCTTTTATTCCTCTTTATTCCCGCCTCTGGAACAAACTCAATCACTCCCTTCAATCCCACTCCTCCCTCCAGGTCTTTAAAACAGCTGTTCCCCACCATCTCTTATCTTCCCCCATCCAAAACCTTGATCTTTTCTACCCCCGTTAAAACACTCCAAATCCGCCTCTTTCTATCCCCAACTTCTTTCCTGAAATTGCTCGTAGTGAAATTCCTAGTAGTGTTCATTTGCTTTATACCATGTACCCCTCCCTCCTCCCCAGCTCTCCCCCTTCCACAGATCTTCTGATGTCCCTGTTCACTGCTGTTGTGCTTGTGTGCTTTCCTCTCTCTCCCCATCTTGTCTCCTCCCTTTATTATGTTTTTTTGTGTTTAATGTGCTAGCTATTACATGAGCCTCGATCTTGTATACAAAAAAACAAAAAAATTATTTGTACGTTGATGTAATATCTATCTATAATTCCAGTAATCTCTGTGTGTTTGTTTGTTTGTACGTTTGTACGTTTGTTTGTCTGTGACCGCTGTTTCTCGACAACCACGGGTCCGATATACTTTAAACTTGCCAGGTATATTGCTGGGGACCCGAGGATGTGCCTTTTCAAGGTTTCATATTAATCGGACAATTACTTACCGAGCTATGTCCAAAAAACGATTCAACCAATCAGAGAGCAGCGAGCTATCGCGTGTGCCGAACGTGGCGGACACACTCTGCCTCGGATGGCACATTTGAGAGCGTATTCATTTATTTCACGTTTGCAAACTATGTTGGCGCTATGTTGGCGTTAAACTATGTTTTAAAACTAATAAAAACCCCGGGGGGATTGTCACTGTACTCGCAAGCCGTTCGCCGTTCGCTTTGGCGTTGCGAATGCACCAAAACATTTCATGCACCAAACCATTTCATGTAAAGCGTTCGCCGTTCGCTTTGGCGTTGCGAATGGACCAAAACATTTCATGAACCAAACCATTTCATGTAAATAGAGGGGGGGATATAATTTTAGATATAGATATAGTACGGGCATGCCCTAGTATTCCAAATTTCAGCAACGTCCGTTTCCGCATTCTTGAGTTTTATTTAGAAAACCTTCAAAATCACGTTGGTGTCCGTCCGTCCAAAATGTGTTGGCGCTCATATCTCAAGGACTATACATTGAAGCTCGATGAAACTTGGAATATACATCGGCCAATAGGACCAGTAAATGGCTTTCGAAACAAATTCCACCGACTTGCTTTAGTTTTTGCTTTAAAATTATGGCGAAATGGATGAAGCATCAGACTCATCGCACTCCCAAGGTGGGGATTGTGAGTTTGAATCCCGTCTGAGCTGAATAATTTTTGTCTTTTTCCTTTTTCAAGTCTTTTATATTGTCTTGAATAAAGTCTTGTACTAAAGCGCGGCGTTACGCGCGCTGCTTGTGAGCAAGGAGGAAGCGGACAAGCGGTAACATATAAACGTCTTTATTGTAAGACTACACTGTAACACTGAACTCCTCCGGGCTGGTCGCCCGGTGTATATCATGAGGCCACGCCTACCCCTCGGGCGTGGCCACCGCCCACTTGGTGCGTGGAATGATGTCACCACGCCAGTGGGCTTTTGTGTCCGCCACACGCGCCCCCCCCAGAATTCCCGCGCACCTGGAGGGCCAGTTTGTGGGGCAGTCGAATGACCCGGCCGAAGCGCCCCCTGGCGATCGGCGGCGTCCGGGGTGCAGGGATACCAGGTGGGATGCCCCTGGCTGCCCCTGGGATGGGTGCAGGACCGGGGGGCGCCGTGGCGGCGGGGCTGGGCGGTGCCGGGGGTCTGCCCGCAGGAGGGCGGCCCCGACGTGGGGGTCGGGCCACTGGCGGTGGATGGTCCACATCGAGGTGGGCCGGCTTGAGGCGGTCTACCGAAACGCGGTCAGGAGTACCGCCGATGTCCAGGGTGAAGTGCTTCGCCCCGGTCTCCAGCACGCGGAAAGGCCCGTCGTACGGGGGCCGCAGTGGTGTCCGATGGGCATCGTGGCGGACGAAGACGTACTCCGCCGTGCGAAGCTCCGGGGCGACGTGCGTCAGTGGGTGCCCGTGGCATGCCGTTGGCACCGGGGCGAACCTCTGGGCGGTCTCTTGCAGAGCGGAGCGCTGCTGTGCCGCGGACCATGGTGCCGTGGAGTCGGGGAGGAACTCGCCCGGCACCCGCAGCGGTTGCCCGAAGACCAACTCCGCCGCGGATGCGCGCAGGTCCTCCTTGGGCGCCGTCCGGAGGCCCAGCAGGACCCAGGGGAGCCTGTCGACCCAGCCGCCGTCGCGGAGGGTGGCCCGGAGCGCGGCCTTCAATGAGCGGTGAAATCGCTCACACAGGCCGTTAGCCTGGGGGTGGTAGGCCGTGGTTCGGTGCAGCCGGACCCCGAGCCCCTGCGCAACCGCCCCCCAGAGCTCCGAGGTGAACTGGGGGCCGCGGTCGGATGAGATGTCTGAGGGGGCGCCGAACCGGGCGACCCAGGTGGCGATGAAAGCCTGCGCGACATCGGCCGCCGTTGTCGACGCCAAGGGCACGGCCTCCGGCCACCGGGTGGTGCGGTCCACCATGGTGAGGACGTGGGTGAAACCCCGCGAGGGGGGCAGAGGTCCCACCAGGTCCACGTGGACGTGGTCAAACCGGCGTTCCGGCACCGTGAACGGGGCCAACGGGGCCTGGGTGTGCCGGTGCACCTTGGCGCGCTGGCACGCGAGGCATGTCCTGGCCCAGCCGCGGACGGCCTTCCGGAGGCCATGCCAGACGAACTTGTCGGCGATCAGCCTTTGGGAGGCCCTCGCGCCCGGGTGGGACAGGCCGTGGATGGCGTCAAACACCTGGCGCTGCCAGCCCGCGGGCACAATGGGGCGAGGACGCCCGAGGGAGACGTCGCACAAGAGGGCCGCGCCCGCGCCGTCGAACGGCACCTCGGTGACGCGGAGGCCCGTGACGGCGGTCCGCAAGGCCTGGACGTCGGGGTCAGCGGCCTGGTCCGCTGCCATCCGGGCATAGTCGATGCCGAGGTGGACTGCGTGGGCGACGGCCCGGGAAAGGCAATCCGCAACCGGGTTGTCCTTCCCCGCGACGTGCTGGATGTCCGTCGTGTACTCGGACACGGCCGAGAGGTGACGCTGCTGCCGGGCCGACCACGGCTCGGTGACCTTGCCCATCGCGAAGATCAGCGGCTTGTGGTCGACGAAGGCAGTGAACGCCCGGCCCTCGAGCAGATGGCGGAAGTGCCTGACCGCCAAGTGAAGTCCGAGCAACTCGCGGTCGAAGGTACTGTAACGGCGTTCGGGCGGGCGAAGCTGCCGGCTAAAGAACGCCAGCGGTTGCCAAGCTCCACGCACCCATTGCTCGTGCACCGCGCCCACCGCGTAGTCCGAGGCATCGGTGGTGAGGGCGATCGGTGCATCGGGCGCCGGGTGCGCGAGCATGGTGGCGTTAGCCAAGGCGAGCTTCGCGCCCGTGAACGCCGTGTCCATCTGCTCGGTCCAGGTAACGTCGCCTTTGCCCGGCTTACCTCGGAGAGCTTCGTGCAGGGGGCGCAGGAGCTGGGCGATACGGGGCAGGAACCGATGGTAAAAGTTCACCATGCCCAGGAACTCCTGCAGCCCTCTGATCGTGCGGGGGCGCGGAAACCCCTTCACCGCCTCCACCTTGGCCGGCAGGGGGACGGCTCCGTGCCTGGTGACACGGTGCCCCAGAAAATCGATTGTGGCGGCGCCGAACCGGCACTTTGCGGGGTTCACAATCAGGCCATGCTGGCCCAGGCGTTCGAAGAGCGTGCGGAGGTGGTGTAGGTGCTCTTCGCGGGACGCGCTGGCGACGAGGATATCGTCCAGGTAGACGTAGACAAAATCCAAGTCGCGCAGGACGCTGTCCATCAGTCGCTGGAACGCCTGAGCCGCATTCTTCAGACCGAAGGGCATGCGCAGGAACTCGAAGAGTCCGAATGGCGTGATGACCGCCGTCTTCGGGACGTCCTCCGGCCTGACGGGGACCTGATGGTAGCCACGTATGAGGTCCACCTTCGAGAAGAAGGACCTGCCCGCCAAACGGGCGGAAAAGTCCTGAATGTGGGGGACGGGGTAGCGGTCGGGAGTCGTGGCGTCATTGAGACGGCGATAGTCCCCGCACGGTCGCCATCCCCCGCCGGGCTTCGGCACGATGTGCAGCGGCGACGCCCAAGCGCTCTCTGAGCGCCGAACGATGCCGAGTCGCTCCAGGGTAGCGAACTCCGCTTTTGCCACCGCCAGCTTCGTCGGCTCGAGGCGGCGTGCCCGGGCGTAGACCGGTGGCCCGACGGTGGGGATGTGATGGGCCACCCCGTGCTTGACGGCCCCCGCTGAGAAGGTGGGCCGCGTGAGGGCCGGGAAGCCGGCGAGGAGGCGGGTGAATGCGTCCGCTGCCGGAAGCGTACAGACCAACGTGGCCGGAACCGAATCGTTCGGCAAGCCGCTTGGCAAGCCGCTCGTTGAGCTGGGCAACGCACATGCGAGCGAGCTGAACGTCTCGGCCTGGACAAGCCGTCTGCGCTTGACGTCGACCAGGAGCCCATTAGCGCACAGGAAGTCTGCGCCAAGCAGTGCCATGGGCACGTCGGCGGTGACGAACGTCCATCGGAAAACCTGCCCTCCAAACCGCAGAGAGAGGCAGCGTTTTCCGTACGTACGGATGGGCGTCCCGTTCGCGGCAAGCAGCGCGGGGCCCCCACCCGCGGCGTGCTTGTCTGACGTGCCGGCGGGAATGACACTCACCTGTGCTCCCGTGTCGCACAGGTAACGGCGCCCGGAGAAGGTGTCCGTTATGAACAGCAGGCTGCTCGAACGGCCGGCGCTCATCGCCACAATTGAGCGCCGGCCCGGGCGTTTCCCGACCCGTTGAAGGAGCACGGTGGATGACACCGCCGAGCTTCGTGGCCGAACTTGGCGTGGAACCAGCACCAGGTGGTGGAGCTGGAGGAGCGCGGCTGGCTCCGCCAGGCCAGTGGAGTCGACGGGTTTCCCCGCGGTGGCGGTTTTCGCCGCGGCGGTGGGCGGGGCGTGGCGGCGTTCACGAGGTGCGTATCAGCATGCTGCTGAACCACAGCGTGCTGTAGAAGATGATGCTGTGGAACATCAGCGTGCTGTAGAAGATGATGCTGTGGAACATCAGCGTGCTGTAGAAGATGATGCTGTGGAACATCAGCGTGCTGTAGAAGATGATGCTGTGGAACATCAGCGTCGAAGGCCGTGACGGCCACGCCAACGCTCGCCCGCGTGTCCGAAGCGGCGAAGTACTTGTCCGCCTCGGCCGCCAATGCTCGGGGTTCCGTTAGCCCGGTCCCGGCCAACGCGAGGCGAACCTGCGCTGGAAGTTGGCGACGGAAAAGCGCCCGGAATAGCGAACCGGGGGCTTCGTCGCCCAACAGTGACAGCATATGGTCCATTCGGACCGACGGGCGCGTCTCACCGAGCTCGGGGAGATCCAGGAGGCGATCGGCCCGTGCGTCGTCCGTGAGGCCGAACGTGGCTAGGAGTAGCCGCTTGAGTGCCTCGTACTTGTGGCCGTCCGGTGGGTGGCGAAGGACGGACACAACTCGAGCGGCCGTGCCGGGCCCGAGGGAGGCGACGACATGGCAGTAGCGCAGGTCGTCGTTGGTGAGGCGCCGAAGCTGAAATTGGGCTTCGGCTTGAACGAACCAGACTTCGGCCTGGGCCTCCCAAAATTCGGGAAGTTTAATCGCCATTGCCTTGTCGTTGGCCATTGCAATGGCGTCGTGTTCGGAAGGATCGCTACGGCAGATCCAACGTCGAGGGTCACCAGTAAAGCGCGGCGTTACGCGCGCTGCTTGTGAGCAAGGAGGAAGCGGACAAGCGGTAACATATAAACGTCTTTATTGTAAGACTACACTGTAACACTGAACTCCTCCGGGCTGGTCGCCCGGTGTATATCATGAGGCCACGCCTACCCCTCGGGCGTGGCCACCGCCCACTTGGTGCGTGGAATGATGTCACCACGCCAGTGGGCTTTTGTGTCCGCCACAGTACGATGAATAAATGCATTTTGTTTGTATTTAATATGTATTAATTTTTTAACGTGATTTTCAGCGTCATTATGAGTATTGTACCCAGTGGTGTTGTGCCAATTTTTGAGGTACCGCAGCCCTGCATAAATGTGTCGGCCGTGACGTCATCGGAAGATCTTAACTCGGATCACATGAAATTGAAACATGACACTCACCATTTGAGTCCCCAAAATGAGCGATGAATGAAATATGTACCTTCTACCATGATAAATAAAAGACACGCACGTGCACACACACACACACACACACACACACACACACACACACACACACACACACACACACACACACACACACACACACACACACACACACACACACACACACACACACAAAATCCCCTTTTTAATAAAAAGTCACCCTTTTTTCGACAAAACCATCTCTTTTAAGAAACAGAGAAGTTTTATTGGTGCACACCGCTCCTTTCCTATGCCAACTCCAGGCGCTGCAAAACGTCATCGTTTGCGAGCACACCAATCGCTCCTCAACGTCATTATCCGCACACCAATCGCTCCTCAGCATCATCACTACCACACCCATCGCTCCTCATCATCACTAGCACACCAATCACTCCTCAACATCATTGTTAGCACACCAATCGCTCCTCAACGTCATTACCCGCACACCAATCGCTCCTCAGCATCATCACTAGCACACCCATCGCTCCTCATCATCACTAGCACACCAATCACTCCTCAACATCATTGTTAGCACACCAATCGCTCCTCAGCATCATCACTAGCACACCAATCACTCCTCAACATCATTGTTAGCACACCAATCGCTCCTCAGCATCATCACTAGCACACCAATCACTCCTCAACATCATTGTTAGCACACCAATCGCTCCTCAGCATCATCACTAGCACAACAATTGCTCCTCAGCATCATCACGAGCACACCAATCGCTCCTCAGCATCATCACGAGCACACCAATCGCTCCTCAACATCATCACTAGCACACCAGTTGCTCCTCAGCATCAATGCTAGCACACCAATCGCTCCTCAACATCATCACTAGCACACCAATTGCTCCTCAGCATCATTGTTAGCACACCAATTGCTCCTCAGCATCATTGCTAGCACACCAATTGCTCCTCAGCATCATTGCTAGCACACCAATCGCCCATAACCATCATTGCTCGCACACCAATCTCTTCTCAACATCCCTGCTCGCACACCAATCTCTTCTCAACATCATTGTTAGCACACCAATCGCATCCATGCTATGTGGTCGTGTAAAATGCACTCTTTACACCAAGCTCGTGAATGCACCTCCTCTTTCTACTCTTCCTTCTGTACCCTGCACTCTTTACACCAAGCTCGTGAATGCACCTCCTCTGTACCCCTGCACTCTTTACACCAAGCTCGTGAATGCACCTCCTCTTTATGCTCTTCCTCTGTCCCCCTGCACTCTTTACACCAAGCTCGTGAATGCACCTCCTCTTTCTACTCTTCCTCTGTACCCTGCACTCTTTACACCAAGCTCGTGAATGCACCTCCTCTTTCTGCTCTTCCTCTGTACCCCTGCACTCTTTACACCAAGCTCGTGAATGCACCTCCTCTTTCTACTCTTCATCTGTACCTCTTTACACCAAGCTCGTCAATGCACCTCCTCTTTCTACTCTTCTTCTGTACCCCTGCACTCTTTACACCAAGCTCCTGAATGCACCTCCTCTTTATACTCTTCCCCTGTTCCCTGCACTCTCCACACCAAGTTCGTGAATGCACCTCCTCTTTATACTCTTCCCCTGTTCCCTGCACTCTTTACAACAAGCTCGTGAATGCACCTCCTCTTTATGCTCTTCCTTCTGTACCCCTGCACTCTCTACACCAAGCTCGTGAATGCACCTCCTCTTTCTACTCCTCCTCTGTACCCCTGCACTCTTTACAACAAGCTCGTGAATGCACCTCCTCTTTATGCTCTTCCTTCTGTACCCCTGCACTCTCTACACCAAGCTCCTGAATGCACCTCCTCTTTATACTCTTCCCCTGTTCCCTGCACTCTCTACACCAAGTTCGTGAATGCACCTCCTCTTTATACTCTTCCCCTGTACCCTGCATTCTTTACACTAAGCTAGTGAATGCACCTCCTCTTTATATTCTTCCCCTGTTCCCTGCACTCTCTACACCAAGTTCGTGAATGCACCTCCTCTTTATACTCTTCCCCTGTTCCCTGCACTCTTTACAACAAGCTCGTGAATGCACCTCCTCTTTATGCTCTTCCTTCTGTACCCCTGCACTCTCTACACCAAGCTCGTGAATGCACCTCCTCTTTCTACTCTTCCTCTGTACCCCTGCACTCTTTACAACAAGCTCGTGAATGCACCTCCTCTTTATGCTCTTCCTTCTGTACCCCTGCACTCTCTACACCAAGCTCGTGAATGCACCTCCTCTTTCTACTCTTCCTCTGTACCCCTGCACTCTTTACACCAAGCTCCTGAACGCACCTCCTCTTTATACTCTTCCCCTGTACCCTGCACTCTTTACACTAAGCTAGTGAATGCATCTCCTCTTTATACTCTTCCCCTGTTCCCTGCACTCTCTACACCAAGTTCGTGAATGCACCTCCTCTTTATACTCTTCCCCTGTTCCCGGCACTCTTTACAACAAGCTAGTGAATGCACCTCCTCTTTATACTCTTCCTCTGTAGTCTGTGCTACGTCACTACTTTCACTCGTTTCACTTCATCTATCTGCCCAGGTGTTATTTAATCATTGTGTCTCCCATACCTTACCCCAGGTATCCTACCTGCGACGTGAATGTATAGCGTTTCGCATGGTGCAACAGGTATCTGTCGTGACGCTGCAACCTGCCGCGGTGTCTGTGTACGAGTACTACGCTCCAGGTAGGCAGTTTAATTTTCAGGTATAAGCAAGAAAGGTGCACACAGGTGTTTGCTTAGAGGTCAGGAAAGGTTATCCCTTCGTTCACTAACCGGGATCACAATAGTAAGCGCACACGAGATGAACAGTAACATTGTGTGTAGTTTACTTGATCCATACTGTGCACCTGCCATGCATATACCCCTTATGTGTACCTGTACAGAACGACACTGCACTACCTTTTACCATCCCACGAGGTCACTGCGCAACCTGCCACGGCTTTGTAATGACGAGAGATGCAAATGTGCAGCAGGTGAGCTTCCTTGTGATGTCTGTCAATATGATCACTGTTTCCATGGTAACCACCTCTTGTGTACCTTTTCTGCATGAAATCTCAGGTTTTACTGAAAAGGTAAACCCTACAAGAAAACTATATTGCATGAGCAAAAATAACACGTGAGCCGCACCAAAAATAACATGCGAGCCGCACCCAAAAGAACACGTGAGCCGCACCAAAAATAACACGTGAGCCGCACCAAAAAGAACACTTGAGCCGCACCAAAAAGAACACGCGAGCCGCACCCAAAAGAACGTGAGCCGTACCCAAAAACGCGTGAGCTGTACCAAACACGTGAGCCGTACCAAAAAACACGTGAGCCGTACCAAAAAGAACACGAGCTGCACCAAAAACATGTCAGCCGTACCAAAAAACACGTGAGGGTCGTGAGCCGTACCAAAAAACACGTGAGCCGTACCAAAAAACACGTGAGTCGCACCAAAAATAACACGCCGCACCAAAAAGAGCACGTGAGCCGCACCAAAAAGAGCACGTGAGCCGCACCAAAAAGAACACGTGAGCCTCACCAAAAAGAACACGTGAGCCGCATCAAAAAGAACACGTGAGCCGCACCAAAAATAACACGTGAGCTGCACCAAAAAGAACACACGTGCCGCACCAAAAAGAACACGCGAGCCGCACCAAAAAGAACACGCGAGCCGCACCAAAAAGAACACGTGAGCCGCACCAGAAAGAACACGTGAGCCGCACCAAAAAGAACGCGTGAGCCCCACCAAAAAGAACACGTGAGCCGCACCAAAAATAAAACGCGAGCCGCACCAAAAAGAACACGCGAGCCCTGCGAAAAAGAACACGCGAGCCGCACCAAAAATAACACATGAGCCGCACCAAAAAGAACACGTGAGCCGCACCAAAAATAACATGTGAGCCGCACCAAAAATAACACGTGAGCCGCACCAAAAATAACACGTGAGCCACACCAAAAATGCGTGCACTGCTTACAAAGCATGTCAACTAACACACGCTTACAATGCTTACAAAGCTTATGATGCTTCCAAAGCTTTTCAAGTAACAAGCTTACAATGCTTTGCAATAAGCTTACAAAGCTTTTCAACAAACTTACAATGCTTACAAAGCTTTTCAACAGGCTTACAATGCTGACAAAGCATTTCAAGTAACAAGCTTACAATGCTCACAAAGCTTTTGAAGTAACAAGCTTACAATGCTCACAAAGCTTTTGAAGTAACAAGCTTACAATGCTCACAATGCTCACAAAGCTTTTCAAGTAACAACCCTACGATGCTTACAAAGCTTTTCAAGTAACAAGCTTACAATCCTCACAAAGCTTTTCAAGTAACAAGCTTGCAATGCTTACAAAGCTTTTCAAGTAACAAGCTTACAATGCTTACAAAGCTTTTCAACAGCCTTACAATGCTGACAAAGCATTTCAAGTAACAAGCTTACAATGCTCACAAAGCTTTTCAAGTAACAAGCTTACAATGCTCACAAAGCGTTTGAAGTAACAAGCTTACGATGCTCACAAAGCTTTTCAAGTAACAAGCTTACAATGCTCACAAAGCTTTTGAAGTAACAAGCTTACAATGCTCACAAAGCTTTTCAAGTAACAAGCTTACAATCCTCACAAAGCTTTTCAAGTAACAAGCTTACAATGCTCACAAAGCTTTTCAAGTAACAACCCTACGATGCTTACAAAGCTTTTCAAGTAACAAGCTTACAATCCTCACAAAGCTTTTCAAGTAACAAGCTTGCAATGCTTACAAAGCTTTTCAAGTAACAAGCTTACAATGCTTTGCAATAAGCTTACAAAGCTTTTCAACAAACTTACAATGCTTACAAAGCTTTTCAACAGGCTTACAATGCTGACAAAGCTTTTCAAGTAACAAGATTACAATACTCACAAAACTTTTCAAGTAACAAGCTTACTATCCTCACAAAGCTTTTCAACAGGCTTACAATACTGACAAAGCATTTCAAGTAACAAGCTTACAATGCTCACAAAGCTTTTCAAGTAACAAGCTTACAATGCTCACAAAGCTTTTCAAGTAACAAGCCTACAATGCTCACAAAGCTTTTCAAGTAACAACCTTACGATGCTTACAAAGCTTTTCAAGTAACAAGCTTACAATGCCGAGAAAGCTTTTCAAGTAACAAGCTTACAATGCTCACAGAGCTTTTCAACAAGCTTCTGATCGAGAAACCGGAAGCGGAAACGTTTGTTTTTGATATTATTGAGAGTTGATGTTTTTCATTTATTGAGAGTTGATGTTTTTGATATTATTGAGAGTTTATGTTTTTGATTTATTGAGAGTTTATGTTTTTGATATTATTGAGAGTTTATGTTTTTGATATTATTGAGAGTTGATGTTTTTGATATCATTGAGAGTTGATGTTTTTGATATCATTGAGAGTTGATGTTTTTGATATTATTGAGAGTTTATGTTTTTGATATTATTGAGAGTTTATGTTTTTGATATTATTGAGAGTTGATGTTTTTGATATTATTGAGAGTTTATGTTTTTGATATCATTGAGAGTTGATGTTTTTGATATTATTGAGAGTTTATGTTTTTGATATTATTGAGAGTTTATGTTTTTGATATTATTGAGAGTTTATGTTTTTGATATTATTGAGAGTTGATGTTTTTGATATTATTGAGAGTTTATGTTTTTGATATCATTGAGAGTTGATGTTTTTGATATTATTGAGAGTTGGTGTTTTTGATATTATTGAGAGTTTATGTTTTTGATATTATTGAGAGTTTATGTTTTTGATATCATTGAGAGTTGATGTTTTTGATATTATTGAGAGTTTATGTTTTTGATATCATTGAGAGTTGATGTTTTTGATATTATTGAGAGTAGGGAGATAATGGGGCTTCCAGGACACCCATGTATTTAGATGGGACTTTTCCCCAAACTGCCCATTTTTCCCCCGATTACCGCGACACCCCCTTCTCCTTTTACATGTAAGTGAATGGGGGAGTCCTTACTTAACCTCCAAGGACCACGCGACATTCAAAATTCCTCATTGATCCTATGAATATTTGCTCATTTTCTAATTTTTTAAACAACTCCATTCTCTTATGGAACTCATCCCCATCTAGGATATTGATAAACTTTACATCAAGTACCTTTCTCTGTGCGTTTATAAAATGATATGTTTCACGGAGGGACCTGGTCTGTCCTCCTCCCGATCCACATACCATTTTAAAATTATAATATTTATTATCCGGTTGATAACCATCAAAGTTCTCACTCCACTCTAATATATTTTTCTTCCCGCCCTCCATTACCCCACTTAACAAATGAATACGTTTATCCGTCTTGAGGACCTTCTGACCCTCTCAACCTCTCGGATCTGGTATTTCTCACACTCATTATGTTTTCCATTTATATACCAAGGTTGATTACACCTCCACCCTTTAGTCTGGTTAATACTTGGTTCTATCATTTATTTATTTATAAAAAAGGCGGCGGTAGCCCTTAAAATCCCTAACCCCCCTTTTTAACTTATCACTTATATATATATATATATATATATATATATATATATATATATATATATATATATATCTTATCACTTATATATATCTTATCACTTATATATCTTATCACTTATATCTTATCACTTATATATCTTATCACTTATATATCTTATCACTTATATACTTATATAACCATAAGGGAGACTATCAATTCCATTTTCTAAAATATATCGTTTATCATCATATGCTCCTAGTGCTAGTTTATTTATCTCTTCTGAATATAATTAATGCTTATAACTCCTAATCCCTTTTACCTTTCGATATTGTTCCCCCCCACTCATCAAACATTGATAATAATGACCAAAATTTATACTTTCTTTAATTACATTTTTCTTAATCCCCTTGAGCTTCTGATCACACTTCTCCACATTCCCAACTCTATATTTATACGCATAAGCCTTTGCTCTCAATGCTATGAACTCACTCAGAATATTTCCACCAAGCTCATCCTTGAACTTTCCAATCACCTTTTTATTTTGATTCGAGAACAATTCACTCTTTTGATCATAGTTGCTTGTATCATAAATTACAGAATCAGCTTTCATATCATCATAGACGTCATCTGTCTTGATACTCAGAATGAAGCTGTCCGTATCCATATACATCAACATGACGTTATCATCATACTTTGTTTTCAAATTCTCTTAATAATATTCATACATCAGTAGTTTTGATAGATCGAGAACAGTAGTACCAATATAAATCGGTTTATCCATTTCAATTTCTTCTTTCATCATATGAACAGCACAAAAGTTTTCTGTAAAGATTTCAACACGCTCAAAGCTCGGTCTGTTGATTAGTTTGGAAGTTTGTTCCCAGGAAGTTGTCAACTTAATATTTTGTCTCTTTCTAACATTTTCCATAGTCTTCCCAAACACTGCGTTATTCATCAACTTATAAAAATCTTTCTCAAAGTCAGTCTTTCCAAGCGTTCTCTTTCGAGTGTTAAAATCAATATATTTCATTAACCAATAACTCTGTTTGAATTTCAGGACCCGATGAACTTTCTCAACAATTAGACCATGTTTCACAAATTGTAAAAGATTTCTCTGATGTAGTACATAGTTCTTCTTATCAAAGAATGTTGTTAAAAGTTTTTCTGTTCTTGATTCCTTATCAAATGATTTCTGATATTCACTCAACCACTCTGGGTTTGTTAATTCTTTCTCACACCCGAAAGGAAGATCTTTATGTTTCTCAAAGAGTTCTTTTGGATACTTTAGATCAACCTCCAGGAAATACCCTTCTTTCCTTTCATCCAACTCTTTTTGTGTTGAACTCAAAATCTTTTCTAGAACACCCTCATGATCACTCTCCCATTTCAATCCTCCATAAGGTTGTGCTTGGGACATTGCCCACCCATAGAGGTTGTTGGCGTCATAATACATGAGATAGGAACTATCTTTCTTTGGATCATAATCTGGAAGATATTTGTTATTTGCTTTTGAATATCTTGATGAGCAGACTTGTGAAATTCCCCCTCTCTTTGCTCTCTCTATCATCAGGAGCATATCAACATCGGTTATCAAATCCAAATCTTGTTTAGTCATTTTTAGCATAGCACTCCAAGCAAGACCCGGTGCTGTGAAATAATGAGCAGGGTCCAAGCCATATCCAGAAAGACACACAGATCTAAATGCTTCGAATACATCTGCTAGAAGAAGGACATCAGTCTTGAGATAGAGATCATGATAATCACCCATATTATTGATATTATATTTTTTCCAAACATTTTGAGCATGTACATAATCATCATCTGAAACATTGCTATTATTTAGAATATTATAAAAATCTTCTTTTGAAGGAAGTTTCTTTTCACCAAATCTTTTAAATGAATCCATATAGTCGTACGGGTAAATTCCCTTTTGTGTTAGGAGTTCCGTATCCTCATAATTACTCTCCAAACATGGAAATTTTTTCAAAATTTTAACTAGGTTAGCAAGAGGACTAGCCATGAATTTATATGTATCCAAGAATCGAATTCTTGTAGTTGGTCTTGTTGGAATGATTTTTGTAAAGGAGATGTATTTTTGATCTGTACTTGGAATAGCACTGATACTCCGAGGAGTCTTTGACAACTCTTTAATAAACAAGTGTGTATCATAATGAGCGTTGTTATGAAGAAAGACAGGAATGAACGAGGGGAGTTTATAATTAATATTACAACTTTGATGAGCCGGACCTCTATATTTACCAGTGAGATGACAATGATCTCTAACCTTTAGGCTTTCACCAATTTTCTCCCCACAAATATGACAGGTAGCCTTTGGCTGTCTAAATTCTCTTTTTTCTTTACTTGTTAAGGACATTGGTTTATTGGTTTCTCTCATTATCATGGTTAATCGAACACAGTCTTTTTCTAGTCGTTTCACAAACTCCTCTGGGGCATTTGAGCCTCTATACTCCTCTAACTTGTTATATTCACCACAAACGGATGATTTGATATAATAACAAAATCCGCAAGGAGTATGTTTTTGATACTTATTTGTGTATGATTCTTTTGGATCTGGAGCTGCTGTTGCTATTTTTTCCAAGATACTCTCAAAATCAGCATATATCACAAAAGGATGTTTAATTGTTTTATTTTGATCTTTGAATGAAATTTTAGAACCAGGCTTTGGAAGTGTAATGACTGTTGCTTTCTCATTTGAACAATATTGTTTATGAGTATCCAATCTCTCCTGTGAATGAAATGTATTCAAACACCGATGACATGGATAAACTTTACATTTTCTAGAATAGACTTGTGATTTAATTAATCTTGAAAAGTTCTTGATATAAGCATAATGTTCAATTTCACCAGATCGGAAATACAAGAGATCAACATGTTTTTCTTTCTCATCATCTGAGATTTGTAAAATCTGCACTTTATTCTTTTCAGTCAACCCATAGACATTTATAGAAATATTATTTAACTTTTCAAACTTTGGAATATTATTAAGAGTCATCGGAAATTTCAAATTTTTCATATTCAATTCATTTTCATATTTCATATAATTGCTTACTCTTTCAGCATGTTCTTTTGCTGGATGTAGATATGCCAGTACAGACCACAAGAAACACTTGTTATCAGTATTCTGAATATTTACTATAGCATTTTTATCTTTGATGATTTTAGGAAGTTGAATATATGATCTTGCTTGTAGTGGATCAGATTTAAAAATGTGAACATCAACAAACAGAACCTTTTCAACAGTGAGACCGCTTCCGACAATAAGATCATCAATATTATATTCACTATATTTAAGCTCATTAAAGACCTGTTCTTTATTTCTATTATAATCATTTTTATTAAGTACCATGTAAGTTGTTGTATGTAGGTAAAAGTTAAATGGTGGATCTTCCTTTTTACGAAGAACCAATTTAGTCCCCAAATAATATTTACAACTTCCCATTTCAGATATAGTCTTATCAATCTGATCATCTATTCCTTCCTTTGTAAGATCAACAGCAGCTCCCAGAGAACGGGGGACTGGATCTTTGAAACGGAACAATCTAATTTTAATATTTCCTTTGAAAGCACCATCTAAATTTTCAATCTCATAATATGGAACATGGTGTTTCTTTGTCTTCTCATGACGCTTCCAATCCTTCTTGAGGATGTAGTGTTGACAGCGCTCACAATAGACCTTTGGAAGAACCTTTGGTTTGAGATTCTTCAAATGTTTTTGAGTATCTAAGTGTTGATCATACCCACTTCTCAGAACCCATGTCTTACAAATCTTACAATACTTATTATCTTTACTCTTTAAATGTTTTTGTGTTCTATAATGTTTTTTGATATGTTTGTAGTTCTGCTCACAACTCTCACAGTAAGTAGAATTCGTCATATTTATATAGTAAAAAACTTCACTATTTACTAGTTATCTTTTACTTAAAATAAAACATGAAAAAATTGAAAACAAGAGTCAGGAAACTCAATTAAATTTGGGGCAACTTATTCATATGATTCTTGGTTAGGATGTGATATCTATAACTAGTCTTCTTCATATCCTTATCACAAAGATCACAATGTTTCATCTCTTCTTCTTTATAACCGTTAAGAACATTATCTAAATGGTGCTTTGTTTGTTTATGTTTCCTTTTATCAAGTACTCTAATTAGCTTATTACAAGGTTCACATCTTATCATATTTTTACTCTTATCAGATGTATTGATAGCATGTTTAATGGTCCTGATATGAATATCATATCGATTGTACTGTTTATCACAGGCGGAACAATAACCAGATTTCATGTTATTTATATAGTGAGAAACTTCATATTTCTTCATCACTAAACTCTATATAGTAATCGGAATCATCAATAAAACTACTCTCATAACTATCATTTGAGCACAAACTATTAGCATCATAACTATCATCTGAGTTCAATGAAATACTATCATCACTATCGTCCGAGTTCAATGAAATAGTAAAATCTTCACTGCTGTAATGACTCATATTTAATTAGCAGAAAAAACCTTTCCATCTATACCAATATACTTTCTTTCATTAACGGATTCAATCTCTACATTTTTAATATCAAAAGTTATCTTTAAATAATCTCTAACTATCATAGAACGAAATGACATTTCACCAGAAATATTAACATCATTCATTTTACTTAGATCTACACCCTTTGGATTATTAAAGTAAATACAAATTTCTCCACGAGTATTGTTGATGGTCTTATCATTCTTTTTCAAAGTATCGTGGTCAATCACTTTTTCAAGCTTTGAATAAATTGCCAGGAGTAGCGGAGAAACTTTTGTTAGATTTACTTTAATGGATGTCTTTCCAGGTATAGTTAGAGCTCTTCCTTTAAATGAAATAGAGGGGCTCATGTTATTTTCCATAACTGGTTTTACCCAAAAATTTCCATATTTATCTTTGTTCAATTTAACATCTTTGACATATTTTTCTATATCTTTCACCGAAGTAGAGATTGATTGAAATTTGTCTTTTGTGCTTTGAAACATTGTATTTATTAATGAATAAACTTGCGTTTAGTTTAAGTAAAAATTTACCAGATAAATATGATAAGTTCTGAAGGATATTTAGAATTTCCAGACTCTCCATATGATAAATTAGAGAATTGTCCGGCTTGTGATAGAATAGGGCTTAATAATGAGGGTTCATATAAACAATGTATTTTCTGTGATTTAATTTTAATTAATGATAATAAAAAAAACAAAAAAATATATAACTCTTTTAAATTAGAACCAAAAATGAATTACTTTACAAGATTAATAAGAGAGATGAATGTTAAGTATTGTGATGATAATACACCATTTCTTTCAAGGGAAGAGACTATTTGTATTGAGGAAATGTATAAGGGTTTAATGATATTTATTATTCCAAATAATTTTAATGGAAATGTTAATACAAGATACTATATAAATAAAATAATGAATTATTTTGAAATTAAACCCGAACTCAGGATAAAATATAGAGTTTCTAAAATAGCTCAAAAAAAGTTAGATGACTTGTTTTCCAAATATATAAATGAATGATTTTTTACCCGTTTGGGAAAATAAGATAAAATTTAATAACCATAAAAACATTCCAAATTCATTGAGATGTCTAATAGTTGGTTCAAGCGGATGTGGAAAAACCTGTTTACTTTTAAAGATGCTCCTTGGTCCTAATTTTTTAGATTATGATAATTTAATAATTTTTACAAAGTCTAGTTTTCAACCCGAGTATCAACTACTCTCACAGGGTTTTAATGCAGGTCTTAAAAAGGAAGACATTATCGGTTTATTTAAACTTCAAAACAAACTAAATGATTATAATATTGAAGATATAATACAATTATTTTGTGATACACAGAAATCAAAATCGAAACCAAAACCCATAACTTGTATTCTCAGTGATAATACGGATGATATACCTTCACCTCAAGATTTAGATAAATCAAAAAAGAACCTCGTCATCTTTGATGATTGTGTTAATGAGAGAAACCAAACAGTAATGGATAGCTACTATACAAGAGGGAGACATTCTTCTTGTAATTGTATATATCTTAGTCAATCATATTTTCAACTCCCTCGACGCTCAATAAGAAACAATGCCAATACTTTTATTTTATTTAAGTTAAATTCAATAGATGTAAATAATTTTTGGAGAGATAATTGCTCTACGTTATGTAGTAAAAAAGAATTTGAAAATTATATGAAACACACGATTGAAAAATATAAATATATTGTTGTGAAACAAGATGAGATATTAAAGGATGTATTTTTATTTTAAACATAATTACATATATAAATGATAACTATTATTATTAATCTTGTGGGTAAATCTGCTTCAGGAAAGAACTTTCATAAATCTAAACTCTTGAATAGTAAAAATGAAAAGATTGTAAGTTTTTTTTAAAAACACCCTATGATTCGTTTTGTGAGTACTACAACCAGAGCAAAGCGACCAGGAGAAGTAGAAGGGAAAGATTATTACTACATTTCAATGGAGGAACATATGCGATTGAGGAACGAAGGTCAAATATTTGAGGAGGTCTCTCTTGGTTCTACAAAATATTCACATTGTAAGAGTGAGTTCAATAAAGTAAAATCTAATGGTCTTGGGATTTTAGAAACTAATCCTGAAGGAATGAGACAAATTATTAAACAATTGTGTGGTGATGGAGTTAAGATTTTATCATTCGGTTTTGATATCGATGAGGAGACTCAACGCAAACATATGAAAAGCAGAGATACAAGTATTAGTGAAGAAGAAATAACAACTCGTATTAATACCAATAAAGAATTTGATGAAATATTTAAAGAAAAGGATTTATTTCAACACATTTACTATAATGATGAAGAAAAGGAAAATTTTCCCATTGACCTTTACAATTCATTAAATGATATTTTTCAATACTAAATGAATGCCGAAGAAAGAGAAAAAGTTTAAGGAACATCAACAATTAGTTTCAAAAGTTGTTAAACAACAGGAAGAGATAAAGAAGAAACGGAGACAGAAACTAACTGGTGAAGAAGCCTTTGAAAGAAAACAAGAGAAATTTTTTAAACCGCTTTTAAAAACTCAACACCCTACAGTTCCCACGGTAGAATTTACTCCGAAAAAACTTCAAATGCTCAAAGATTTTAGTCAGATAACAAAACAAGAACTTGGAAAATTAGAATATAATGATGAAGAATTATTTCAGAAACTTGGAGGTAAATCAACCCCCTAATTATGTAGTGGAAGCTCTTCAAAACAATGAATATTTGGCAGATTCAAAAACCAGAGCAGGTCTCATTCCAACAGAAGAACCAGCAGTGTTTCATCTTGTGGAAGAAAAGGTATTGATATTTAATGATGAATTGATGTTCTTGAGTTCTACTCAACCAAATGTTAAATTAACTCCAAGATTAATGTTTCTTCTAACAAACCCCGGATTCAGCGGTTCAAAATATTTTGAGGAACCACTTGATATGGAAAGAGAGGAAGATAGGGTATATATTGAGTTGCTAAATGCACTTGATTATGGAGTTTCTATTGCTGGTAAAAGTAAGAAGAATGAGAAGGAGAAACATATTATTGATGCTTTAAGTAAGCTTGGTTCGGGTGTTAGTTTTCTTCCAAATGACCCATCACAATTAGTTAATAGGCTATTATTGTTGTTAGGTAGTAAGAAGGCTGGAAACAACAATTGTTTTAATGAATCCTCAGCCATTTTAGATCAGTTGATGAATATGAAAATAATTAATAAATGTCAATACAAAGATATTTTATTAGATATTAAATAAGATGAGAAGCACAATTCTTAGTTTTAATTTCACAACGACCGATTACACAGCTTCATTCCCTTACCCACTACAACTTGACCCCCTTACCTCATATGAGGCATCTTTATTGTCGATGGAAACTTATAATACCTTGTTTAATATCACAGAGAAAAACAACAAGTTTAGTTATAATCCAGGAAGTGGATATAAAACTATAACCGTTTCACCTGGAGCTTACGAGATTTCTCAAATATCTTCAGAAGTCTCTCGCCTTATGAAAGAAAAAGGTGATGAACCAAAAAATATTGTAATAGATATTCAAAAACACACTTCAAAATCAACTATTAAACTTAAAAATAATTATAAAGTTGATTTCACGATTGAAAATTCGTTTAGAGAGCTATTGGGTTTCTCTTCAAAAAAGATTGAAAATAACGGGACGTTTTACAGTGATAATGTTATCCAAATATCCTCCGGTATAAATTCAGTATTAATTCATTGTGATTTGATTGATGGTGCTTATAACGATGGAATAAGAACAAATACAATATTTTCATTCAGTGCATACTCAACCCCGATTGGTTATAAATTTAATATGGAACCAAAAAATCTTGTCTATTTACCTGTGTCAGGAAAAACCATATACAGAGTAAATTTTAGGATAACCGACCAAGATAATCGTATGATATCCTTTAATGATGAAATTATATCCATCAGAATTCACCTACGTGAAGTTTTTCAATAAATAAATAATGGTTATTGTGAGAAAACACGAGTTGGGAAAATATAAAATAATTACAGGGGAGGGCATGTACCTTTCACCATACTATACAAGGTATGTGGGTAGAGGATACTATAAACCAAAGAGACAACGGGGTGTGGGTCATCAATTTCGAAATAAAGGAGATGGGATAATTGATACTCTAATGGGTATTGGTTCAACCATCCTTAAACATAAAGACCTAATTGGTTCAACTGCTTCTGCCGTGGGCTCCGTTGCGGGTGCTATAAAGAGTATAAAAGATGCTCAAAAGGAGTCTCATAAATTACAAGCAATCAAAGAAATAAAAAAAGGTAAAACTCAACTATCTTCACAAGAACGACAAAAAATCATTAAAATACTTGGGTCAGGGTTTCAACGATTTTAATACTATATAAATACAAGTATGGAAGCGATTGATAGTATCTATGATTTGGATGATACAATTATCATTTCAAACTCCACAAAAAAGGAAGACTATTTTAAGGTAAATGCTATAACAGGAACAGACTGGAATTCAAACGGAACAAAAAGTTTTGAAATAAATAATCAACAAACTTACTTGAATATAGCTGATAGTTTCTTGCTGTGTAAATTTAAATTCACTAAGGCTGCGAATAATACTAATGCTACACTCGTAAATGATTTCTTCTGGAAAATGTTTGATAGTGTTCGCCTGTATATTGGAACACAAGAGGTTGAAGCGGTTGATTATGTCTCTGCTACATCTGAAATGATGAAATTTACACTATATTCGTTTGGTGATAGAATGGGTAAGGGAGCTGTTGAAGGTTTTATTCCTGATATGTCAACGGGTACAAACACAGACCCTGGTTATAGTCAAAGGAAGGCAATGTATAATGATGACACAAAACCAGAGAATAGTTTTACCGTAGCAGTACCTCTGAAAGGTATATTTGGATTTTGTGATTATGACAAAGTTTTGTATGGTCTTAAAATTAGATTTCAACTACAAAGGAATGATAATGTAAATAGGTTGCTTTTTGGGGTTGAAAATGCTTTTGGAGACAACAATAAATTTGTTATTAATGATTTGTGTTGGTATATCAGTGAATATACTTCTAATCTTAAAACGGAAGAGATGTTAAATAGAAGACTTAACTCAAAGAAACCGCTAAATGTATCATACCTTAAAAGAAGATGTCAACACGTTAAACTGGAACACACTACCTACACTTGGAATTTGGGTGTTCTTCAAGGAAAGCCACGATACCTCTGGCTCATTTTTTAAAAACCAGATGGAGAGGACGGTACTAATAAGAATAATGCGCTGAGTGATAATGCTAAGGTGAAACAACTTCGGGTTTCTCTTGATGGCACATTTTATCCGCGAGATAGATTGGAAATTGATTGGGAAAAAAATGATTATGCGGAAGCCTACAAGTCCTACCAAAAGGTGTGTGAAAGTAATGGTAATAATGATCCTATTTTGGATATGGTTGCGTTTCAAAAACTTTATACAATCTACGCAATTGACCTGAGTTCTCAAAAGGAAACTATAAAGTCTAATCGAGTGGATACTTCTCTATACATTGAAAGAGGGGAGAGTGAAGAGGTTAATGCATATTGTTTGCTTTTGGAGGAAACAGAATTACAGATTAATACAGATAATGGTGTTATGATTAATATCACATAGGTTTTTTCTCATAAATAAATGGTTGGGGTATATGTTAATCAAATCAATCTTAATAAATTAACATCTTGTATTCAAAATCAAAAGCCTTGTATTATTAATGTTAATACAATTCAAAGAAAAGGAGCTGTAAGAATTGATGTTTTACTCACACACACACAAGTAAAAACACTAAATGATACTGGTTCACTTAAAATAAAAATGACAAAACCTATGTTAAATAAATATTCAATAGACGAGTCAAGAGGAGGATTTCTCCCGTTTCTAATTCCTTTATTTGCTGGTTTAAGTGTGGCGGGAGCATTGACTGGTGGTATTTCAGCAGCGGTAAAAACTGCTAACGAAAGGAAGGCACAACTAAAAGCTCAAAAAGAATTGGAAAGACATAACAAGGAGTTGGAGAAACAAATTAGTGGAAGTGGTGTAATTGTAGATTTTGCTCAAAAACTTGAAAGTCTACCTGATAAAGCTAGATTGTTGGTTGGAGATATGCTTTCCTCTATCGCTCAAGCGGGTGTTAAACTAACTAAACGGGGTAATGGATTGTATCTTTCTCATAAATAAATGGATAAATGGTTTAAACAATTTGGAAAGAATACAACGTCAAATATAGAACTAGCTAAGTATTGTAAAACACTAAAAATTGATAATGTGGTTATTTGTATGAGAGATGAATTAATACATATAAATAAGAATACAAAGAATATTATTATGAATTTAGACACACAGAATGGTTCTCATTGGGTTTGTATTCATAATAGTCAGGATAAATATTATTTTGATAGTTATGGTATGCCACCACCTGTTGAAGTAATACAATTCTTACAGAATGGTGTTTATCAAACATTTCAAGTTCAATAAATTAATTCTAAATGTTGTGGTCAATTATGTTTATATGTATTATTTCAACTCAACAATAATGAAAATTTTTATGATATCATTTTTAATCTAATATAAATGACTTATGTTGGAAAAGATGGTTCTATCTTTGGAAAATCCTCTCAGGATATTGATTTATCAAATTATTATACAAAGGCACAGGCTGAACGACAAAAATATAGTGTAAGTAAAAATATTAATATGAAGAATACTTATAAATTAATCAATTATCCAAACCCTACAGATGCGAATGACTTAATTAGATTAAGTGATTTATCACAATATATATTTTTAAAGAAAACAGCACGTTTTGTTAAACAAGTAAAATTTACAACCACAACACCTGGTTATACTGACCATACACCTTTCCTCATTGAATTTAACTACCTGCTTACAATTGAATTTTATAAAGAAGGACATATAGTTAATATGCGAATTAATAAATGGGGGTATGATATGCCTGATTTAGGGTATAATTGGTCTTTTTCAATAAACATAGAAGACCTACATGATTTTAATCAGTCTCGTAAAGAAGAATATTATCCACTTGGTGAGGATAAGGATTTATGTGGAAGTACAATTAATAAACAACAAATACATGGTTTTAAGAAAAGAAAAATATATGATAGTATAGCGAAGGTTAGCATGACAAAGAAGGAAGGTAATGAGATAAGGATAGAAAGCCGAGGAATACAAACCGATTTGGTCGTGGGAAGATGGGGTGGTATTACCTGTCATAATATTAATCTCACATATATTTCTGATACATAAATGGCAGGAAGAAGACTACAAGAGAATTATAATTTTTGTATTCAAGGATACCTACAAGAAAAGGGTGCTCGGTATTACATACCTTATGATTTGGAACATATACATGGGAATTTTGTCATTAAAAACTGGCCTTATACTGATATTGTTAAACCCACAAATAGAGACTTGTTTAAAGTATTAAATAAAAATGAACTTCTCAAAGTTATGAAATA
Source organism: Myxine glutinosa (assembly GCF_964187855.1). Classification (NCBI taxonomy): domain Eukaryota; kingdom Metazoa; phylum Chordata; class Myxini; order Myxiniformes; family Myxinidae; genus Myxine; species Myxine glutinosa. Next base: position 104,797,063 of record NC_136273.1, read on the forward strand.
TAAAACTCTTTTAGAAATCGTCAACAAATCTTATTGGTATCCTATTATGAGAAAAATAATTATAGATACAAGAATATCTCAAAATCCAGATGAGTATATGTATAATATTCTTTGGGGCTCAAGCTCAAGGGTAGCAAGGGATGAGGAAGGAGTTAAAGAAGAGAAGGAGGAAAGAGAGAAGGAGGAGAAGGAGGAAAGGGAGAAAAAGAAGGAGGAAAGGGAGAAAAAGGAGAAGGAGGAAAGGGAGAAAAAGGAGAGGGAGAAAAAGGAGAAGGAGGAGAGGGAGAAAAAGGAGAGGGAGGAAAGGGAGAAAAGAGAGAAGGAAGAGAGGGAGAAAAAGGAGAAGGAGGAAAGGGAAAAAAAGGAGAGGGAGGAAAGGTAGAAAAGAGAGAAGGAGGAGAGGGAGGAAAGGGAGAAAAGAGAGAAGGAGGAGAGGGAGCAAAGAGAGAGGGAGGAAAAATATAAAAAGATGGAAATCAGTGAGATTAATAAAAGATTGAAGGTATTACAGCAAATAAATCAAACTCAACGCACTGAGGAGGAAAATAAAGAAATGAAAAGTCTAATGGAAATATTATTTTCAAGAATAACGGCGTCAATGTCTTCACTTTCAGGGAGGAGATTTGAACGAGAAAGTGGTGAAGAAGAAGAAGAAGAAGGAAAAGATTATGTGGTTGATGATGTTGGTGTTATTGACTTTAGTTAGTTTTATTTGTAAATAAATGGAGGAGAGAGTGAAGGCATTCCTTAGGATTCTTTATGTTTTAAAAATTAAGATAGAAATGTATATGTTGAAAACCAAAAAGGTTTTGATCCTCTGTCGGAATTTTTCTGATAAATAAATATGAGTTATTGTCTCAAATGTAAAAAGAAAACTAAATCTAAAAACATCTCTTATGTTAAAGCTAAAAATAATAGAGTTTATCAAAAAGGAATATGTCAAGTGTGTGGCTCTAAAAAGTGCCAATTCATCTCTCCTAAAAGTGGAGGAGACATACAAAAGTTTCTCTCAGGAAGTAAATTTACAACAACTGGAATTCCAGGGGAATTACATCTACCTGGATATTCTTTCTGTGGTCCTGGAACAAACCTAGATAAAAGATTAGATGAGGCTGACAATCCTAAACTTTGGTCTAAACCTATAAATAGGGTTGATGAAGTGTGTATGAAGCATGATATTGCTTATGGGAATACCACTACATTGGATGAAAAACATGAAGCAGACAGAGAAATGTTATATAATTTGTCTTTGATACAAAATCCTACATTGAGAGAGAAAGTTGATCGGTTTATTGTTAAAAAAATGATAAGTGTCAAATTGAAACTTGGTCTTGGTTATTCACCCTCAAAAAACTATTAGACTCCAATGATGTCATCAAGGCTGAGGAGCTTTTGGCTAATGAATTACACAAACCTATAATCACAAAGTTTAAAAGAAGGAAAGTTTATTCTAAATACACCGACCACATATGGTCCGCTGATTTAATTGAATTGAATAATGACAGGGGATACAGGTATGCTTTAACCGTTATTGATTTGAGGAGTAGATTTGCCTGGGTTGTTCCGTTGAAAAACAAGAGAGGTAATACTTTAATGTTAGCCTTTAAGCTAATATTTGATAGGGATAAAAGGAAACCAAAGAAGTTATGGACTGATGAGGGAACAGAGTTCTATAACAAAATATTTATGAAATTTCTTAAGGGGGAGGATATTAAATTATACAGCACCTTTAATGAAGGAAAGACAGTTGTTATTGAGCGTTTTAATCGCACTTTAAAAGAAAAATTATATAAAAAATTCACACAACTCGGTTCTCAACAATGGGTGTATTTAATCCAGAATATTGTTGATAATTACAATAATACAGTTCATTCATCAACAAAATCAAAACCATCAGAAACATTTACAAAATTAAAATATGAAAAGGGGATTAATTTGAAAAAACCCAAGTTCAAAGTTGGTGATATTGTAAGAATATACAAATGGAAAAGCCATTTTGAAAAAGGTTATACACAAAAATGGACTCGTGAATTATTTAAAATCATTGATGTAATGGATACAGTCCCTTGGACCTACAAATTATATGATATGAATGGGGAAGAAATCTTGGGTTCATTTTACTCACAAGAATTACAAAAAACAAAACTGATAAGCCATTAAACAACAACCATCCATATATTAGTGATAAGATAATGGGGTTAGGGATTTTAAGGGCTACTGCCGCCTTTTTTATAAATAAATAAATGATAGAACCAAGTATTAACCAGACTAAAGGGTGGAGGTGTAATCAACCTTGGTATATAAATGGAAAACATAATGAGTGTGAGAAATACCAGATCCGAGAGGTTGAGAGGGTCAGAAGGTCCTCAAGTCGGATAAACGTATTCATTTGTTAAGTGGGGTAATGGAGGGCGGGAAGAAAAATATATTAGAGTGGAGTGAGAACTTTGATGGTTATCAACCGGATAATAAATATTATAATTTTAAAATGGTATGTGGATCGGGAGGAGGACAGACCAGGTCCCTCCGTGAAACATACCATTTTATAAATGCACAGAGAAAGGTGCTTAATGTAAAGTTTATCAATATCCTAGATGGGGATGAGTTCCATAAGAGAATGGAGTTGTTTAAAAAATTAGAAAATGAGCAAATATTCATAGGATCAATGAGGAATTTTGAATGTCGCGTGGTCCTTGGAGGTTAAGTAAGGACTCCCCCATTCACTTACATGTAAAAGGAGAAGGGGGTGTCGCGGTAATCGGGGGGAAAATGGGCAGTTTGGGGAAAAGTCCCATCTAAATACATGGGTGTCCTGGAAGCCCCATTATCTCCCTACTATTGAGAGTTGATGTTTTTGATATTATTGAGAGTTTATGTTTTTGATATCATTGAGAGTTTATGTTTTTGATATTATTGAGAGTTTATGTTTTTGATATTATTGAGAGTTTATGTTTTTGATATCATTGAGAGTTTATGTTTTTGATATTATTGAGAGTTGATGTTTTTGATATCATTGAGAGTTTATGTTTTTGATATTATTGAGAGTTTATGTTTTTGATATCATTGAGAGTTTATGTTTTTGATATTATTGAGAGTTGATGTTTTTGATATTATTGAGAGTTTATGTTTTTGATATCATTGAGAGTTTATGTTTTTGATATTATTGAGAGTTTATGTTTTTGATATTATTGAGAGTTTATGTTTTTGATATCATTGAGAGTTTATGTTTTTGATATTATTGAGAGTTTATGTTTTTGATATTATTGAGAGTTTATGTTTTTGATATTATTGAGAGTTTATGTTTTTGATATTATTGAGAGTTTATGTTTTTGATATTATTGAGAGTTTATGTTTTTGATATTATTGAGAGTTGATGTTTTTGATATTATTGAGAGTTTATGTTTTTGATATCATTGAGAGTTGATGTTTTTGATATTATTGAGAGTTTATGTTTTTGATATCATTGAGAGTTGATGTTTTTGATATTATTGAGAGTTGATGTTTTTGATATTATTGACTTGATGTTTTTGATATTAATGAAAGTTGATGTTTTTGATATTATTGAGAGTTTATGTTTTTGATATTATTGAAAGTTTATGTTTTTGATATTATTGAAAGTTGATGTTTTTGATATTATTGAGAGTTTATGTTTTTGATATTATTGAAAGTTTATGTTTTTGATATCATTGAGAGTTGATGTTTTTGATATTATTGAGAGTTGATGTTTTTGATATTATTGAAAGTTGATGTTTTTGATATTATTGAGAGTTCAAGTGGATGTTTCTTCAATTATGTTGTTTCGGATGTTGTAAAGACCTGTTGAACGCTCCGGTACGTAATATTATTTTTCTTCTTGTTACGTAGCGTCACTCCCCACTTGTGACGTGCACATCCCACCTGTGACGTGCACTCCCCACTTGTGACGTGCACTCCCCACTTGTGACGTGCACTCCCCACTTGTGACGTGCACTCCCCACTTGTGACGTGCACTCCCCACTTGTGACGTGCACTCCCCACTTGTGACGTGCACTCCCCACTTGTGACTTGCACTCCCCACTTGTGACGTGCACTCCCCACTTGTGACGTGCACTCCCCACTTGTGATGTGCACTCCCCACTTGTGACGTGCACTCTCCACTTGTGACGTGCACTCCCCACTTGTGGCGTGCACTCCCCACTTGTGGCGTGCACTCCCCACTTGTGGCGTGCACTCCCCACTTCTGACGTGCACTCCCCACCTGTCTTATCAGGTCAATGTCCCACCATCAAACGTTACATGGATTTCTCGATAACAGTGGATAAGCGGATGCAGGCTCTTTGTGATGGACCAACGCAACATTTTGGTAAAGTTTGTGCACCTTGGTCTGCTCGCACAAGTTATCATTCTCACTACAAATGGTGTATAGTTTAAATATAAGTTATCATTCTCACTACAAATGGTGTATAGAGTAAATATAAGTTATCATTCTCTCTATAAATGGTGCATAGAGTAAATATAAGTTATCATTCTCACTACAAATGGTATATAGAGTAAATATAAGTAACATTCTCACTACAAATGGTGTATAGAGTAAATATAAGTTATCATTATCACTACAAATTGTGTATAGAGTAAATATAAGTTATCATTCGCACTACAAATGGTGTATAGAGTAAATATAGGTTATCATTATCACTACAAATTGTGTATAGAGTAAATATAAGTTATCATTCGCACTACAAATTGTGTATAGAGTAAATAGAAGTTACCATTCTCACTACAAATGGTGTATAGAGTAAATATAAGTTATCATTATCACTACAAATTGTGTATAGAGTAAATATAAGTTATCATTCGCACTACAAATGGTGTATAGAGTAAATATAAGTTATCATTCTCACTACAAATGGTGTATAGTGTAAATATAAGTTATCATTCTCACTATGAATGGTGTATAGTTTAAATATAAGTTATCATTCTCTCTATAAATGGTGTATAATGTAAATATAAGTTATCATTCTCTCTATAAATGGTGTATAGTTTAAATATAAGTTACCATTCTCTCTATAAATGGTGTATCGTGTAAATATAAGTTATCCTTCTCACTATAAATGGTGCATAGTGTAAATGTTACCATTCTCTCTATAAATGGTGTATAGTGTGGATAGTGTGGCTCTATAAATGCACTCCTTCTCACCATAAATGGTGCATTGTGTAAATATAAGTTACCATTCTCTCTATAAATGGTGTATAGTGTACATATGAGTTATAATGTTCACTATAAATAGTATATGGTGTAAATACAAGTTGCCATTCTCTCTATAAATGGTTTATAGTGTAAATATAAGTTATCCTTCTCACTATAAATGGTGCATTGTGTAAATATAAGTTACCATTCTCTCTATAAATGGTGTATAGTGTAAATATGAGTTATAATGTTCACTATAAATGGTGCATTGTGTAAATACAAGTTGCCATTCTCTCTATAAATGGTGTATAGAGTAAATATAAGTTACCAATCTCACTACAAATGGTGTATAGAGTAAATATAAGTTATCATTATCACTACAAATTGTGTATAGAGTAAATATAACTTATCATTCGCACTACAAATGGTGTATAGAGTAAATATAAGTTATCATTCTCACTACAAATGGTGTATAGTGTAAATATAAGTTATCATTCTCTCTATAAATGGTGTATAATGTAAATATAAGTTATCATTCTCTCTTTAAATGGTGTATAGTTTAAATATAAGTTACCATTCTCTCTATAAATGGTGTATCGTGTAAATATAAGTTATCCTTCTCACTATAAATGGTGCATAGTGTAAATATGTTACCATTCTCTCTATAAATGGTGTATAGTGTGGATAGTGTGGCTCTATAAATGCACTCATTCTCACCATAAATGGTGCATTGTGTAAATATAAGTTACCATTCTCTCTATAAATGGTGTATAGTGTACATATGAGTTATAATGTTCACTATAAATGGTATATGGTGTAAATACAAGTTGCCATTCTCTCTATAAATGGTGTATAGTGTAAATATAAGTTATCCTTCTCACTATAAATGGTGCATAGTGGAAATATAAGTTACCATTCTCTCTATAAATGGTGTATAGTGTAAATATAAGTTATCCTTCTCACTATAAATGGTGCATTGTGTAAATATGAGTTATAATGTTCACTATAAATGGTGCATTGTGTAAATACAAGTTGCCATTCTCTCTATAAATGGTGTATAGTGTAAATATAAGTTACCATTATCATAAATGGTGTATTGTGGTGCTGTGCACACACGACTCGATTGCCAGAGAGGTAGGCCACAACGCGTTGGTACATACAAAGAGTCTTTATTAAGAGCTCACACTTCAGCACTGGGCTGGCTCGAGCTTAGAGCCTGCATATATGTCCCGAGGCCACGCCTTGCCCCCGGGCGTGACCGATCGGCCGATAGGCGGGGCATGCATTACAGTTCCCCGCCTGGACGTTCGCGCCACCTGCTGGTGCGCGGAATTCTTGTCCCTTGTGCCCGACACATGCGCCCCCCCAGAATTCCCGCGCACCTGAAGGGTGAGTTTGTGGGGAAGCCGGATGACCCGGCCGAAACGCCCCCTGGCAATGCATGCAGGGCTGGGGGGTAGCGGGACGGCGGGGCTGGGGGGTGCCGGGGGTCTGACCGCCGGGGGGCGGCCTCGACGCGGAGGCAGAGCTGTTTGCGGGGGCTGATCCAGATCGAGGTGGGCCGGCTTGAGGCGGTCCACGGAGACACGATCCGGGGCACCGCCGATGTCGATGGTGAAATATTTGTCCCCGGTCTCCAGCACGCGGAAGGGCCCGTCGTACGGGGGCTGTAGCGGTACCCGGTGGGCGTCGTGCCGGACGAAGACGTACTCCGCCGTGCGAAGCTCCGGGGCAACGTGGGAAGACGGGCAACCGTGGTGTGCCGTCGGCACCGGGGCGAACCTCCGGGCGGTCCCCTGCAGGGTGGAGCGCTGTTGCGCCGTGGACCAAGGAGCCGTGGAGTCGGGGATAAATTCGCCCGGTACCCGCAGTGGTTGCCCGAAGACCAGCTCCGCCGAGGACGCACGCAGGTCGTCCTTGGGCGCCGTCCTGAAGCCCAGCAGGACCCAGGGGAGCCTGTCGGCCCAGCTGCCGTCGCGGAGGCTGGCCCGGAGCGCGGCCTTCATCGAGCGATGAAAGCGCTCGCACAGGCCATTGGCCTGGGGGTGGTAGGCCGTGGTGCGGTGTAGTTTTACACCGAGCCCTTGCGCCACTGTGCCCCAGAGCTCCGAGGTGAACTGGGGGCCACGGTCGGACGAGATGTCCGAGGGGGCACCGAACCGGGCAACCCAAGTGGCGATGAAGGCGTGCGCCACATCAGCCACAGACGTCGCTGCCAATGGCACGGCCTCCGGCCACCGTGTGGTGCGGTCCACCATGGTGAGGAGGTGTGTGAACCATCGCGAGGGGGGCAGAGGTCCCACCAAGTCGACGTGAACGTGGTCGAACCGACGCTCGGGCACCGTAAACGGGGCCAACGGGGCCTGGGTGTGGCGGTGGACCTTTGCGCGCTGGCACGCGAGGCACATCCTGGCCCAGTCGCGGACGTCCTTCCTGAGGCCATGCCAGACGAACTTCGCCGCGACAAGCTTCTGGGATGCCTTCATGCCCAGGTGGGACAGGCCGTGGATGGCGTCGAAAACTGGGCACCGCCAGCCAGCGGGCACAATGCGGCGAGGCCGGCCAAGGGAGACGTCGCATAGGAGGGCCGCGCCCGCGGCGTCGAATGGCACCTCGGTGACGCCGAGGCCCTTGACGGTGGTCCGCAAGGCCTGGATGCCAGGGTCGGCGGTCTGGTCCTCCGCCATCCGGGTATAGTCGATCCCGAGATGGACCGCATGCACGACAGACCGGGAAAGGCAATCCGCCACCGGGTTGTCTTTACCCGCCACGTGACGGATGTCCGTCGTGTACTCGGACACGGCAGAGAGGTGACGCTGCTGCCGTGCCGACCATGGCTCGGCGACCTTGGCCATCGTGAACACAAGGGGCTTGTGGTCGACGAAAGCCGTGAACGGGCGGCCCTCGAGCAGATGGCGGAAGTGTTGGACCGCCAGGTAAAGCCCGAGCAGCTCGAGGTCGAAGGTGCTATAGCGGCGTTCGTGCGGGCGAAGCTGCCGGCTAAAAAACGCCAGCGGCTCCCAAGCACCACGCACCCACTGCTCGTGCACCGCGCCCACCGCGTAGTCCGACGCGTCGGTGGTGAAGGCGATCGGTGCATCGGGCGCCGGGTGCGCCAGCATGGTGGCGTTGGCCAGGGCCAGCTTTGCGCCCGCATACACCACGGCCATCGGCTCCGACCAGGCAACGTCACCTTTGCCCGGCTTGCCCCGGAGGGCCTCGTGCAGGGGGCGGAGGAGCTGGGTGACATGGGGCACGAAGCGGTGGTAAAAATTTACCATGCCCAGGAATTCCTGGAGACTCTTGATCGTGCGGGGGCGAGGGAAATCCCTGACCGCCTCCACCTTGGCTGGTAAAGGGACGGCCCCGTGCCTGCTGATGCGGTGCCCCAATAAGTCGATGATGGCGACGCCGAAATGGCACTTTGCGGGGTTGATGATCAGGCCATGCTGGCCCAGGCGTTCGAAAAGCGTGCGTTGGTGGAGCAGGTGCTCCTCCCGGTACGCGCTCACGACTAGGATGTCGTCCAGGTAGACATAAATGAAGGGTAAGTCGCGCAAGACGCTGTCCATGAGCCGTTGGAACGCCTGGGCCGCATTCTTCAACCCGAAAGGCATTCTCAGGAACTCAAAGAGGCCCGAAAGGGGTGATGACGGCCGTCTTTGGGACATCGCCCGGTTGTACGGGGACCTGGTGGTAGCCCCGGATGAGGTCCACCTTGGAAAACACGGTCGTTTTTGCCAACCGGGCGGAAAAGTCCTGGATATGTGGGACCGGGTAGCGGTCGGGGGTGGTGGCATCATTTAGCCGGCGGTAGTCACCGCACGGCCGCCATCCTCCGCCGGGCTTCGGCACAATGTGCAGCAGAGAGGCCCAAGCGCTGTCTGAGCGCCGCACGATACCCAGCCGTTCCAGCGTGGCGAACTCCGCCTTCGCCACGGCGAGCTTTGTGGGCTCGAGTCGGCGTGCCCGGGCATAGACCGGCGGCCCGACCATGGGTATATGGTGCTCCACCCCGTGTTTCACGGCCACCGCTGAGAAGGTGGGCCGCGTGAGGGCCGGGAAACTGGCTAGGAGGCGTGTAAAGTCGTCCGCTGCCGGAAGCGTGCAAACTAAACTCGCCGGGATGGAACCTTTCAGCAAGCCGCTTGGCAAGCCGCTCGGTGAGCCACTCAGTGAGCTGCTCAACGAGCCGCTCAGCAAACAAGCGAGCGAGCTGAAGGTCTCGGCCTGGACGAGCCGTCGGCGCTTCACGTCGACCAACAGCCAATGCGCACAAAGGAAGTCTGCACCGAGCAGTGCCATTGGCACGCTGGCGGTGACGAACGACCATTGAAAGCGCTGCCCTCCGAACCGCAGTGAGAGGCAACGCTTCCCGAATGTGCGGATGGGTGTACCGTTGGCGGCAAGCAAAGCGGGGCCTCGGCCCGCGGTTTGCTTGTCGGACGCGGAGGCGGGGAGGACGCTTACCTGCGCTCCTGTGTCGCAAAGGATACGGCACCCGAACAAGGTGTCCGTGATGAACAGGAGGCTGCCGGAATGGCCGATGCTCATGGCTGCAAGTGAGCGCCGGTCGTTTCCCGACCCGTCAAAAGAGCACAGCGGGTGACACGTTTTAGCCTGGCGGCCGAACCTGGCATGGTAGTAGCACCAGGTTTGCGGTGGTATCGGCCGCGGCGGCCGTGCCGGCGGCGGTGGTGGTGGCGGTGGCGGTAGTGGACGGGGCATAGCAGCGGCCACGAGGGAAGCCGGGGGCGCTGGAGCCTCCGCGCCGGGATCCACTACGGCAGCACCGTACACCGACCGCGTGTCACAGGCCGCGAAATACTTGTCGGCCTCTCCAGCCAGGGCGCGGGGTTCCTTTATTTTGGAACCGGCCAGCGCGAGGCGTACCTGTGCAGGTAGCTGGCATAGGAAAAGCGCCCGGAATAAGAAATGCGGGGGCTGGTCTCCAAGCAGGGACAACATGGAATCCATCCGGACGGATGGTCGTGTGTCACCGAGGGCGGGAAGGTCCAGGAGGCGGTCGGCCCGTTCGATCTCCGTGAGCCCGAACGTGGTGATGAGGAGACGTTTGAGCGCCTCGTACTTGTTGTCGCCCGGCGGGCGCCGAAGGATGGACACGACTCGGGCGGCAGTGCCGGGCCCGAGGGCGGCGACCACGTGGTAGTACCGGGTCTCGTCCGCCGTTATGCCTCAGAGTTGGAATTGAGCTTCGGCTTGCAAAAACCAAACGTCGACGTGCGCTTCCAAAAACTCCGGGAGTTTGACTGCGACGGTGTTGGTAGCCATGGCGCGTTCGGTGGTCAGCAATGGCTGAACCAATCGGGGTCACCAGTGTGGTGCTGTGCACACACGACTCGATTGCCAGAGAGGTAGGCCACAACGCGTTGGTACATACAAAGAGTCTTTATTAAGAGCTCACAGTTCAGCATTGGGCGGGCTCGAGCTTAGAGCCCGCATATATGTCCCAAGGCCATGCCTTGCCCCCGGGCGTGGCCGATCGGCCGATAGGCGGGGCATGCATTACAGTTCCCCGCCTGGATGTTTGCGCCACCTGCTGGTGCGCAGAATTCTTGTCCCTTGTGCCCGCCACAGTATCGTGTAAACATAAGTTACCATTCTCACTTTAAATAGTAAATGTGTAGTGTCAATATGTTATCATACTAAAATAGGCAATTTGGTGTCGTCTGTCTGATGATTTTTGACCACAATACTTTTGGTCGTTATCCAATCACAATCAAACTTGACGGAGTCTAAGGGTCACACGATGGAGGTTGTAGCGATTTTACTTCTTTCCCCACCCCTCCACCCCAAAGGAGTTTTCCCCACCAAGGGCGTTGCGTGTTGAGGTGTATCGTGTAAGATGTTGAGGTGTAAGATGGCTTTATCGCGGCGTTTTTCCAAGGCCGCTTCCAATAACAAAAGTAACAACAGCATTAAATATAATAGAATAATATTGAAGTTATAACAAAACAATATTTCTACAAGTAATATCCTGTCTCCCCAAGGGGTTTCCCTCCTTGAACAGACGCCATGTTAACGTGTATAGACATGTTATCGTGCCATTTTGTGGGAGCACCCCTACCTACCAGGAGTAAAAAATAATATAATGTAGCACAGCTCCCACAATAAACCACAAACACGTTTGATTACCTTTTGAACAGTTGCTCCTGCTGTTTAACACTAATCTGAACGGGAGGAAACCCGGGGTGTGTTCAGTTACCAAGCAGCTAGCTAGCGCTTGCCAAGCCGGCCGTTCCTTATCAAAGGTTATGAATGGAGCTCTTGCTCGAATGCTGAAACCACTTGGTGTGCGCTCTGCAAGAAACTTGGTAAATGAACACCCCCCGATGTTCTTGAGACCCGACCCGAGATTTACTGTAATCTATTTACCCCAGAGAGGAATGGCCCTTGCTGCCGCTCCCCATAGGGTGTATTGGTAGTGTAAATACAAGTTACCATTCTCCCTCTGAATGGTGTATAGTGTAAATAGAAGTTATCATTCTCCCTATGAATGGTGTATAGTGTAAATATAAGTTACCATTCTCATTATAAATGGTGTATAGTGTAAATATGTTATCATTCACTCTATGAATGGTGTATAGTGTAAATATAAGTTATCATTCTCCCTATGAATGGTGTATAGTGTAAATATAAGTTATCCTTCTCACTATAAATGGTGCATAGTGTAAATATAAGTTACCATTCTCATTATAAATGGTGTATAGTGTAAATATAAGTTATCCTTCTCACTATGAATGGTGTATAGTGTAAATACAAGTTATCATTCTCCCTATGAATTGTGTATAGCATAAATATAAGTTACCATTCCTATTATAAATGGTGCATAGTGTAAATATAAGTTATCATTCTCCCTATGAATGGTGTATAGTGTAAATATAAGTTACCATTCTTAAGTGTTACCATATACGTTACCATATAAGTTATCATTCTCCCTATGAATGGTATATAGTGTAAATACAAGTTATCTCGTGTCCCTTAAGATGTTTCTCTCTCTGTCTGCATAATGGCTGCTCAGCATACAAGGTCCAGTACTTGAGCATGACACGGAAGAACAGTTTCCTGTACCTTGATGTGAAGCTTGTGGAAGTTTTGAAACGAAGTAAGTGAAGCCTATCTCGATCAGCCCACCTGGTGTTCTCTTCATTCTCAAAAGCACCTTTCCCTTTGACGTCGATGCATGTGGATGATCGGATGACAGGTGTCATGTTCTGGCTTTATAAAATACTGCTCTGCTTGTTCATGAGGCCAAATTGTTAAATGTTCACCTTCTGTCAAACACTTTCATATGCAGAAAGCAGAAGTGATTTTTTTACACTTGAAGCAAAAACCTGTCCATCATTCAGCTGTTCAGTGATTGATTTCCTCCTTCATTCAGCTGTTCAGTGATTGATTTACTCCTTCATTCAGCTGTTCAGTGATTGATTTACTCCTTCATTCAGCTGTTCAGTGATTGATTTACTCCTTCATTCAGCTGTTCAGTGATTGATTTACTCCTTCATTCAGCTGTTCAGTGATTGATTTCCTCCTTCATTCAGCTGTTCAGTGATTGATTTACTCCTTCATTCAGCTGTTCAGTGATTGATTTACTCCTTCATTCAGCTGTTCAGTGATTGATTTACTCCTTCATTCAGCTGTTCAGTGATTGATTTACTCCTTCATTCAGCTGTTCAGTGATTGATTTACTCCTTCATTCAGCTGTTCAGTGATTGATTTACTCCTTCATTCAGCTGTTCAGCGATTGATTTACTCCTTCATTCAGCTGTTCAGTGATTGATTTACTCCTTCATTCAGCTGTTCAGTGATTGATTTACTCCTTCATTCAGCTGTTCAGTGATTGATTTACTCCTTCATTCAGCTGTTCAGTGATTGATTTACTCCATCATTCAGCTGTTCAGTGGTTGATTTAATCCTTCATTCAGCTGTTCAGTGATTGATTTACTCCTTCATTCAGCTGTTCAGTGATTGATTTACTCCTTCATTCAGCTGTTCAGTGATTGATTTACTCCTTCATTCAGCTGTTCAGTGATTGATTTACTCCTTCATTCAGCTGTTCAGAGATTGATTTACTCCTTCATTCAGCTGTTCAGTGATTGATTTACTCCTTCATTCAGCTGTTCAGTGATTGATTTACTCCTTCATTCAGCTGTTCAGTGATTGATTTACTCCTTCATTCAGCTGTTCAGTGATTTATTTACTCCTTCATTCAGCTGTTCAGTGATTGATTTACTCCTTCATTCAGCTGTTCAGTGATTGATTTACTCCTTCATTCAGCTGTTCAGTGATTGATTTACTCCTTCATTCAGCTGTTCAGTGATTGATTTACTCCTTCATTCAGCTGTTCAGTGATTGATTTACTCCTTCATTCAGCTGTTCAGTGATTGATTTACTCCTTCATTCAGCTGTTCAGTGATTGATTTACTCCTTCATTCAGCTGTTCAGTGATTGATTTACTCCTTCATTCAGCTGTTCAGTGATTGATTTACTCCTTCATTCAGCTGTTCAGTGATTGATTTACTCCTTCATTCAGCTGTTCAGTGATTGATTTACTCCTTCATTCAGCTGTTCAGCGATTGATTTACTCCTTCATTCAGCTGTTCAGTGATTGATTTACTCCTTCATTCAGCTGTTCAGTGATTGATTTACTCCTTCATTCAGCTGTTCAGTGATTGATTTACTCCTTCATTCAGCTGTTCAGTGATTGATTTACTCCTTCATTCAGCTGTTCAGTGATTGATTTACTCCTTCATTCAGCTGTTCAGTGATTGATTTACTCCTTCATTCAGCTGTTCAGTGATTGATTTACTCCATCATTCAGCTGTTCAGTGGTTGATTTAATCCTTCATTCAGCTGTTCAGCGATTGATTTACTCCATCATTCAGCTGTTCAGCGATTGATTTAATCCTTCATTCAGCTGTTCAGCGATTGATTTACTCCATCATTCAGCTGTTCAGCGATTGATTTACTCCATCATTCAACTGTTCAGTGATTGATTTACTCCTTCATTCAGCTGTTCAGCGATTGATTTACTCCATCATTCAGCTGTTCAGCGATTGATTTACTCCTTCATTCAGCTGTTCAGTGATTGATTTACTCCTTCATTCAGCTGTTCAGTGATTGATTTACTCCATCATTCAACTGTTCAGTGATTGATGTACTCATTCATTCAGCTGTTCAGTGATTGATTTACTCCTTCATTCAGCTGTTCAGTGATTGATTTACTCCTTCATTCAGCTGTTCAGCGATTGATTTAATCCTTCATTCAGCTGTTCAGCGATTGATTTAATCCTTCATTCAGCTGTTCAGCGATTGATTTACTCCATCATCCAGCTGTTCAGCGATTGATTTAATCCTTCATTCAGCTGTTCAGCGATTGATTTAATCCTTCATTCAGCTGTTCAGTGATTGATTTACTCCTTCATTCAGCTGTTCAGTGATTGATTTACTCCTTCATTCAGCTGTTCAGCGATTGATTTAATCCTTCATTCAGCTGTTCAGCGATTGATTTACTCCTTCATTCAGCTGTTCAGCGTTTGATTTACTCCATCATTCAGCTGTTCAGCGATTGATTTACTCCTTCATTCAGCTGTTCAGCGATTGATTTAATCCTTCATTCAGCTGTTCGGCGATTGATTTACTCCTTCATTCAGCTGTTCAGCGATTGATATACTCCTTCATTCAGCTGTTCAGCGATTGATTTAATCCTTCATTCAGCTGTTCAGTGATTGATTTACTCCTTCATTCAGCTGTTCAGCGATTGATTTACAATGTGAAACCCCAGTAACTATGAAACCTATTTAACCCTTGTGAGTACAGGAACCTCTATCTAGACTGAAATCATTTCTCGATCATGACAAGTCAAGATTCGAATTCTCTAACCACCAAAATTGAGAGAACCAAGAAATAAGAATTCAAAAGAAAAATCTATTGGAGATTTTGTCCAAAAAATAAAAAGACAAAGCTTTGAAGTCCTCAGAGATCTGCACGATACCCTTGAGAGAGGGTCATGTGTGCTCGTACAATGTCCAAATAACAAATCGCTATCCGAATACAACTGGGAGAACCAGTAAACCATGGTAAACCAGGAGGTGTGTTCTTCGCCGAGATAATCCGAGTAAGACCATGAACAGCACAGGAAGGTCTTAAAGCGCCCATACATCCATGTCATGAATGTGAAATGTAGTAATGTAGCGGCTACCGCTGGGTATACACAATCGCCTTGCACCGACCGAGGACGCGGAGCGATCACCATGCCGGGCTCGCCCAGGACGCCCGGGCATGCCCGCTCTCGACTTGCCAGGCCTCGTCCGGGACGCCCGGGCATGCCCGCTCTCGACTTGCCAGGCCTCGTCCAGGACGCCCGGGCACGCCCCCTCTCGCCTTTCCCGGGCAAACGCTCCGGGATAATATGTATATATATTGCTGCCCGATAAACGGGCTTTTCGGAGTACCCGAGTTGATTTGCCACAATAAAGAAACTCGGACGAATTCCAGCTTTTTGTCGCGTCCATTCTTTCGATTTACGTTGGAGCATAGCTCCTACATTGGTGACCCGACATGGACACGGCAGTTGCCCTCAAACTGCCTACCTTCTGGGAGGCTCACGCGGCGGTTTGGTTCACCCAGGCGGACTCCCTGTTCGCCCTGCAAGGCATCACAGCCGACGACACCCGCTTCCACCATGTGGTAGCAGCACTCGGCTCAGCCACCGCGGCCCGTGCCCTGAGCCTCCTCGAGAGCCCACCAGCCGCTGACAAATACGACGCGATTAAAAAGCTCCTCCTCGACGCTTTCGCCCTCTCATCAGCGGAACGCGCACGGCGCCTGCTCGACCTGCCCGAGCTCGGCGACACGCACCCGTCCGAGCGAATGGACTACATGCTTTCGCTGCTCGGCGAGCACTCTCCGGCATTCCTGTTCCGGGAGCTGTTCCTCCGTCAGCTGCCTAGCCCGGTACGCCTCGCCCTGGCAAGTACGACGATCACGGATCCCCGCGCCCTCGCCAGGGAAGCCGACAAGATCTCCGCAGCAGGTCAACGCATTGGAGCAGCGACCTGGAGCCCACTGCCGTCCGAAGCAACGCCCATGGCGCCCGAGCACCCGGCACGGTCGACGACCGAACTGCCGACGCAATTGGCGGCCACTACGCCGCGCCGACCACCTCCAGCACGACGACCGGAGCCTCCACCTGACCAGGCGTGGTGTTATTATCATGCCAGGTTCGGACAGAAGGCCCGGACATGCCGACCCCCGTGCACCTTCGGCAAGCCGGGAAACGGCCGGGGCGGCGTTCATTACCAGCCATGAGCGCCGGCCACACGGGCAACTTACTTTTCATCACGGACAAAGCGTCCGGACGGCGCTTCCTGTGTGACACCGGCGCCCAACTGAGCGTCATACCTGCCTCCGATCAGGACAGGCAGTCCGCGGTTTGCGGCCCCTCCTTGGTTGCGGCCAACGGATCGGCCATCCGCACCTTCGGCCCACGCAACGTCACCCTCTGCTTCGGCGGCCAATGCTTTAATTGGACTTTTGTAACCGCAAGCGTGCCCATGGCTCTGCTAGGCGCCGACTTCCTCTGCGCACACGGACTGCTGGTGGACGTCCAACGGCGTCGCCTCATCAACGCCGAGACCTTCAGCTCCCTGGCATGCACATTGAGCAGCTCCGCTCCGACCGAGCTGGCATGCGCCCTACCGGCGGTGAACGAGTTTGCTCGCCTGCTCACAGAGTTCCCGGCCCTCACGCGGCCAACGTTTTCGGCCGTCGCAGTACGACATGGGATCGAGCACCACATACCAACCACGGGCCCGCCGGTCTACGCCAGAGCCCGCCGCCTCAACCCAGCCAAGCTCGCCGTGGCCAAAGCCGAGTTTGATGCTTTGGAACACCTCGGCATCGTGCGGCGCTCCGATAGCGCGTGGGCTTCGCCACTACACATCGTCCCAAAACCAGGGGGCGGCTGGCGCCCATGTGGCGACTACCGCCGCCTTAACGACGCTACCACCCCCGACAGGTATCCGATCCCACACATCCAAGACTTCTCCGTCCATTTGGCAGGACGAGTCATTTTTTCAAAGATCGATTTAATACGGGGATATCACCAGGTACCTGTCAGGGTGGCCGACGTCCCAAAAACGGCCGTCATCACACCGTTCGGCCTATTCGAATTCCTGCGATTGCCGTTTGGCCTCAAGAACGCGGCTCTGGCGTTCCAGCGCCTGATGGACGGCGTGCTGCGCGACCTGCCGTTCCTCTTCGTTTACCTGGACGACATCCTCGTCACCAGCACGTCCCGGGCCGAGCACCTCCTCCACCTCCGAACACTGTTCGGGCGCCTCAGCGAGCACTGCCTCATCGTCAACCCGGCCAAATGCCACTTCGGCACGACGGCCGTTGATTTTTTGGGCCACCACATCAAGAACGGGGCCGTGCCGCTGCCAACCAAGGTCGAGGCCATCACCACGTTTCCGCGTCCCCGCTCCATAAAGGCCCTGCAGGAATTCCTGGGAATGGTGAATTTGTATCACCACTTCGTGCCCCGCGCTGCTCAACTCATGCGGCCCCTCTACGAAGCCCTCCGGGGCAAGCCGGCCAAGCACGACGTCGTCTGGTCCGCAGCAATGGACGCGGCCTTTAAAAGCTCAAAGCGGGCCCTCGCCGACGCAACACTGCTCGCTCACCCGGTGCTCAACGCTCCCATCGCCCTCACCACGGATGCCTCCGACTACGCGGTGGGCGCCGTATATGAGCAATGGGTGAACGGGGTTTGGCAGCCACTTGCTTTTTTCAGCCGGCAACTCCGGCCGAACGAGCTCAAATATAGCACGTTTGACCGTGAGCTCCTCGGTCTACACCTGGCCGTTCGCCATTTCCGCCACCTCCTGGAGGGCCGACCCTTCACGGCATTCGTCGACCACAAGCCGTTGGTTTACGCAATGGCCAAGGTCACGGAGCCGTGGTCGGCCCGCCAACAGCGCCACCTCTCCGCCGTGTCGGAGTTTACCACGGACATCCGGCACGTCGCCGGCAAAGACAACGCCGTGGCCGACTGTCTTTCTCGGACCAGCGCGAACGCGGTCCACCTCGGCGTGGACTTCGCGCTTATGGCGGCGGACCAAACCACCGACACCACGGTGCAAGCCCTCCGGGCGGCGGACACGGGCCTCCGCCTGGCCGACATCCCCTTCACGGACACTGTCCTGCTCTGCGACGTCTCCCAAGGCCAGCCTCGCCCCATCGTGCCCGTTACCTGGCAACGCCGCATCTTCGCCTCCCTCCACGGCCTTTCCCACCCGGGCCGGAAAGCTTCCCAGAAGCTGGTGTCGGCGCGATTCGTCTGGCACGGCCTTCGACGGGACGTCCGCGATTGGACCAGCACCTGCACAGCCTGCCAACAGGCCAAGGTCCACCGACACACCCAGGCCCCGCTGGCACCTTTCACCATGCCCGAACGACGTTTCGACCACGTCAACGTGGACCTGGTGGGCCCCCACCCCCCATCACGGGGTTTCACACACCTGCTCACCATGGTGGACAGGACCACCAGGTGGCCGGAGGCCGTTCCCCTCGTCTCCACCACCACCGCCGACGTGGCGCAGGCTTTCATCGCCACCTGGGTCGCCCGCTTCGGCGCACCGGCGGACATCTCGTCGGACCGCGGACCGCAGTTCACCTCCGAGCTGTGGGGCGCGGTCGCCCGCAACCTGGGGGTCAAGCTCCACCGTACTACGGCCTACCACCCCCAAGCCAACGGGTTGTGCGAGCGATTCCACCGCTCCATGAAGGCCGCGCTCATAGCTCCTACAGTAACATGCATATTAGGCCATGAACAGCACAGGAAGGTCTTAAAGCGCCCGTACATCCCTGTCATGAATGTGAAATGTAGTAACATGCATATTAGGTCATGAACAGCACAGGAAGGTCTTAAAGCGCCCATACATCCATATCATGAATGTGAAATGTTGTAACATGCATATTAGGTCATGAACAGCACAGGAAGGTCTTAAAGCGCCCGTACATCCATGTCATGAATGTGAAATGTAGTAACATGCATATTAGGTCATGTACAGCACAGGAAGGTCTTAAAGCGCCCGTACATCCATGTCATGAATGTGAAATGTAGTAACATGCATATTAGGTCATGAACAGCGCAGGAAGGTCTTAAAGAGCCCGTACATCCATGTCATGAATGTGAAATGTAGTAACATGCATATTAGGTCATGAACAGCACAGGAAGGTCTTAAAGAGCCCGTACATCCATGTCATGAATGTGAAATGTAGTAACATGCATATTAGGTCATGAACAGCACAGGAAGGTCTTAAAGCACCCGTACATCCATGTCATGAATGTGAAATGTAGTAACATGCATATTAGGCCATGAACAGCACAGGAAGGTCTTAAAGCGCCCGTACATCCATGTCATGAATGTGAAATGTAGTAACATGCATATTAGGTCATGAACAGCACAGGAAGGTCTTAAAGCGCCCGTACATCCATGTCATGAATGTGAAATGTAGTAACATACATACTAGGTCATGAACAGCACAGGAAGGTCTTAAAGCGCCAGCACATCATGTCATGAATGTGAAATGTAGTAACATGCATATTAGGCCATGAACAGCACAGGAAGGTCTTAAAGCGCCCATACATCCATGTCATGAATGTGAAATGTAGTAACATGCATATTAGGCCATGAACAGCGCAGGAAGGTCTTAAAGCGCCGATACATCCATGTCATGAATATGAAATGTAGTAACATGCATATTAGGCCATGAACAGCGCAGGAAGGTCTTAAAGAGCCCGTACATCCCTGTCATGAATGTGAAATGTAGTAACATGCATATTAGGCCATGAACAGCGCAGGAAGGTCTTAAAGCGCCTGTACATCCATGTCATGAATGTGAAATGTAGTAACATGCATATTAGGCCATGAGCAGCGCAGGAAGGTCTTCAAGCACCCGTACATCCATGTCATGAATGTGAAATGTAGTAATGTAGCGGTTACCGCTGGATGTACATAATCGCCTTGCACCGGCCAGAACACGGCCAGACGCGCCTCTCCCGGGCATGCCCGGACTCACTGTTCCCGGGCACGCCCGAACCTCCCGGGCACGCCCGCTATCGCCTTTCCCGGGCATGCCCGCTCTCGCCTTTCCAGGGCTCGCCCAGAGCGTCCGGGCATGCCCGCTATCGCCTTTCCAGGGCTCGCCCAGAGCGGCCGGGCATGCCCGCTATCGCCTTTCCAGGGCACGCCCAGAGCGTCCGGGCATGCCCGCTATCGCCTTTCCAGGGCTCGCCCAGAGCGTCCGGGCATGCCCGCTATCGCCTTTCCAGTGCTCGCCCAGAGCGCCCGGGCACGCCCAGCCTCGACTTGCCAGGCCGCAGCCAAACACGCCCGGGCAGGTCCAGACTCGCCTTTCCAAGGCTCGCCCTTGATACCCGGGCATGCCCGGTATAGCTTTTGCCGGGCAAACTTCCCGACATAAATGTGTATATATATTGTTGCCCGAAAAACGGGCTTGTCAGAATACCTGAGCTGTTTTGTTTCAATAAAGCAACTCGGACGAATTCCGTCTTTGGTCGCGTCAATTCTTTCGACTCGCGTTGGAGCGCAGTTCCTTCATTGGTGACCTACCGACATGGATACGGCAGTGACGCTTAAACTGCCTACCTTCTGGGAGACTCACGCGGCTGTTTGGTTCGCCCAGGCGGACTCCCAGTTCGCCCTGCGAGGCATCACCGCGGACGACACCCGCTTCCACCATGTTGTGGCGGCGCTCGGTTCCGCCACCGCGGCCCGCGCCTTGAGCCTCCTCCAGCACCCGCCGGCTGCTGACAAATACGACGCGCTGAAGACGCTCCTCCTCGGCGCTTTCGCCCTCTCACCGGCAGCACGTGCACGGCGCCTGCTTGACCTGCCCGAGCTCGGCGACACGCGCCCGTCCGAGCGCATGGACTATATGCTCTCGTTGCTCGGCGAGCACTCTCCGGCATTCCTGTTCCGGGAGCTGTTCCTCCGTCAGCTGCCTAACCCGGTACGCCTCGCCCTGGCTGGCACGTTGATCACGGATTCCCGCGCCCTCGCCAGGGAAGCCGATAAGATCTCCTCGGCGGGCCAGCACATCGGCACGGTTACCTGGAGCCCGCCGCCGTCCGAGGCGACGCCCGAGCGCCCTGCGCGGTTGGAGGCCGAACTGCCGGTGCAACTGGCGGCCGCCACGCCGCACCGCCCGCTTCCGACACGACGGCCGGGGCCTCCACCTGACCGGGCGTGGTGTTATTACCACGCCAGGTTCGGACACAAGGCTCGGACGTGCCGGCCCCCGTGCACTTTCGGCAGGTCGGGAAACGGCCGGGCCGGCGTTCATTCCCAGCCATGAGCGCCGGCCACTCGGGCAACTTGCTGTTTATTCGGGACAAAGCGTCTGGACGGCGTTTCCTGTGCGACACCGGCGCCCAACTGAGCGTCATACCTGCCTCCGAGCAGGACAGGCTGGACGCAGTTTGCGGCCCCTCTTTGGTCGCTGCTAATGGCTCGGCCATACGCACTTTCGGCCCACGCGTCGTCACCCTCTGCTTCGGCAGCCAGCGCTTTCAATGGACTTTTGTTACCGCCAGCGTCCCCGTGGCTTTGCTGGGCGCCGACTTCCTCTGCGCGCACGGGCTGCTGGTCGACGTCAAACGACGTCGCCTTGTCCACGCCGAGACCTTCAGCTCCCTGGCGTGCACA
This sequence comes from Myxine glutinosa, assembly GCF_964187855.1. Classification (NCBI taxonomy): domain Eukaryota; kingdom Metazoa; phylum Chordata; class Myxini; order Myxiniformes; family Myxinidae; genus Myxine; species Myxine glutinosa. The sequence continues at coordinate 104,818,987 of NC_136273.1, forward strand.
ATGAGCAGCTCCGCGCCGACCGAACTGGCGTGCGCCCTCCCGGCAACGAACGAGTTCGCTCGCCTGCTCGTGGAATTCCCGGCCCTCACGCGGCCGACGTTTTCGGCCGTCGCGGTGCGGCACGGGATCGAGCACCACATACCCACTACGGGCCCGCCGGTCTACGCCAGGGCCCGCCGCCTCGACCCAGCCAAGCTCGCCGTGGCAAAGGCCGAATTCGACGCGTTGGAGCACCTCGGCATCGTGCGGCGCTCCGATAGCGCGTGGGCCTCGCCACTGCACATCGTGCCAAAGCCGGGGGGTGGATGGCGCCCGTGTGGCGACTACCGCCGTCTCAATGACGCTACCACCCCCGACAGGTACCCGATCCCGCATATTCAGGACTTTTCCGCCCGTTTGGCGGGACGGGTCATCTTTTCGAAAATTGACCTGATACGGGGCTACCACCAGGTACCTGTCCGGGCGGCCGACGTCCCGAAGACGGCCGTCATCACGCCGTTCTGCCTGTTCGAATTTTTGCGGATGCCGTTTGGCCTCAAGAACGCGGCCCAGGCGTTCCAGCGCTTGATGGACGGCGTGCTGCGCGACCTGCCGTTTCTTTTCGTCTATCTGGACGACATCCTCGTCGCCAGCACGTCCCGCGCCGAGCACCTCCTCCACCTCCGAACACTGTTCGGTCGCCTCAGCGAGCATGGCTTAATTGTCAACCCGGTCAAATGCCACTTCGGCGCGACGACCGTTGACTTTTTGGGCCACCGCATCACCAAGACCGGGGCCGTGCCGCTGCCGACCAAGGTCGAGGCCATCACCACGTTCCCGCGTCCCCGTTCCATCAAGGCCCTCCAAGAGTTCCTCGGCATGGTGAATTTTTATCACCGATTCGTGCCCCGCGCTGCTCAGCTCATGCGGCCCCTTTACGAGGCCCTCCGGGGCAAGCCGGCCAAGCATGACATTGTTTGGTCCGCGGCCATGGACGCGGCCTTCGCCAGTGCCAAACGGACCCTCGCCGACGCAACGCTGCTGGCTCACCCGGTGCTCAACGCGCCCATCGCCCTCACTACGGACGCCTCCAACTACGCGGTGGGCGCCGTCCATGAGCAATGGGTGGACGGGGTTTGGCAGCCACTCGCTTTTTTCAGCCGGCAACTCCGGCCGAATGAGTTAAACTACAGCACGTTCGACCGCGAGCTGCTCGGGCTATTCCTGGCCGTTCGCCATTTCCGACACCTCCTGGAGGGCCGCCCGTTCACGGCTTTCGTCGACCACAAGCCGTTGGTCTACGCAATGGCTAAGGTCACGGAGCCGTGGTCGGCCCGCCAGCAGCGCCACCTCTCCGCCGTGTCGGAGTTCACCACGGACATCCAGCACGTCGCCGGCAAAGACAACGCCGTGGCCGACTGCCTTTCGCGGGCCAGCGCGAACGCGGTCCACCTCGGCGTGGACTTCACGCTCATGGCGGCCGACCAGACCACCGACGCCTCGGTGCAGGCACTCCGCGTGGCGGACACGGGCCTCCGCCTGGCCGACATCCCCTTCGCGGGCACCGTCCTGCTCTGCGACGTCTCCCAGGGCCAGCCTCGTCCCATCGTGCCCGTTTCCTGGCAGTGCCGCATCTTCGCCTCCATCCACGGCCTTTCTCACCCGGGCCGGAAAGCTTCTCAGAAGCTGGTGTCGGCACGTTTCGTCTGGCACGGCCTTCGACGAAACATCCGCGACTGGGCCAACGCCTGCACGGCCTGCCAGCGAGCCAAGGTCCACCGCCACACCCAGGCCCCGCTGGCACCTTTCGCCGTGCCTGAACGGTGTTTCGACCACGTCCACGTGGACCTGGTGGGTCCCCTGCCCCCCTCGCGGGGGTTCACCCACCTGCTCACCATGGTGGACAGGACCACCAGGTGGCCGGAGGCCGTGCCCCTCACCTCCACCACCACCGCCGACGTGGCGCAGGCGTTCATCGCCACCTGGGTCGCGCGCTTCGGCGCACCAGCGGACATCTCGTCCGACCGCGGCCCACAGTTCACGTCTGAGCTTTGGGGCGCGGTCGCCCGTTCGTTGGGGGTCACGCTGCACCGCACCACGGCCTACCACCCCCAAGCCAATGGGTTGTGCGAGCGGTTTCACCGCTCCATGAAGGCCGCACTCATGGCCGGCCTTCAGGACGACGGTTGGGCCGACCGGCTGCCGTGGGTCCTTTTGGGCCTTCGCACGGCCCCCAAGGAAGACCTCCAGGCGTCCGCCGCCGAGCTCGTCTACGGCCAGCCACTCCGCGTCCTGGGCGAATTCATGCCTGACGCTACCAGTCCCTGGTCCGCCGCTTGCCAGCGCTCGGACCTCCAGGAGGCCGCCCGACGATTTGCCCCCGTGCCGACGTCCCGCCACGGTGGCCCCCAGTCCTACGTCCCCCCGGCGCTTCGCACAGCGGAGTACGTCTTTGTGCGTCATGACGCGCACCGGGGGCCACTCCGGCCGCCGTACGACGGGCCCTTCCGGGTCCTGCGACGGGGCGACAAGTCTTTCATCGTCGACTTCGGCGGCCGGCCGGACCGGATTTCTGTGGACCGCCTCAAACCGGCGCACATGGACGTCGACCGACCACCACGGTTGGCCCTTCCTCCGCGGCGAGGCCGCCCCCTGTCCACAGTTCCCCCCGCTCGACCACCCACCACCACGTCAGACCCCTCCCCACGACCCTCCAGGGGTCGCTTCGGCCGGGTCATCCGGACCCCCCTTAAATTGACCCTGCCGGTGCAGGTCGATTCTGGAGGGGCGTGTGTAGCAGTTACCGCTGGATGTACATAATCGCCTTGCACCGGCCAGAACACGGCCAGACGCGCCTCTCCCGGGCATGCCCGGACTCACTGTTCCCGGGCACGCCCGAACCTCCCGGGCACGCCCGCTATCGCCTTTCCCGGGCATGCCCGCTCTCGCCTTTCCAGGGCTCGCCCAGAGCGTCCGGGCATGCCCGCTATCGCCTTTCCAGGGCTCGCCCGGAGCGTCCGGGCATGCCCGCTATTGCCTTTCCAGGGCACGCCCAGAGCGTCCGGGCATGCCCGCTATCGCCTTTCCAGGGCTCGCCCAGAGCGTCCGGGCATGCCCGCTATCGCCTTTCCAGTGCTCGCCCAGAGCGCCCGGGCACGCCCAGCCTCGACTTGCCAGGCCGCAGCCAAACACGCCCGGGCAGGTCCAGACTCGCCTTTCCAAGGCTCGCCCTTGATACCCGGGCATGCCCGGTATAGCTTTTGCCGGGCAAACTTCCCGACATAAATGTGTATATATATTGTTGCCCGAAAAACGGGCTTGTCAGAATACCTGAGCTGTTTTGTTTCAATAAAGCAACTCGGACGAATTCCGTCTTTGGTCGCAATTCTTTCGACTCGCGTTGGAGCGCAGTTCCTTCAGTAACATGCATATTAGGCCATGAACAGCGCAGGAAGGTCTTGAAGCGCCGATACATCCATGTCATTAATGTGCAATGTAGTAACATGCATATTAGGCCATGAACAGTGCAGGAAGGTCTTAAAGAGCCCGTATATATCAGCCGTATATCAGTAAGCCGTATATCCATGTCATGAATGTGAAATGTAGTAACATGCATATTTCCTTTGATACGTCTCATCTCTCCCTTCCCCTAATCAACTTCCTCCATTTGTTTGTGTCCATTGCCATGCGCCCCACCCTGGTTGGCAGCCAAAGACCAGACGGCAGAAGCGGGTGTAATTCGCAAGTTAATAGTCCCAGAATACTGCTGGAAAACAAATCCGCAAGTTAAAAAGTTCTACCTTGTGATGGGTCAAGACGGAAACATAAATGATGAACAGAACAGGTGAGGCTTGATGAGAAAAGTTTTGACAGTAATGACATCACGATGCAATTTAAGAAACATTACAAATAAACGTTTTGGACTTTACATTTTCAAAAGCAGGGCAAGGTATTCATGCGTGCGTCGGAAGGACGTCAAGCGGGAGGACCTGTCCACCAGCACTGGTTGTTGGTGGACGTTCCAGTTCCCACGGTGTCTTTCAGGAAGTGTAGGCGAGTTATTGCTCGCATCCTGAACAAATGACAAATTCCTGCCCAAATCACCTTCAGTTGAACGTCAGGCTGAGCCAGCCGGTTCGTGAAAGACTTGGGCCAAAAAACGTTCCCCAACCTATTCCACAAGGGTGGGGATAGTTATGACATTTCAAGAAGTCGTCACCATTTGTTTTAGTTTTCTACTTCATTACTGGAACACATATCACATATTTTGTCATAACAATACCCTCTTGGTGTCACGTTCTCATTATTTTCCCTCGGATGTGCAGGATGCAGTACCTACTGAGTGGTCAAAGCTGGCTGGAGTTGTGGCCCTCTGCGGGATATTGCACACAAAGCGACGCACACAAAAAATTTTGTCAGGATCTTGAGACCTTCAGTGTAGACTTTCAGGCCCATGGTTGCAGAACATGAGGCCTGCCTGGGTGATCAAATGAGCATTCAATTTCAGTAACTAATGATAAATTTCCCACTAGCAATTCTTTCTTTTTTTCATTTTTAATAAACTAGACAATTCAGAGTAAGTGTTTGTGCATTATCAAACAGTTCAATGAATATAAAGTTCCAAATGTTCCATATCCTACAATATATATTACAGATGTTTCAACATTACGTCTGATCTTTCACATTTTTCTGGTGTCGCAGATTCACTGTGGTGTTGGGAGACCGTATTAAAGAGCCTTCACAAAGTATTCACACACTTTTTCACATTTTGTTGTTTCAGTCTGCATTTTTTTTTTTTTTTTTTGTATACTGAATCGAGGCTCGTGAAAGAGCTAACATTTACTTCACAAACAAATCAACCAGACAAACAAAATACCCAAAAAGAGGGAGCGGAAAACAAGATGGGGAGAGAAGGGGAAGCACACAAACACAACATTTGAGAGCAGGGAGATGTGTGGAAGGGAGAGGGCTTGGGGGCAGGAGGCGTGGGAAGGGGAGGGGGGGGGGGAAGTATAAAACACAAGGACACCAAGGACTTCCTGGACAGAAGTTGGTATTTCAAAAAAGTGGATTTGGGGTGAAATTAGCGGGGGTAGAAAAGATCAAGGTTTTCGATGGGGGAAGATAAGAGATGGTGGTGAACAGCTGTTTTAAAGACCTGGAGGGAGGAGTGGGATTGAAGAGAGTGAGGGAGTTTGTTCCAGAGGCGGGAGAAAAGAGAAATGAAGGAGTGAAGGTGAGCAGAGAGCCTTGATTTTGGCAGTTTAACCATAAGATTCGGATTGACAGTTGGTCGAGTTGAGAAAGTGCATCTTGTGGTCCTGATTAATCGATATTGTTTTATCGATACACGATGGGGAATTACCGACCACACCTGAGTGTTTACATCATCAAGAGGAGCTTCAGGAGATGTAAGGTGGAGGATGTTGAGTTAACTGATGAAGCGCCAAACGTAAGAAACCTCTTTGTTGTTTACACAGTGGGGGTCTTAGGAAGATCCCCCGACAGGTGGTTTAGAACTGTCTTCTGTCTTTAACTCAGTGGGGAAAGTTTGTACAATGTGGTGTCCATCTTGTTTATCCCGTATAATGTATTGTCAATCTTGCCCCACCCCTCTCCCTTCCACAGATCTCCCGATGTTCCTGTTCCCCACTGTTGTTGTGCTTCCATCTCTCTCTGCCTTCTTATGTACCACTCCCTTTATTATATGTTCTATGTGTTAGCTCTTCCACGAGCCTCGACTTAGTATAGAAAAAAGAAAAAAAAAAAAAAGAGGGTTGCAGGCAGATCGTTCCAGACTACACATAATACCCGGTAATGTCAAAGTAGATTTTTTTTTGAAGAAATTTAAAAAAATACTCATTACATACGAAAAGCTGAAATGTTTTGCATCAATAAGTATTCACCCCCTTTGCTATGACACTCCAAATTGAGCTCAGGTGCATCCAATTTCCTTTGATCATCATCAAGATGTCTCTACAACTTGATTGGAGTCCACCTGTGGCCAATTCAATTGATTGGACATGATTTAGAAAGAAACACACCTTTCTATATGAGGTCCCACAGTTGACAGTGCATGTCAGAGCAGAAACTCTACCATGAACTCCATGGAACTGTCCGTAGAACTCCGAGATATAATTGTGAGGGGGCCTAGATCTGAGGAAGGGTATAAAAAAATTCTAGATTGTTGAAAGTTCCTAAGAGCACAGTGAGCTCCATCATTAGGAAATGGAAAGAATATCGAACTACACATACTCTTCCTAGGGCTGGCCGTCCGACCAAGCTGAGCAACCGGGCAAGAAGGACAGTGATCAGGTAGGTGACCAAGAACCCAATGACGACTTACAGAACTAGAGATCCTTGGCTGAGATGGGAGAACCTGCCGGCAGGACAGCATTTTCTGAAGCACTTCACAAATCTAGGCTTTATGGGAGAGTGGGCAGACGGAAGCTATTCCTGAGAAAAAAGCACGTGACAACACGCCTGGAGTTTGCAAAAGGGCACATGAAAGACAGACCACGAGGAAAAAGATTCTGTGGTCTGTTGAGATGAAAATTGAACGCTTTGGCCTGAATGCAAAACGCTATGTCTGGTGGAAACCGAGCACAGCTCATCACCCATCTAACACCATCTCTACCGTGAAGCATGGCGGTGGCATCATCATGCTATGGGGACGCTTTTCAGTGGTAGGGACTGGGAGACTTGTAAGAATAGAGGGAACAATGAATGGAGCCAAATACAGGCAAATCCTGAAGGACAACCTGCTTCAGATTGCAAAAGACCTTCGACTGGCGAAGATTTATGTTCCAACAGGACAATGACCCCAAGCATACAGCCAAAGCAACATGGTCCAGGCAATCCAGCCCATTTTTTCACTCAACTTGGAACAAATTGCAACAGAATTTTTTTTGCCACAATGCATTTCTACAAGGTCCCCAGAACAACATACTAAAAGTCCCAAGCAATCCCAACATGCGAAATATGTCAAATTTGCATAATCCAATATGGCCGCCAATCTGCAATTATAGAAGTTAGTAATAGCAATGAAATAATAATTATAACACTAATTATGTACAGATAGTTCCCGACCTACGACGGGGTTACGTTCTGTCATGTCCGTCGGATGTCGGTTCCGTCGGAAGTCGGACCCCCTTTTGTGGACCTGTATTTTTCAGGTAGTAGTTGGGTCATAGCTCCAAAGTACGTGTACTATCATAGTATCATGTGTTAGTCTTATGACGTTAATTACATGGGACATGTATTTCAAGTTAGTATTATGTCTTGAATTACATGTACCTATTATTGGCTTGAATTACATGTACCTATTAATATACGTATACAAGTACGTATACATGGATTATTTGGGACATTTTTCACGTCCGTTTTCCATCATATGACTTTGGAATGGAATATGAGATTTAGGCCACCGGCAAGGCACTGGGACCTATAGGGTCATTCAGCGCCGATATGACTTTATTATGTACCATGTATTGATACGTATTCAAGTACGTATCCGGGCATGGTTTTGCTTCTTGGTGGATGTACGTTCGCTCAGGCATCCTCTTCCAATAAAGTCCAGTTTCGTCGACGTTGAAGATTTGTTCTGGTAGGTATCCTTTTTCAACAATCAACTTGTCGAATACCTCCCGGAACCTTGCAGCTGCACCTGCATCTGCACTTGCAGCTTCGCCGCTTACTCTCACGTTATGCGGGTTATTTCGTCTCTTAAAACGACTAAACCAGCCTTTGCTGGCGGTAAACGTTTCCGTGTAGTCGGTGCCAGCCCGCACCTTCAAAACGTCGAAGAGACTCTTAGCCTTTATCGTCATTCGGGTTGCCACCCGTCCCGTATAATACGAGATCGTCCCGTATTGGAGAATAAAATGCAGTGTCCCGTATCGAGTCAATACGGGACGCGATTTGTCCCGTATTTTCATGCACACCATCCTTTCATAATACACTACGTCTTCACAATGGTTGGAATGACATGATAGTTAATAAAACCAAAACCGTTTCGCAAGACATAGCGCAGATGTTCCCAATCAAAATTTGCAGAAGAGAATGGCAGGCAAGTTCAGTGTCGACATCACCGTTGCCCTAGTTACGGAGACTCAGACGCACGTTTTTTTTATGTCGGCCAATTACAGTGCAACAAGTCCACCGGTGAAACGCAAGAGGCTGTCAAAGTACAGATCTGAATGGCAGACGGAATACGAGTGGGTCAGTCTATCAGTGGGAACGAGTACAAGGCAAATTGTACGGTTTACCGTCGAGCTTTTTCGATCGCCCATGGTGGACTGTCTGAGGTGAAGCAGCATGCAGCAGTGGATAACCATGTCCGAGCAGCATGCAGCAGGTGATAACCATGCCCGAGCAGCATGCAGCAGGTGATAACCATGTCTGAGCAGCATGCAGCAGTGGATAACCATGCCCGAGCAGCACGCAGCAGGTGATAACCACGCCCGAGCAGCATGCAGCAGGTGATAACCACGTCTGAGCAGCATGCAGCAGGTGATAACCATGTCCGAGCAGCATGCAGCAGGTGATAACCACGTCCGAGCAGCATGCAGCAGGTGATAACCATGTCCGAGCAGCATGCAGCAGGTGATAACCATGTCCGAGCAGCATGCAGCAGGTGATAACCATGTCCGAGCAGCATGCAGCAGGTGATAACCACGTCCGAGCAGCATGCAGCAGGTGATAACCATGTCCGAGCAGCATGCAGCAGGTGATAACCATGTCCGAGCAGCATGCAGCAGGTGATAACCACGTCCGAGCAGCATGCAGCAGGTGATAACCATGTCCGAGCAGCATGCAGCAGGTGATAACCACGTCTGAGCAGCATGCAGCAGGTGATAACCATGTCCGAGCAGCATGCAGCAGGTGATAACCATGTCCGAGCAGCATGCAGCAGGTGATAACCACGTCCGAGCAGCATGCAGCAGGTGATAACCATGTCCGAGCAGCATGCAGCAGGTGATAACCATGTCCGAGCAGCATGCAGCAGGTGATTAGCACGTCCGAGCAGCATGCAGCAGGTGATAACCATGTCCGAGCAGCATGCAGCAGGTGATAACCATGTCCGAGCAGCATGCAGCAGGTGATAACCATGTCCGAGCAGCATGCAGCAGGTGATAACCATGTCCGAGCAGCATGCAGCAGGTGATAACCATGTCCGAGCAGCATGCAGCAGGTGATAACCATGTCCGAGCAGCATGCAGCAGGTGATAACCATGTCCGAGCAGCATGCAGCAGGTGATAACCACGTCTGAGTAGTGAAAGAGCAGAAGACACGGAGGGTAATCGCTCAATTCCTTTTACCTCAGACATCCCCTGAGGCAGATATGGTATGTTGTTGTATAGGCTAATTTATGTACTGTTCTGATTATATATTTGATTGAATGTTTTCCTGAATATTATAATAGTGAAAAATGAATAGGCTGGCGTAATTTCTACATCTCATTCCCCTCTCGCCCCCCCCCCCCATCCTCACTCCCCCCCCCCCCCTCCATCCTCACCCCCCCCCATCCTCATTGGCGGTGCAATTATTCACACCTGAAACGTGTAGTGAATAAAATGGTTGACTTCATGGAGAATTCCAATGAATCAGCAGAAGGAATCGTGCATTGCACTCTGCACTCTGTCGAAACACTTGAGCTTATCATTAGGTCAAGTTTCAGCGCTGACAACGCGAGTGTGAACTACGGGATCCACAACTCAGTCTCCACCATATTAAAGAAAAGCCAAAACAACCTGCTTCAGGGTAACTGCCCATATTGTGCATAACACAGTCAAGCATGCACTAGGACTAGAGAACTTGAGCATTCATGTTGAGAAGGTGGTTCTGAAAGTCTGTCGCCACTTCTCTATATCAGCCAAAAGAAGAGAGGCACTGAAGGAGTTTTTCGAGTTCTGTGAGATAGAGTTCCGAGAAGTCCTGCGGCATGTCACAACAAGATGGCTTTCCCTCAATCCAGCCATCTCTCGACTCATGCAAAACTGGTCCGCACTGAAGTCCTACTTCATCAGCCTTGGGGATGAGTGCCCCAGGCAAATCAGCACTGTGTTGAAGCTCAGCCCTGATTCTGGAGTACAGAAGGATGATGGTGATGTTGTGGAGGTTTACCTTCTCTTCTGTAATAACATTCTCTCCCTGTTCGAAGATGTTGTTAAGAAGCTTGAGGCCAATGCGACCCCCTGTCTAGAGCTCTATCCCATCATGCATTCCTTTACAGCCAAACTCACACACAGGCGAGATGACCAGTTCTATGGATACCTCACAAAAGTGAAGCTGCAGCGTCTCTCTCCAGTTGATGCAGGCAAGGCAAGGGAGGAATTCACTGCATTCATCGACACTGCCCTAAGGTACATTGAAAAATGGTTTGACTTTTCCGACAGCAACTGGCTTCACTGTCTTACGCCTCTATCTCTCCATGATGGCAAGCTTACCTTCAGTGACCTTGAAAAGGTCTGTGAAAAGCTCAACCTCATTACCAGCCTGAACATGGATGAACTGTACGATGAGTGCACGACAGCAAGCAGCCTTGTGGAGAAGCTCCAGGAGGGCGATCAATGGAAGACCTGAACATGGATGAACTGTACGATGAGTGCACGACAGCAAGCAGCCTTGTGGAGAAGCTCCAGGAGGGTGATCAATGGAAGACCTGAACATGGATGAACTGTACGATGAGTGCATTACAGCAAGCAGCCTTGTGGAGAAGCTCCAGGAGGGCGATCAATGGAAGACCTGAACATGGATGAACTGTACGATGAGTGCACTACAGCAAGCAGCCTTGTGGAGAAGCTCCAGGAGGGTGATCAATGGAAGACCTGAACATGGATGAACTGTACAATGAGTGCACTACAGCAAGCAGCCTGTGTGGAAGCTCCAGGAGGTCAATCAATGGAAGACCTGAACATGGATGAACTGTACAATGAGTGCACTACAGCAAGCAGCCTGTGTGGAAGCTCCAGGAGGTCGATCAATGGAAGACCTGAACATGGATGAACTGTACGATGAGTGCACTACAGCAAGCAGCCTTGTGGAGAAGCTCCAGGAGGGCGATCAATGGAAGACCACAGACGTGGCTGCCAAGTGGATGGCTGTATTTCAGGCAGCTGATCTCCCAAATATGCTGTCAGTCATTTCCTACCTACTGAGCATACCAGCCTCAGCAGGGTTTGTGGAGAGAATATTCTCCAGAATGGCCAACAAATGGAGTGACGTCCGGAACAGATGCTCTGTGGAGGTCATGAAGAGAGAGCTACTGGTCTCACTCAACTTCGACCTGTCCTGTGCTGAGTTCCACACTGTCATTTTGAAGGACAAGCCATTGCTTCAGGCTGCAAGGAGCGACAAAAAGTACATATGGAAGAGAAAATAATATGAGAGAGAGAGAAAGAGAAAGAAAGAAAGAAAGAGAGAGAGAGAGAGAGAGAGACTTTTGACTTTTGTGCCCTTTTATTATAAAAATACAAGCAATTCCACAAAGCGGTTGTAAGCAAAGCAACCAGTTTAAAGAAACATTTCGTAAGGATCATGAATTCACCAAAAGGAGCAAAGGATATTTAAAGGAAACCAGCAAGTATAAAAATTTTACAAACCAAAGGTGAAGACACAAACAAAACCACAAACAATTTCAAAGGAAATGCTCATGCAAGAGCTATGACCACATCAAGAGCAAATTAAATGTTTAATTAAATTAAGCGAAACATTGAGAGAGGGAGGGAGAGAGAGAGAGAAAGGGAGAGAGAGAGAGAGGGAGGGAGAGAGAGAGGTAGGGAGAGAGAGAGAGGGAGAGAGAGAGAGACAGAGAGATTTCATTCCTTTTTTTGAAGGAAAAAACCTTTTCCACCAATGCAGACAGGTAAAACAAAAAATATTTACAGGTCATGAGAGCATTTCTACAAATACAGACAGTGAGAAAAAGAAAACCATGGTTACAAATCAATACAGACAGCAAATAAAGTTGATATATACAGTCATAAAAAGGTACCATTTCGAAGCATTTCACATTACACCAAATAAGAGAGCAATGCTATATTACAAGTTTAATGTAAGGACTCCGTCAGTTAAACTGCACAAGGAACGCCGAACACACCATCGTTTCTGGAAGTCCCAACAGTTATCAAAAGACAATTCCAGGTTCAGCCGAGACGACACCAATGACCGAAGAAAGACTACAGCGTCATCCACTGGAACAACACTGTTCCGGATTTTCCTTTTCCTGGACACATATATAGCAAGTTTTGCCTCAGAAATTAAAAAGTTGGCTTAAAAACATTCATGCCTACATCTGGGTTTAATACTAAAACCAAATATAAAAACACAGTGTGTAAAAACCAACCCCAACCCTTGAATGACATGCGATAAAACAGTAAAAAGTGGTGTCAATCTTGGGCATCCAACAAAGGCATGAAAAAGAGTTTCCTGGGCATCACAAAAAGGGCACTTTTCAAGGACATGTGGACACATTCGGTGTATCAAAACGTTTGAGGGTAAAATGTGATGTGCCAATCGCCACTGCAAGTCTCCGGAGCGTTTGGCAATGGGTACCTTGTACATAACAAGCCAGTTTATCGAAGTAGAATGAGTAGTCTGGAGCATTCTCCTCCAGTGCGCTTGTGGTTCTGCAGGTCTATCAGAAACAAGGGTTTTGACACACATGCCATAAACAGAGGATTTTTCCATCAACTTAAAGGAGGTGAAACCTTGAAAAAGAAGCAAAAGCTCTGGAAAGGGGTGTTGGGATGAGAGAGGGCCAGCTTCCACCTGTGGAGCCCATTTTAGCTTGGTTTGCTTGAAAAAGCGCACAATCACAGAAAATATTCTCCCAATGACCCGAATGGACCTAACTCCAGTGGCAACAGCGATGTCAGCAGCTGGTTTCCACTTGTAAGGAGGAGGGGTTCTAAAATCTTTAACCTTGGTGCATCCAGCATCAATAAACTTTTGCATAAAAGTGCGATCACTGCAGACCCCTTCAAAAATGGGGTTTAAAAAAATTGGCTCGTTTAAGAACATTTCAAGAGAATAATTACTGTTATCACGGCGAACGGTAACCGCCTGCCATGCCTCCAGCACACTCCTGTAGAACAGGGGGACTGATGCCATATCGACTTTCTTGCTGCCAATAAGGAACAGCTCCTGATCATAGCCGAGTCTCCCTGCCTGCCGAAGCAGGCAGTGAGCCAATGCCTTCCACGGGACGTCAGTGTACAGCAGTCGACGAAGCGACAGGAGGCGAAAAGCCATAACTTTACTGGTAATGGCAATCAGACCCTGTCCTCCTTCAGCAACGGGTAGGTTTAACACACCAGGTTTGAGCCAGTGCTTCCCCCCCCAAAAGGAGTCAATAAAAAAAGATTGCAGTTTTTTAAGAATAAAATCCGGGGGCTGCAGTGCCATAAAAACGTGCCAAAGCATCGATGCTGCAAGGTTATTTATAATGAGGGTTCGGCCCCGATAGGAGAGTTGGCAGAGTAAGCCCTTCCATTTTTGCAGCCGCCTCTCAGTTTTAATTATGAGAGATTCCCAGTTTCTCAAAATGAAGTTTTCGGTACCAAGAAAGACACCAAGGTAAAGAACGCCATCCCATGCCCATTCGAGTTGCTCCGGCAGAGTCGGAGGAGTGGCGCCATTTTGCGGACCAAGGTAGAGAGCTCTGCTCTTTTTCCAATTCACTTTTGCCGAACTTGCCAAACTGAATTCATGGACGCATTGGACCAAGGCCAAGACGTCCTCATCCGAGTGAACGATTGCACAAAGATCGTCTGCATAAGCAATCACCTTGAACGGGTTCGCAGTTGGTTGAGGAACGAAACCGGGAAGACGTGCGCGCAAACGAACGAGCAAAGGCTCAATCGCGAGGGAGTACAGGAGGCCAGAAAGAGGGCAACCTTGACGAATGCCTCTACTAGCCGGGAAAGGCTGACATAAAATGTTGTTAACTTTTGCTAAACTAAAAATGTTATTATACAGTAGCTGTACGTGAGAGATAAAAAATTCACCAAAACCAAACCCCCGTAAAACAGAGAAAAGATAAAAGTGATCGATGGCATCGAAGGCCTTTTCCTGATCGAGGAACACCAGACCAACATTTCTTTGTTCGAGAGAGCAGATATCAATCATGTCACGTACAATAAAGATACTGTTGAAGGAGCTGGGCTCCAACGCGAGTTGAAAGAATTGACGCGACCAAAGATGGAAATTCGTCCGTGTAGGTTTAATAAATGTATCACACTCGGGTACTCTGAAAAGCCCGTTTATCGGGCAGCAATATATATATACACATTTATGTCGGGAAGTTTGCCCGGCAAAAGCTATACCGGGCATGCCCGGGTATCAAGGGCGAGCCTTGGAAAGGCGAGTCTGGACCTGCCCGGGCGTGTTTGGCTGCGGCCTGGCAAGTCGAGGCTGGGCGTGCCCGGGCGCTCTGGACGAGCACTGGAAAGGCGATAGCGGGCATGCCCGGACGCTCTGGGCGAGCCCTGGAAAGGCGATAGCGGGCATGCCCGGACGCTCTGGGCGAGCCCTGGAAAGGCGATAGCGGGCATGCCCGGACGCTCTGGGCGAGCCCTGGAAAGGCGAGAGCGGGCATGCCCGGGAAAGACGAGACCGGGCGTGCCCGGGAGGTTCGGGCGTGCCCGGGAACAGTGAGTCCGGGCATGCCCGGGAGAGGCGCGTCTGGCCGTGTTCTGGCCGGTGCAAGGCGATTGTGTGCATCCAGCGGTAACCGCTACACACGCCCCTCCAGAATCGACCTGCACCGGCAGGGTCAATTTAAGGGGGGTCCGGATGACCCGGCCGAAGCGACCCCTGGAGGGTCGTGGGGAGGGGTCCGACGTGGTGGTGGGTTGTCGAGCGGGGGGAACTGTGGACGGGGGGCGGCCTCGCCGCGGAGGAAGGGCCAACCATGGTGGTCGGTCGACGTCCATGTGTGCCGGTTTGAGGCGGTCCACAGAAATCCGGTCCGGCCGGCCGCCGAAGTCGACGATGAAAGACTTGTCGCCCCGTCGCATGACCCGGAAGGGCCCGTCGTACGGCGGCCGGAGTGGCCCCCGGTGCGCGTCATGATGCACAAAGACGTACTCCGCTGTGCGAAGCACCGGGGGGACGTAGGACTGGGGGCCACCGTGGCGGGACGTCGGCACGGGGGCAAATCGTCGGGCGGCCTCCTGGAGGTCCGAGCGCTGGCGAGCGGCGGACCAGGGACTGGTAGCATCGGGCACGAATTCGCCCGGGACGCGGAGCGGCTGGCCGTAGACGAGCTCGGCGGCGGACGCCTGGAGGTCTTCCTTGGGGGCCGTGCAAAGGCCCAAAAGGACCCACGGCAGCCGGTCGGCCCAACCGTCGTCCTGAAGGCCGGCCATGAGTGCGGCCTTCATGGAGCGGTGAAACCGCTCGCACAACCCATTGGCTTGGGGGTGGTAGGCCGTGGTGCAGTGCAGCGTGACCCCCAATGAATGGGCGACCGCGCCCCAAAGCTCAGACGTGAACTGTGGGCCACGGTCGGACGAGATGTCCGCTGGTGCGCCGAAGCGCGCGACCCAGGTGGCGATGAACACCTGCGCCACGTCGGCGGTGGTGGTGGAGGTGAGGGGCATGGCCTCCGGCCACCTGGTGGTCCTGTCCACCATGGTGAGCAGGTGGGTGAACCCCCGCGAGGGGGGCAGGGGACCCACCAGGTCCACGTGGACATGGTCGAAATGCCGTTCAGGCACGGCGAAAGGTGCCAGCGGGGCCTGGGTGTGGCGGTGGACCTTGGCTAGCTGGCAGGCCGTGCAGGCGTTGGCCCAGTCGCTGATGTTTCGTCGAAGGCCGTGCCAGACGAAACGCGCCGACACCAACTTCTGAGAAGCTTTCCGGCCCGGGTGAGAAAGGCCGTGGATGGAGGCGAAGATGCGGCGCTGCCAGGAAACGGGCACGATGGGGCGAGGCTGGCCCTGGGAGACGTCACAGAGCAGGACGGTGCCTGCGAAGGGGATGTCGGCCAGGCGGAGGCCCTAAAAAGTCAACGGTCGTCACGCCGAAGTGGCATTTGACCAGGTTGACAATTAAGCTGTGCTCGCTGAGGCGACCGAACAGTGTTCGGAGGTGGAGGAGGTGCTCGGCGCGAGACGTGCTGGCGACGAGGATGTCGTCCAGATAGACGAAAAGAAACGGCAGGTCGCGCAGCATGCCGTCCATCAAGCGCTGGAACGCCTGGGCCGCGTTCTTGAGGCCAAACGGCATTCGCAAAAATTCGAACAGGCCGAACGGCGTGATGACGGCCGTCTTCGGGACGTCGGCCGCCCGGACAGGTACCTGGTGGTAGCCCCGTATCAGGTCAATTTTCGAAAAGATGACCCGTCCCGCCAAACGGGCGGAAAAGTCCTGAATATGCGGGATCGGGTACCTGTCGAGGGTGGTAGCGTCATTGAGACGGCGGTAGTCGCCACACGGGCGCCATCCACCCCCCGGCTTTGGCACGATGTGCAGTGGCGAGGCCCACGTGCTATCGGAGCGCCGCACGATGCCGAGGTGCTCCAACGCGTCGAATTCGGCCTTCGCCACGGCGAGCTTGGCTGGGTCGAGGCGGCGGGCCCTGGCGTAGACCGGCAGGCCCGTAGTGGGTATGTGGTGCTCAATCCCGTGCCGCACCGCGACGGCCGAAAACTTTCGGCCGCGTGAGGGCCGGGAATTCCACGAGCAGGCGAGCGAACTTGTTCGTTGCCGGGAGGGCGCACGCCAGTTCGGTCGGCGCGGAACTGCTCATTGTGCACGCCAGGGAGCTGAAGGTCTCGGCGTGGACAAGGCGACGTCGTTTGACGTCGACCAGCAGCCCGTGCGCGCAGAGGAAGTATGCGCCCAGCAAAGCCACGGGGACGCTGGCGGTAACAAAAGTCCATTTAAAGCGCTGGCTGCCGAAGCAGAGGGTGACGACGCGTGGGCCGAAAGTGCGTATGGCCGAGCCATTAGCAGCGACCAAAGAGGGGCCGCAAACTGCGTCCAGCCTGTCCTGCTCGGAGGCGGGTATGACGCTCAGTTGGGCGCCGGTGTCGCACAGGAAACGCCGCCCAGACGCTTTGTCCCGAATAAACAGCAAGTTGCCCGAGTGGCCGGCGCTCATGGCTGGGAATGAACGCCGGCCCGGCCGTTTCCCGACCTGCCGAAAGTGCACGGGGGCCGGCACGTCCGAGCCTTGTGTCCGAACCTGGCGTGGTAATAACACCATGCCCGGTCAGGTGGAGGCCCCGGCCGTCGTGTCGGAAGCGGGCGGTGCGGCGTGGCGGCCGCCAGTTGCACCGGCAGTTCGGCCTCCAACCGCGCAGGGCGCTCGGGCGTCGTCTCGGACGGCGGCGGGCTCCAGGTAACCGCGCCGATGTGCTGGCCCGCCGAGGAGATCTTATCGGCTTCCCTGGCGAGGGCGCGGGAATCCGTGATCAACGTGCCAGCCAGGGCGAGGCGTACCGGGTGAGGCAGCTGGCGAAGGAACAGCTCACGGAACAGAAAATCCGGAGAGTGCTCACCGAGCAACGAGAGCATATAGTCCATGCGCTCGGACGGGCGCGTGTCGCCGAGCTCGGGCAGGTCAAGCAGGCGCCGTGCGCGTGCTGCCATTGAGAGGGTGAAAGCGTCGAGGAGGAGTGTCTTCAGCGCATCGTATTTGTCAGCAGCCAGCGGGTGCTGGAGGAGGCTCAAGGCGCGGGCCGCGGTGGCGGAACCGAGCGCCGCCACAACATGGTGGAAGCGGGTGTCGTCCGCGGTGATGCCTCGCAGGGCAAACTGAGAGTCCGCCTGAGCGAACCAAACAGCCGCGTGAGCCTCCCAGAAGGTAGGCAGTTTAAGCGTCACTGCCATATCCATGTCGGTAGGTCACCAGTGAAGGAGCTGGGCTCCAACGCGAGTTGAAAGAATTGACGTGACCAAAGATGGAAATTCGTCCGAGTAGGTTTAATAAATGTATCACACTCGGGTACTCTGAAAAGCCCGTTTATCGGGCAGCAATATATATACACATTTATGTCGGGAAGTTTGCCCGGCAAAAGCTATACCGGGCATGCCCGGGTATCAAGGGCGAGCCTTGGAAAGGCGAGTCTGGACCTGCCCGGGCGTGTTTGGCTGCGGCCTGGCAAGTCGAGGCTGGGCATGCCCGGGCGCTCTGGACGAGCACTGGAAAGGCGATAGCGGGCATGCCCGGACGCTCTGGGTGAGCCCTGGAAAGGCGATAGCGGGCATGCCCGGACGCTCTGGGCGAGCCCTGGAAAGGCGATAGCGGGCATGCCCGGACGCTCTGGGCGAGCCCTGGAAAGGCGATAGCGGGCATGCCCGGACGCTCTGGGCGAGCCCTGGAAAGGCGAGAGCGGGCATGTCCGGGAAAGACGAGACCGGGCGTGCCCGGGAGGTTCGGGCGTGCCCGGGAACAGTGAGTCCGGGCATGCCCGGGAGATGCGCGTCTGGCCGTGTTCTGGCCGGTGCAAGGCGATTGTGTGCATCCAGCGGTAACCGCTACACTGTTGTGAATTGACCTTTTAGGGACACAGTAAGATTGATCTGGGTGTATGATCTCCCCAATCACGACTCTGAGCCGGTTGGTGAGAGCCTTAGAAAAGATTTTATAATCCACGCATAGCAAGGATATCGGATGCCAATTTTCCACCCGATGCAGATCTCCCTTCTTGGGTATTAGGGCAAGCACCGCTCTACGGCAGCTGAGTGGCAGTTGGTTGAGTCGTAAACTGTCAGAAAATATTTCCAACAGTTCCGTCCCAAAGAGGTCCCAGAAAGCTTCGTAGAACTCTACGGGGAGTCCATCCAAGCCAGAGGCTTTTCCATTCGGCAAGGCTTGTAGTGCAACAAACAGTTCCTCCATAGTTATCTTTCTGTCCAGCTCTTGACGTGCAGTAGCTGACAAGGTGGGCAAGGACGCGGTTAAAGAATGCACCATTTCGTCATCAATGTCTTTCCTACAATACAGATCAGAGAAGTAATCTTTAACCAGGGTTCTAATGCCCTTGTGATCCTTTATCATATTGCCCTGCACAGTCCGTAACAAGGTGAGCTGCTCGCTACCCTTTGAAGTGTGTTCAAGTCGAAAGAAGAAACTAGAAGGCACGTCCAGATGACGCAAATTCTCCACACGGAGACGAACCATGGCACCTCTAGCTTGTTTTACACATAGCCTGTTGAGAATAGCTTTCTTTTTGGCCAATGAAAGATTCGTTTCCATTGTGTTGGAAGGTGACAGATGGCTTTGCAAAGCTAAAATTTCTTTTTCAATAACACTTTTAAAGAGAGACTCATCTTTTGTACAAAAGAATCTATAGTGCTGACAAAAGGTTTTAATTTGCACCTTGGCATTATCCCACCATTGATTGAGGGAAGAAAAAGAAGGTTTCCGCAAAAGCAGTGTACCCCAGAAAGCCCGGAAGGCTTTAAGGAAAGCTTGATCCTCTAAAAGGTCCACATTAAAAATCCAATGTGCAGCTCCATAGTTCCGTATCGGAGAGAGAAGAGAAAAGGTGACCATGTGATGATCGGAGAAACCGATTGGTAAAATTTGCACATTGCCCATCATGTTAAGAAAGTTACTATTTATGTAAACACGATCTAGCCGAGCGAAGGAAAGCCGACCGTCAAGACAGCGACACCATGTATACTGGCGTATGAGGGGGTTGCGAAGTCTCCACGCATCAAAGAAAGAGAATTTAGATAAAACCCTTGCCAGTGGGATGGTACTAGCTAGATGAGGTTCTTTACCGTTCCGGTCCATGGCAGAGTCTAGAGTACAATTAAAATCCCCACTCAAGCAAACAAGACTATTAAAATCTGCATGAGTGAGTGATGTTTCTAACTGTGTGAAGAAGGTGACCCTGTCAGTGCTGTCACTGGGTGAGTAGACATTAAAAAGTGTGTGCCTGTAACCATTGAAGGTGAAAGACACAGAAATTAGATACCCCTTAATTATGTCTTCAAAAACAATGTCAGTTTGGAGGAAAAAAGAAGATGAGAAGAATATAGCTACCCCGGCTCTAGGGCAAGCCAAGCTACTGAAAAACCATTGGCCGTTCATCAACCTTCGCCATTGGCTTTCGCACGAAGGACTGCATCTCGTCTCCTGTAAAAGCATGACATCAATATGCTCTTCCTCAGTGAGTAATTTCACCTGGGTCATGCGCAATGGGGACCGCCCCCCATTGATATTCAAGGTAGCTACAGAAAAGGTCATGTGAAGAAGAAGGGGAAGGGGTTATATAGCGGAAGGTTGGTCTACTTGTAGCTCTTCCTTCGCTTTGACGATGTACTTCTTGAGGCGGAATACTTCTCGTTCCCCAACTCCGAACTGGCTGGACGTCAGGACGAGATATTTCGCGGATGTTATGAAGATTTTTAGGTCTGGAAAGAAATCTTTCACCTTTACTCGCCTCTTCCGAAAAGTGTCTTTCAGGAATTTTAGAATTTCTGCAGGTGTGATGCCCGGGTCACCCTCCGGCCCATGAGACAACAACAATTCGTTCCAAGCCTCGATGCTGATGCCAGACGTGAGGGATGAGGCTCCATCGGAGTCATAGTCCAATTGATCAGCGTGAGTCTCACCCTCTAACGATAAAGCAGGTTCCGGTGCAGCAGATGCTGTGTGTGCCATCCCCTGAATGTCTGCAGGTTTTGGTCACGTCTGCAAATCAGACAATGATGCAACAGGTGTTGCGAGATTCACCTCTTCATGACCCGCTATGGTCATGCCACGCTCCGGAATTATATGAGGCGTTTCAACGACAGAACTTGTATATGTCTTGAGGGCACAGCCTGGGACATCCTGAGGCACAACCTCCTCAGGTGCGCCATGCCCGGCTGATACAGAAACTGCGCATTCCATGTCTGCGCAGCCCGGGACATTCTGAGGCACGACCTCCTCAGGTGCCTCACGCTCCGCACGGACAGAAACTGTACACTCCGCACAGCCCGGGGCATTCTGAGGCACGACCTCTTCAGGTGCCTCACGCCCCGCACAGACAGAGACTGTACATTCTATGTCAGCACAGCCCGGGGCATTCTGAGGCACGACCTCTTCAGGTGCCTCACGCCCCGCACAGACAGAAACTGTGCATTCCATGTCCGCACAGCCCAGGCCATTCTGAGGCACGACCTCCTCAGGTTCCTCACGCCCCGCAGAGGCGGAGGCTAAAATGGGCTCTGTAGGTCCATTATTGTCATCACAAGCAGCTCTTTCACTCTGATTCATTAATTCTTTATCATCATCAGGAGTTAGAGATGCAAATCTATTGTGTAAGGCTATGCCGGTAACACAAGGAGCCACCTCAGTGAGGGGTCCATTGTCGCTTCCAGTCAACACAATCTTTTTTGAATCCCTCGTTGCTGCTTCGTCATTAACGTTCGGTCGTTTGTGCTTCTTCCGAGCAGTAACAACAGTGAAACCTTCATCATTCACGGAGGAATCCCTCACTGCTGCTGTCGATGTCGACGGCTGATTGTCCACAGCATTACCAGGTGCCGCCTGTTTAGGCGTGCCCACGGGGACAGTTACCTTCGTACAGGTATCTCTCGCTGCCGCCGCCGATGTGGACGGCTGATCGTCCACAGCATTACCAGGTTCTGCCTGCTCGGTTGTTCTCACGGGGACAGTTACCTTCGTGCAGGCACCTTTAACATGTCTGTGTTGCCCGCAAATGAAACAGGTCGTCGTTTCGGTCGACACATATATTTGATAGTTATGACCATTGAGCGACAGCATCATGGTCGCATTAAGCGTCTGAGCGTTGTCTTTGAGGATAATATAACAATGACGCCAGAAGGTCATGACGTGTCGGAGCGAGGCGTCTGCTCGAAGTCGCAGGGGGATCATCGATATCCGGGACTCGACGGTGCCGAAACGCTTAAGCGAAGAGACGATGTGCTCGCTTTTTATAAACGGTGGTAAGTTCGACAAAATGATTCGGACCGCCGGTGTGTCCATCGGACTAACACTTAAATAAATGCCCTGGGATAAGGACAAACCGTGTTCCACCACCTCATTAACGAGGTGTTCCTTTGATACAAAAACCACAATTCTGTGGTTCATCCTGGAGGCAGCGAGGACATTATCCAGGCCGACAATGTTACCAATACTGGTTACCACGTCCTCGACGCTCACTCCGTCAGGCGGGCAAGCAATAAGCCCGTGTTTGCGAGTCAATGACTCATACCTGCTATTGTGCAAACGAACGTTCGCCATAGCTAAAAATAAATGAAACTAAAGAAACGGTTTCGAAATAAAATAAAGAGAACCTGTCGCGAGCAAAACCTGCAGGCGAAGGTAAAATGAAAAGAAATAGAATAAGGGAGCCGATAAACGACGATGATGAGGAACACGGCAAACAGAGCACAGGCCCGAAGAACACAAGGTTCTTTAGGACTCGCACCAAACTCACCGTGCGCGCTCTCTTTCTCTCTCTTGTCTCAACAAAGAAGGAAAACACGGGGAAAACTTCACAAGCACGTACAAGTACACAGAGGGAGTGAAATGGGGGATGGGAAAGGCAACAACACAACACAGTACTCACAGCTCCTCACACACAGCAGCCATGATTGCCACACCCACGCACGACTCACCAACGAGAGAAAGAGAAAAAGAGAGAAAAAGAGAGAGAGAGAGAGAGAGAGAAAGAGAGAGAAAGAGAGAGAAAGAGAAGAGAGAGAAGAGAGAGAGAAAGAGAGAGAGAAAGAGAGAGAGAGAGACTGACTGTTTCTTCCTTTTATTACAAGAGTACAAAAAATCAGTTATGTTCAGTCACAAAGAAACAAAACACAATAAAATGGTCTCAAGGAAAAGTTATTATCAAATCATCATCATCAAGTGTGCATATGACATCATTAAAAACCCACTTTTCTTTAAAACATGTTAAATTCTTGTTCATTTTAAAAAACCGGTACTCTAGCTTTAGTCTTGCATTTACAAGAGCCTTAAGGGTGAGCAGTACATCATATGCCGAGTCAGAAGCGTTTCCCATTTTTTTCTTCCTGGATTTATAAAGATTAAGAGAGAGATTAAGAGAGAGAAAGAGAGAGAAAGAGAGAGAAAGAGAGAGAGAAGAGAGAAAGAAGAGAGAAAGAGAGAGAAAGAGAGAGAAAGAGAGAGAAAGAGAGAGAGAGAGAGAGAAAGAGAGAGAAAGAGAGAGAAAGAGAGAGAAAGAGAGAGAAAGAGAGAGAGAGAGAGAGAGAGAGAGAGAGAGAGAGAGAGAGAGAGAGAGAGAGAGAGAGAGAGAGACTTTTGTATCTTTTTATTATAAAAATAGAAAAAGAAAACCCCCAAATAGGGGTCACATTGTCATTTCAAGCAGAGAAACAAACAAAAAATATTAATACAGTAAAATACAGTAAAATTATGCACAAAACATTTCACAAAACAATAAACGTTTCTCCAGGATTTTACAAATGACTTCTTTCACGCACCATTTGGTCTCAAACTGTGGCAGCCTTCCTGTTATGGAGAAAAAGGCAAAGTCTAACTTTACACGGCTCGTCACAAGATTTTTAAACAAGAATAAGGCATTTTCCTCATTAGCTCCGAGATCATCAACTTTTCTTTTTCTTGATTTATACACTGCCATTTTTACCTGTGCAAGCAGGAAATTACCTAACACATCATTCATATTCTTGTGTGAGATGTCTAAGCCATAAATGAAAACACAAGTGTTGAAAACCAAGCCAATCCTGCCAAAACAATTCTTAAGAAAGATAAATAAAGGAGCCAACCGTTGACATTCAACATAAATATGAAAGAGGTTTTCAGGCCTTTTACAAAAGGGACATTCATCTGCTAGGAGACTTGAGAAGCGGTGCAGCAAGTGGTTAGAGGGGAGGATCCAGTGTGCAAGTCTCCATTGGAGGTCACCGTGTCGTGGCGGCACAGGAGGATGATAGAATCCTTTCCAATTAGGAAAATATGGGGGGGAACAAGGTAAGAGGTCTCTCCATCGAACCCTCCGCTGTGTCATTTGCCCTTGCAAAAGGAAACTTACGCAACCCAAATAGAGGTCTTTTTGTTTAGGAAACCCATTGAATCCTATGCTAAAGGGGGTACACGGAGGAGAGTTGGCAAGAGAAAACTTGCAAATAAGTTCAGGAAAGGTAGCAGGAGAGGCACCTTGTTCGTTGTCTGCTTGGACTTGCTCCCAGTTAGGTGCAAGCTGTACATAGGTATGAAGCACACAGCGTAGCATACGTGCCACAACTCTGGAGGATCGCACGCCAACCAGGCTTGCCAATGCATCAGCTCCAATCCAACTGCCACTTGGGCTTAAAAGATCGGCGACCGATTTTATGTTCTTCGCGACAAAGCATTGAACGAGACACCTATCAGCAGGCATATCATGGAAAATTGAATTGTAAAACAAAGGTTCCATCAAGAACATTTGCTTTGTGTACGAATGCGTAGCTCTTGTTGTCGTTAGAGTTCGCCATGCGTTTAGTACACTTTGATAAAACCTGGAGAGGGGAGACATATCAAGATGCGAGAGATCCATCAAGAATATAGCGTGGTCATAGCCTAGTCTCCCCGCCTGCTGCAAAAGGCGACGAGCGACGTCGACCCAAGGTGGAGAGGGGTGCATGTACAGCATGCGTAGAGCAACCGAAAGTCGAAAGGCCATTAACCGGCTCTTTATGTCAACCAGGCCTTGGCCTCCATCGGTCAGTGGCAAGCTGAGGACCTCGGGTCGCAACCAGTGCTTTCCATCCCAGAAGAAAGACACAAAGCACTTCTGGAGCTGTTGAAGCAACACTACCGGAGGGTGCAGCACAAAGAACCTGTGCCATAGGGTAGAGGCCACCAAACTGTTGATCACCAAGACCCTTCCACGATAAGACAGTTGTGTTATCAGATTTCTCCATTTTTGCAGTTTTCCTTCAACAAGATCCAACAGACCAGCCCAATTCTTTGCTACTGTGGCGTCATTACCCAAGAACACTCCAAGGTATTTCATGCCATCAGTGGCCCATGCAAGAGGAGCAGGAAGTTTGGGTGCCGAGTGACATGACGGACCAAGCCAAATGGCGCTCGTTTTCTCCCAATTCACTTTGGCTGAAGAAGCCTTTTCAAACACGGATAGACAATAACGGACAACGTTAATGTCATTGAGGTTCCGCACAAAGACACACACATCATCAGCATATGCCAGCACCTTAATGGGCCGTTCAAGATGAGAAAACCCAACCCCGGTTAGTCTAGCACGCAAATAACCCAGTAAGGGTTCGATGGAGAGAGCATAGAGCAAGCCAGAGAGGGGGCAACCTTGTCGAATTCCCCTGTTGACAGGCAAGGGTGTAACAAGTCCATTGTTTATCTTAAGCACACTAGAGATATTGTTATACAGTATCTTAATGTAAGAAATGAAGGTCGGACCAAGTCCAAACCGTTCAAGCACTTTGAAGAGGTACCGATGATCGACGCGGTCAAAGGCCTTCTCCTGATCAAGGAGAAGAAGTCCCAAATCTGTGGGGTTTTCTTTGCACAGTTCAATCATGTCTCTTACGAGGGAGATGTTGTCATAGATGGAGCGCTTGGGTACACAATAGCATTGGTCTTCTTTCAACAATGAGGAGAGATGAGGAGTGAGTCGCGATGCCAGGGCTTTTGAGAATACTTTATAGTCTGTGCATAGCAAAGAGATTGGGCGCCAGTTTTTAATATAGAGCAAGTCTCCTTTCTTTGGAATGAGGGTGAGAATAGCCCGTCGGCAACTCTGAGGGAGCTCTCCAAGCTGGCAGCTTGCGTTCAAGGTGTTGAGGAGTTCGGGACCCAGTAGATGCCAGAATTTCTTATAAAATTCAGTTGTAAGTCCGTCCAATCCAGGCGCTTTCCCAACAGCAAGGCTGTGCAGAGCGGTGCCAAGTTCGTCCAAGGTAATGGGCCCCTCCAGGTAGGAACGTCCACCCTCACACAACACTGGCAGCCCTACGGAGATAGAGGCGACACTGACAGGATTTATTTGCTCCATCGAGTATATTTTCGAGAAATATTCCTTTGTAAAAAGTTTGATAACTGATTGGTTGAAAGTGATGGATGAGTCTGCCAAACGCAGTTGAGAGAGCTGTTTGTTCGGGAGGC
Organism: Myxine glutinosa; assembly: GCF_964187855.1. Lineage (NCBI taxonomy): Eukaryota > Metazoa > Chordata > Myxini > Myxiniformes > Myxinidae > Myxine > Myxine glutinosa. The sequence continues at coordinate 104,845,053 of NC_136273.1, forward strand.
GTTTCTCTAAGGAAAAAAAGTACTTAGTTGGTATGTCTGTCTCATTAAGGTGCTGCACCCTCATCCGAACTAGGGCACCACGTGCATTCCTCTCAGTTATTTCTTTCAATAAAGACTGTTTTTCGGTTAAGGTTCTTTGCACATTATTATTTTGTCCTGTGACCCTCTGAAGATGTAAAATCTCTGATTGCAATAATTTCCTTGCTTCATAATCAGCCCTTTTTGAGAAGCTCTGGTATTGTTGGCAGAAGCCTTTGATTTGGGTTTTTACTAGATCCCACCACACCAGTGGGTTAACAGAACAGCTTAACTTCCGTTCCAAGAGATCTGTCCAGAAAGATTCAAAAGCCTGAATAAAATTGAAGTCTTCTATTAAACTATTGTTGAATTTCCAGTGAGAACTCCCTGGACACGGTTTCGAGAGTTGAACGAATGCTCGAGCTAGGAAGTGATCGGAGAAACCGGAAGGCACGATGTCAGATTTGCAAACTCCATGTAACAGGTGAGAATTTACATAAATGCGATCAAGCCTCGCAAGTGAGATGTGGTTGTTGGAACAACGACACCATGTGTAGGATTGTTCGGAAGGGTGTTGCAAGCGCCAGACATCATGGAGATTATATTTTGCGATGATATTTGCAAAGAGTTTTGCGGTGCATGGTTGAGGTTCCGGCCCGTTTCGGTCGCATGAGGCATTAACAGTACAGTTAAAATCGCCACCAATAATTAGACAAGTCTGCAGATCCAGTGTTTGGAGGAACTTTCTCAGTTCAGCAAAGAAGGAGATCCGCTCACCATTTTTGCTTGGAGCATACACATTAAGGATTGTAAACTTGACCTGATTGAGATAGAAGGTCACAGAGGCAAGATGGCCATCAATGATATTCGCAAATTGAAGCGAGGATGGTTGGAAATGTTTCCCTAAGACAAACATGATTCCTGCCTTAGACGAGGAGCTGTTACTAAAGAAACACTCCTTATCCATAATGAGCCGCCACTGGGCCTGAACAGATCTGACGGCGTGGGTCTCCTGCAACAAAGCTATGTCGAGACCGTTTGCGTTTATCAGCTGCTTGATCTGGATCTGGCGGAGTGAACTTCCACCACCATTGACATTTACTGTTCCAATCTTGAAACTCACCATGAATTAACTTAGAGTCTTTTTCGTCTTGGCGATCAATTTTCTTAAACGGTGACAATGTGTCTGAGGAAAGTTGAATAAGTCAGGCCTGCGTATAATAGCCTGAGCACACTCAAGGAAGGACGGTAAATCGGGAAAGTATCTGTTAGGTTTATACTGCGTTTCCTGTACGTATTTTGCAAGAAAAGTCGTATTTGTTCAGGGGAAGTAGGACCTAGACTGGTAGGTTTCTCCATTGCTTCCACCTGGCTGTTTGCTTCCTCCAGGTCAGATTCGTCAGAGTCAGTTTTAATTTCCGAATCACACAAGCTTGTATAATCCTGCATGTCGCTGCTGTCATCAATATTGGCACACGGACCTGCACTAGTTGTAACATCTGTGTGCTCTCCCACCGTGGGAACATTGCTTTGAGGAATAACAGCAATAATCTGTGGATTTTGTGAAACAGAAACAGCATCAGCAGATGCAGCGATGTTGCTTCCCCCGACTGCAACAACCTCCGATGGTGTGGCGGTATCTAGCAGAATAGGAGTCTCTTGCAAGATATTGATTCCTGCGATTCCAGCTTCACCCGGTGATGAAGTGAGAGCAGTAACTGGGACAGTTTCGCTATTTTCTGCTGGCGGGAATTCAGCATCATCATGCTCGGGATTAACATTTTCCAAAGTGACAGCAAGTTCATCACCAGTGGCCTCGGCAGGTTCATCACCAATGGTCTCAGCAGGTTCATCACCAGTGGTCTCGGCAGGTTCATCACCAGTGGTCTCGGCAGGTTCATCACCAATGGTCTCAGCAGGTTCATCATCCATGGTCTCGACAGGTTCATCACCAGTGGTCTCAGCAGGTTCATCACCAGTGGTCTCAGCAAAATCATCAGAGGACTTTCCAATAGCCGAGTCCGTAGCAGGTGAGACGATTCCATTTGATTTGTTAACAGGTAAACCAGTCCCTGCATGTGGAACGTCTATGTCCTCACATGAAAGGGGGCCGAACTTGTTGGCTGTAGGTACAGGGTTTGTCCCAGGTAAGCCTTGTAGAGTGGCATCGGTCACGACTGGGGGGGTGTTACCGACAGGTTGCTTATTGTTAAATGCTGCTTTTTTCTGAGTTAAATGACCGTCGGGAAAGGTCTTTCTCTTCCTTGACGGAACAATGGTGAAACCATCCCCAACGTTCGTTGTGCTGTTTGGATCATCGGGATGGGAAGGCTGAGCGTTATTGCCGGACATGGAAGATGTTCCCTTCACAGCCGAAGCAAAAGATGAAGAAGAAGAATCCTTGTTGTTTACGTGGTTTGTCCCATCGTTCGACGAAGCCGTTTTTGGGCAAGAGCGTTTCAGGTGTCCGAATTTACCACATTCAAAACATTTCAAGGTGTCAGTGGTTACGTATAATTGGTAATCATGATTATCAATTTTGAATTTCAAAACAATGTTCAGCGTTCTTTCGACGTTAGAAGGAGGAAGTACAAGATAAGCTTGTCTCCTGAAAGACATCACATGTTTAGCCCGGTCGTCCTGGCAACGTAAAGGTAACATCGTGACATGCGAAACCACAGTACCATAACGAGATAGTTCGGAGACCAGTCTCTCGTTCTTCAGGAATGGAGGACAGTTCGAGATGATGACCTTAACGGCCGGAGTGTCGAGAGGGGACACGAGTACGAAATGTCTGTCATCTGTCGATAATCCTGTACATACAATCTCGTGAACCAGTTCAGCCTCGGATACGAAAATAACGACACGTTTGTTCATTCGTGAGGCCGCGCGAACTTTATCAATACCGATTATGTTGCCCACAGCAATAACGAGGTCTTCGACGCTGACCTCGTTCGGTGGGACAAAACAACGCCATGTCTACGAGTTAACGCTTCATATGCTGCGTAACGTGAAAACGAAGTCATAATTTACAAGGGACGAGGGTGGGGGTGGGACAGGGGACGAGGAGGGGGGGACAGGGGACGAGGGGGAGGGGGGGACAGGGGACGAGGGGGGGGGGGGACAAGGGACGAGGGTGGGGGTGGGACGGGGGACGAGGGACGGGGGACGAGGGACGGGGGACGAGGGACGGGGGACGAGGGACGGGGGACGAGGGACGGGAGACGGGGGACGGGGGACGGGGAACGAGGGACGGGGGACGGGGGAGGGACGAGGGACGGGGGACGGGGGACGAGGGACGGGGGGGGGGGGGGACGAGGACGGGAGAGTGAATATCGCTCTCGAACAGTGATTAATTAATTACGAGCCGAGACAGATTTTCAAAGGCGAAAACAAACACAGCTGGTGGAGAAAAAAGCGATCAGCCGGAGGACGGGATGGGCCGCCGATTAATGCAAAAGTTATCCACAAACAGCTGCGGGCTCTCTTTCTCTCTCTCAGAAAAGGAAAAGGAAACAAAGGACACGGAGTGAATATAAATACAAACGAGATAAGAAAAGGGAATCGAGGAGGGAAAAGGGAGGCAGAGGGGGATGGGGGAGGCCGAAGCCCCGAAGTGTTGGGTCTGATCAAAGGGGAGGGGTTGGGGCACAAATGCAGAGTAAGGATGTAAAGATAAACGAACAGGGGAAGGAAAAGGTGAGATACGACGTGGAAAGGGACAAAAGAGTAGAACAGCAGAGCAGCTCGTACCTCACCACACATGCACAGCCACCATCTTGCCGCGCCCAAACACACCGACAGCCAGCAGGGGGCGAGAGAGAGAGAGAAAGAGAGAAAGAGAGAAAGAGAGTGTGGAAGTGTAACTCAGTGTAACATATTGATTGGCCCTGGTAACTTATTAATTAACCTGGTAACAAAGCAGATACATTTTACATGCAAACTCTGTTAAAGACGAGTTTGTAAATGAGTGTCAGAATGTGTATGAACAATGTAATCTCTTGAAACACCTGGTCAAGGCCCCAGGCTAGAGCACCCCCCCCTGCTGTGTAAATGGAAATCACAGCAGGAGGGGAGCGAGCTGATGCCAGGACTCGGTGCGATGCATGACCTCGGGACATTAGCGGAGAGGAGATTAAGTCCAGTTTGGCGATATAACGAGAGCAAACGTTGAGTAAAGTAGACTTGTCCTCAGAAGCCCTGCCCGACGGAACGATGGAATGAACGAGTACGGCGCTGCGGAAGAACATCAGCCGAACGAAAAGGACCATGGAAAAGAGTTAATCTCAGCCATTGAATAATGCGGTATTATTTGGTAAATGGAATGAAGTGAATAATAAACCAGACCTTTTGTAAACCTGAGTCCGGTCATTGGAGTCCTGTGAGTCATACACGAAATTCTTCCACAATATGGAGGCACCGCTGAAATCAATTGTACAAGCAAGTAAAAGGTGAGTGTGTCTTGTTTAGTCCAATATGATTTACGAACTTGGAAGTTATGTGTACATACATGGGGGAGCAGGTGGTCTGGGGCTTCTTTGCGCACCGATGCCGCGATATAGGTGGCGTGAGCCATCACGAATGGGATTTCGATAAACGACTGTAGCAATTTATTCGTTTTTTTTCTAAATGATTTCTGTAAATACGTATTTTTGCGCTGGTTATTAAAGGGCCTTACTGTGACCTGGAAGCAAACGGAGCAAGTGTGCACCTTGCGACCGCTTGCTTCCAGGACGTGTAAGGCCGGTACACTCGTTTACCCACCCGCACACGTATAAAGTACTACTTTTTTTTTTTTTGCACTTGTTCGAAGCACTTGACTTGCTCGGCGCTCGGCGAGCGACAGGGAACCGGGAAACGGAATTATATTTATATATATATATATTTCCAATATGGTACACCGGCCACAACGATTTTAGCGATTATCCGAGTTTTTTTTTAACGATTTCTGTAAATACGTATTTTTCCTGCGCTGTGTAATTCTTCTGACACGCGCCACGAAGAAACGCACCACTGATGTGCATGAAGCGACTTGTTTGCCGGTTCGGTAAGGTCCGTCCGTACACGTGTACAATCGTGTACACCCGTTTTAAATAAATAATTTTTTTCAGTTTTCCCGCCATGCCTATAAATTCATGACAGACAACCCCCCCTCATGCCGGTCCAGAATTATGATGAAAGATGGCGATGGAGAAAAAAAAATTGCATAAAATATAAAAAATTGATCTGCTTGATGTTAGTTTAAGGGCTGTTCCAAATTTATCCTGATTATGAGAGATAATTACAGGAAATGTGTACTGTTCTTGTTTGGAGATTATAAGACAAAAACAGCAGAGTGGGAATCGGCAGACAATGGAACAGCTAGCGACGAGTGTTTTGTGAGTAGCAACCACTCTCTGGTCGAGGCTCATAGAAAAAAAAATAAAAAAAATTGATACTTATTGATTTGGCACGCTTACAATAGATATTAATGGCGAGGGTTCTGTGGTCGTTCGCTTTGGCTCTGCGGATGGACCGAACCATTGCATGTAAATAGAAGGGGGGTTCTGTGGTCGTTCGCTTTGGCTTTGCGAATGGACCAAACCATTGCATGTAAATAGAAGGGGGGGTTCTGTGGTCGTTACTGCCACGTGGTTTCAAAGTTTTGTTGTTGTTGTTTGCACGCATGTTTTTTGCAAGCACGTACGGGCGAGCACGTACGTGCGGGCACGCGCTAGTATATATAAATTGAGGTAATATTAAGTTATGGAATTAATTGCTTTCAACAATGCAAAGGGTGACAAAATATGGGATTTTAATGGGATTTTTTAATGGGATATTGGTTTAGGAATGTTTAGAGGTCATTGCAATGTGATAATGACTTGTGACCATTTGTTGTTGGAACTTGTTGTTGGAACTTGCTGTTGGAACTTGTTGGAACTTGTTGTTGGAACTTGCTGTTGGAACTTGTTGTTGGAACTTGTTGGAACTTGTTGTTGGAACTTGTTGTTGGAACTTGTTGTTGGAACTTGCTGTTGGAACTTGTTGTTGGAACTTGTTGGAACTTGTTGTTGGAACTTGTTGTTGGAACTTGCTGTTGGAACTTGCTGTTGGAACTTGTTGTTGGAACTTGTTGTTGGAACTTGCTGTTGGAACTTGCTGTTGGAACTTGTTGGAACTTGTTGTTGGAACTTGCTGTTGGAACTTGTTGGAACTTGTTGTTGGAACTTGTTGTTGGAACTTGCTGTTGGCACTTGTTGGAACTTGTTGGAACTTGTTGTTGGAACTTGTTGTTGGAACTTGCTGTTGGAACTTGCTGTTGGAACTTGTTGTTGGAACTTGTTGTTGGAACTTGCTGTTGGAACTTGTTGGAACTTGTTGTTGGAACTTGTTGTTGGAACTTGCTGTTGGCACTTGTTGGAACTTGTTGGAACTTGTTGTTGGAACTTGTTGTTGGAACTTGCTGTTGGAACTTGCTGTTGGAACTTGTTGTTGGAACTTGTTGTTGGAACTTGCTGTTGGAACTTGTTGTTGGAACTTGTTGGAACTTGTTGTTGGAACTTGCTGTTGGAACTTGTTGGAACTTGTTGTTGGAACTTGTTGTTGGAACTTGCTGTTGGCACTTGTTGGAACTTGTTGGAACTTGCTGTTGGAACTTGCTGTTGGAACTTGTTGTTGGAACTTGTTGTTGGAACTTGCTGTTGGAACTTGTTGTTGGAACTTGTTGGAACTTGTTGTTGGAACTTGCTGTTGGAACTTGTTGGAACTTGTTGTTGGAACTTGTTGTTGGAACTTGCTGTTGGCACTTGTTGGAACTTGTTGGAACTTGTTGTTGGAACTTGCTGTTGGAACTTGTTGTTGGAACTTGTTGTTGGAACTTGCTGTTGGAACTTGTTGTTGGAACTTGTTGGAACTTGTTGTTGGAACTTGCTGTTGGAACTTGTTGTTGGAACTTGTTGGAACTTGTTGTTGGAACTTGCTGTTGGAACTTGTTGGAACTTGTTGTTGGAACTTGCTGTTGGAACTTGTTGGAACTTGTTGTTGGAACTTGTTGTTGGAACTTGCTGTTGGCACTTGTTGGAACTTGTTGGAACTTGTTGTTGGAACTTGTTGTTGGAACTTGCTGTTGGAACTTGCTGTTGGAACTTGTTGGAACTTGTTGTTGGAACTTGTTGTTGGAACTTGCTGTTGGCACTTGTTGGAACTTGTTGGAACTTGTTGTTGGAACTTGTTGTTGGAACTTGCTGTTGGAACTTGCTGTTGGAACTTGTTGTTGGAACTTGTTGTTGGAACTTGCTGTTGGAACTTGTTGTTGGAACTTGTTGGAACTTGTTGTTGGAACTTGCTGTTGGAACTTGCTGTTGGAACTTGTTGGAACTTGTTGTTGGAACTTGCTGTTGGAACTTGTTGTTGGAACTTGTTGTTGGAACTTGTTGTTGGAACTTGCTGTTGGAACTTGCTGTTGGAACTTGTTGTTGGAACTTGTTGTTGGAACTTGCTGTTGGAACTTGTTGTTGGAACTTGTTGGAACTTGTTGTTGGAACTTGCTGTTGGAACTTGTTGGAACTTGTTGTTGGAACTTGTTGTTGGAACTTGCTGTTGGCACTTGTTGGAACTTGTTGGAACTTGTTGTTGGAACTTGCTGTTGGAACTTGCTGTTGGAACTTGTTGGAACTTGTTGTTGGAACTTGCTGTTGGAACTTGTTGTTGGAACTTGTTGTTGGAACTTGCTGTTGGCACTTGTTGGAACTTGTTGGAACTTGTTGTTGGAACTTGTTGTTGGAACTTGCTGTTGGAACTTGCTGTTGGAACTTGTTGGAACTTGTTGTTGGAACTTGCTGTTGGAACTTGTTGTTGGAACTTGTTGTTGGAACTTGTTGTTGGAACTTGCTGTTGGAACTTGTTGTTGGAACTTGCTGTTGGAACTTGTTGTTGGAACTTGCTGTTGGAACTTGCTGTTGGAACTTGTTGTTGGAACTTGTTGTTGGAACTTGCTGTTGGAACTTGTTGTTGGAACTTGTTGGAACTTGTTGTTGGAACTTGCTGTTGGAACTTGCTGTTGAAACTTGTTGGAACTTGTTGTTGGAACTTGTTGTTGGAACTTGTTGTTGGAACTTGCTGTTGGAACTTGTTGTTGGAACTTGTTGGAACTTGTTGTTGGAACTTGTTGTTGGAACTTGTTGTTGGAACTTGCTGTTGGAACTTGTTGTTGGAACTTGTTGTTGGAATGTTTTGGGAACATTCAAATGTTGGGTTTTGCTAACATTTCCACAACGTCGCCACAACGTTTCACTTTCGTTGTTGCAACGTTTTGCTCCAACGTTTTGGGAACATTCAAATGTTGGGTTTTGCTAACGTTTCCACAACGTCGCTACAACGTTTCACTTTCGTTGTTGCAACGTTTTACTCCAACGTTTTGGGGACATTCGAATGTCAAGTGAATCGAATGAGAATTCAGGAATTATTTCATTATTAACGATTAATGAAGTACTTATTTAATTAATTACATTTCTTATTACATTACAGTAATTACATTACAGTAATTACCTGAGGTAATTACAGTAATTACAGTTCCGGTAATTACAGTAATTACAGTAATCATTACAGTAATTGCAGTAATCTTATTACAGTAATTACATTACATTAACTCAGGCACCTTTTGAGTAAGGAAGCTGATATTTGGACATGACACTGACCAAGTGATGTGGCTGTCAAGGAAAATATTGATTTATTGATTAATCATTTAATAAATTAACTCGTTGATTTATAAATGACTTATTTAATTAAAATTCCTGAGAGATACATCTTCGGATGAAATACTTGCAGATTGGTTATGCTATGAGCCAATTGATTAAGGAAAATATTTTGTGATGGCCATATTGGCAATTTCGTGGCCATATTCGTGGCAACTCAGTTAGTGCCACTGCACCTTTAAAATGCATCCCTGCGTTCATTTTTCGATCGATTGAGTTGAAATTTTGAACAATCGGATCTGGACTGTCGTTGTTAACGACTCTAGCACGCAATCGTCCAATCAGGATGGAGCGGTATGGTCCCCGGATCATCACTGCCCGCAGTTTTAATTAATTTTACTTTTTCTCTTGGGCATATAATTTTGAAGACATGCATGTCATGATAGAGGAAATGTTTGTTCTGTTAAACGGAATAAATGTTGTTTATTTGTGTGGGTGTGTATTTTTGTGTATTTGGATATATTTTCACGACTAATTCCAGTTATCGTCCTGCAAAAGGTCTGCTCGTTCTTTTCCTTTGAGTCGTAAATTCCTGTTGAATTCTCATTAAAAAGCGGAATTAAGTACGCTGTGTGATGATGGAGATCCTTGATGACGAATCAGGAATAGTGAATGAGCAGACAAATATCACGGATGGTACACCAGATAGGGAAAATGTAGATGAAACCCCTTTTTGCTCAGGTGCTGTGTAGCGCTGCACAAAGATCCATATGAGCGGGGCCTGGGTGCTGTGTAATTAGTACACAAAGAACCAATTACTAGGGTGCTGAATAAACACAAAGATCCATTTTTGGAGCTGGTTCTCCCGGTGCTGTGATTTATTCAAAGAACCAAAATCTTGTAAGAATTAAGATATGATTTGTCGACATCATAAATACTTTAATATATGTAACGATTTTTGTAACGATCATCCTGCAAAAGGTCTGCTCGTTCTTTTCCTTTGAGTCGTAAAATCCTGTTGAATTCTCATTGGAATGCGGAATTAAGTACGCTGTGTGATGATGGAGATCCTTGATGACGAATCAGGAATAGTGAATGAGCAAACAAATATCACGGATGCTGCGGCTGGAGCAGGGGAAGCGATTTTTGAATTGTTCAGTGATTATTCGATATTGTTATGACTTATTGTCAATAGGTATACTAAGTGGCCATGAGGTAGCCTGTTGCTATGTACAGTTTTATTCTATTGTTGATTATACCACATAGCTGTGGTGATAAAGGAAATGTTCGTTTTAAATAGATGATTATGATAGGACCATGACTATAAAATCATGATGATTATTATGAATGATATCATAGGGTTCAAATGCAGAATGCTGCATGAACTTGGGAAAGAACTTTCAAGCCCTATGGGATAAATTGGGTATTACAAGCGATGGAGTTTCAAAATTTAGCATGATTGAAGAAATTCTACAGTCTTATTTCAGGAGTTTTACGAAATTTATATTGCCAAGAGATTTTGGATACTATTAAAAGAAAAATGATGAGATGTTTTTCCCAATGAACTTTAATATCTGCCATCCATTTTGGCTGTCTCACGAATGAAGGATGAGTTGCCTTTAGTGGTTGCAAAGAAAATTTGTGGAGACCAGGCAAAATGGGGAAATATGTCAGATATGACCCTAGGACAGGACGGTGATTCATCAATTAACATGAGGTACGAACCAGAGGTGACGACCGATGAGATTCGATCTCAGTCAATGGATGGACCTGTCCTGACATCATTGGGGAAAGGGCTTATGCAAGGAGTCATCCAAAATGATTAATTTGATTTATTGATGAATATTGATGAATTAATTGAAATTGAATAATTGATTGAATTGTTAATTGATTGAATCTAATTGATTGAATTTAATTGAATAAATTTAACTGAATAAATTTAACTGAATAAATTGAACTGAATAAATTGAATTGAATATATTGATTGTTTGATTAATGAAAATGCGGTCTCAAGAAAGAAGCTTTGATATCTTTGCGAGATATTATCAATGTGGAGACAACCTGGGAAAATTGAGCAAGGTGGTGAGTTTATATACAGATATATATGTGCGGTTACCATTGTGTGATTTCCCCGTCAAACAGAGCGGACACCTGAGGATTCACCCATTTCATACTGACCCTCCGGCTCATCTGCAAATACTGATCTGTGAGATTGGATTGTGCAAAAGCCACAGCTGAGGGAGATTCTCTGGAAATCACCGTGTGAACAGGTGGAGAGACCCTTCCTGGAGGTACGAGTGAAGCTTTAGAGGAACAAACTACAACACATCCAACGCTACTTTGATAAAAGGCAGAATGGGAAATGGAGCCTACAAGAATACACAAGGACAACCAGAGATTCCACAAAAAGGTACTTGTACACATCATATGTACGACCGTTATGGTGCCGAAGCTATAAGGCAGGTCGAGAATTGGTATTTGTGGACAAAGGGACATGATGAGGAGTTTCCAAGAGATGGTACATTTGAGCGAAGTCGATTGGAAAGATTAGAACAAAGATTGAAAGCCAGAAAGAGACAGAATCTAACGGTAGACTGGCTTGCATTCCATCTTTGGGATGGTGAATCCAGACAACGGGAACAGCAAGAACAGATAACGGATGTAGAATTTAAAATAAAAAGGATACAGGATACAGTGGAGGAGACAAATGCACAACTGCCCTCGAAATTAGGAATGAAAGTGACAGTTGTCCCATCTGATTTCCAGTTGTCTCCCCAAAAAGGACGGTACAGAGAATTTTTTCGTGTTTCAGGAGATAACGAGAGATTGCAGTGGCAACTCAGGGATGTAGAGATGCAGCCCAGCAATACAAGTGCACAGGTGCACAGCCCAGGTAACGACAGAAGCCGGTGCTTCAACTGTGGAGAGATGGGACACTGGATAAGGAGATGCCCATATCTGAGCAGAAGACAATTTCGACAGGGAAACCAAGGACAAAGAAACCAAGGACAAAGAAACCAAGATCAAGGGTACCAGTGCTGACCGATACCTCAGACAATGATTAGGCCTTCATTGCGACAAATCCCAAATGACGATTGGCCTCAACAAATTAGATTACTGGACAAACATGAATAACTGTCGATGATTCTTGTGTCTGAAAAGTTTTCAGAGCAAGAATGATTCATTTTTCTTTTTGCTTGTTAACAAATTAATAATTAATTGATCAAATGCCAAAATTGGATCTTCTATTTTGGGCACAGCAATTTTAAATTTACAAAGTTTGGAACAATTGCGTTGCAATTGTTGGCAAACCAAGTAACAAGAGTCACATGATGATCAGGTGGGAATTTCGGACTATTGTTCCGCACAATTGATAGGTCAATGGTCGACTGACATGCAAATGGGTGTGTAGTCAAAATTTGGATAGATTATTGTGAAGGCAGAAAGGGTAATTTCAATTTGACATCATAAAGGTTTTCTAAGAATGGACTTTTGGTTCATTTGTCTATAAGCATTTTGAATTTGATTGACAAATTTTATGAAATTGAAATAAAATTGACACCCATCTGATCTGTAAATAATGGTTCCAACGCAAACAAATATGCATAATGCATGTGTGTGTGTGTTTTTGTGTATCAATCTTACAAGATTGTTGACACCGACAGTGTGCCTGTCTGGAAATGGATAGTTATATGTGGATGGGATTGGGATATGTGGATGGGATTGAATATCCAGAGAATCCGTAAAATAAAATAGAAATATAATTTGATTATGAACATTATCTCTTTTGTCAAGGGAAATGGAATATAAAAAATTTGATGTGCTGGGTTATGAGCAGCCATTAATTAATAGTAAAATTGTGAGTAATTTTGGGATTCCATTTTTGATAGAATGTATATGAGAATAACATCTATTTATGGATATGAGCTTCATAAAAGGAAATGAGGAAGTACAAAAACATCCAAATTTGGGAGAGGTCTTACACTGACTTCCCAGAATACTCTGCTCATGGATTTTATATGTATAAACTTGAATTTTATCAGCATATAAATTGTGCTGTATGTATGGATGTGTTTTAGGCATAGATGATATGGGAAAAGAGTAAAGAAAATTTTGCTGGTTTGAACTATTGTGGGTTTTCAGTTCTGGAGTTTAAACAAAGTCACTGGTTAACAGATGAGAAAGGATAGTAAATAAATTATTCTCTGCTGGGCAAATTAAGTACGATATTACTAAGACTTATGAGAGCTATTGTTCCGCCTTACAGCAGTGGAAAATTATTGGAAAAAATTAGATCCAACATAATGAATCTATAAAAGAATGTGATAGGGATAATATCCTCAATTTGTACTAACTAGGGCATGCCCGTACTATATCTATATCTAAAATTATATCCCCCCCCTCTATTTACATGAAATGGTTTGGTCCAAAGCGAACGGCTTGCGAGTGGTGACAATCCCCCCCCTCTATTTACATGCAATGGTTTGGTCCAAAGCGAACGGCTTCCGGAGTTTGGTAAAGAAATCGCCATCGCGTGCACAAACGCGCAGGAAAGCGAATGAATCGCAAATTCGTTTTTATTAGTTGTAAAACATAGTTTAACGCCAACATAGTTTGCAAACGTGAAATAAATGAATACGCTCTCAAATGTGCCATCCGAGGCAGAGTGTGCCCGCCACGTTCGGCACACGCGATCGTTCGCTGCTCTCTGATTGGTTGAATCGTTTTTTGGACATAGCTCGGTAAGTAATTGTCCGATTAATATGAAACCTTGAAAAGGCACATCCTCGGGTCCCCAGCAATATACCTGGCAAGTTAAAAGTATATCGGACCCGTGGTTGTCGAGAAACAGCGGTCACAGACAAACAAACGTACAGACAGACAGAGATTACTGGAATTATAGATAGATTATTTGATTGTGGGTAAAGGAATTAAGTCATCGTAGTGGATTGTTAACAGCAGCCTGAAAATGTCCTGAGAGTGGGCATCCATGTAATCAGAAATCCCAGATTTGTTTTTTACAAACAACATTTTGGTAGAGGTCTTGTGTGGAACACTTCCTTGGTAGATAAAAAACGGTACTGCATGCTGGCAGCCACTTTTGCGGCCAGTTAGGCCAAACAAATTGAGAGGAAATTGTAGTTAAATACGTAAGTTACACATGGCTATTTGTAAAAAAGGAAATTTGTTGAGATGGGAAACATTTTTTCGAAGGTTTATTAAGGTGTTATAATATGACATGTGGCAAGGCAAACTATTGGATGGGAAAATTAGATCTGGCTATAGAATAAATTTATTGACCCCTTGAAGTTAATTCCTCGAATCATTGTTTCACTGGCATTTTTGTTCAAATTGGAAATAGTTTGGTAGAGCTTTGGTTAAAACCTTTGGTTGCGGTATCTTGGAACGAATTGATAAACCATAGGAGATTGATAAGAATAGAAACAAATATGGACCCAAAATAGAAAGTTGGATTCATGCCTCTCATTGCAAGCAAGCACATGGGGCTAAGGTGGACGATCCCACAGAAAATGAGGCTGCACCTAGCAGCCCAGCAGAACATTCAGTGGTAGAAAAATGATAGTCGTGATTTACAGTCATTTGAATTACATTTTAACACCCCTTGCATTGATAAACACTACATTTTCAACATGTGATATTCCTACTTGGAATAGTGACATTTATTTGCCTACATGACATACAATTATCTACTGATATTAATACAGCATGAGTGAAAAAAAAAAATGTATCACAACTACACTCATGATCAGGGGATTGAGTTCAACCCCGGGAGATAGGGGGATCAGGGTAAGACAAATAATCTGATTATGTTACATATTAAGGGATTTTCTTTATTTACCTTTTAGGAAGCTTGTTAGTTTGGTATATAATGTTAAATGTCATCGACATATAACTATGTCATAGGTATGAACATATACAAGGAGTAGCAGACTTGTTTGTTGGTTTAGTAGTTATATTGGCAATTGTTTTAGTGGTGGCTTGCTTGAAAGCCTTAGTGACGGTGTGTTTGAATAAGGTAACCAACAACACGATGATAACGCATGAAGTGACAAATGAGGAAAGAAATGTGGAACCAGAAAAGGAAGACTTTTATGGCGACATAAACAGTAGAATTAAGATAATGGCATAACGACAATGTTATGAGTTGTGTCAATTACAATATCAATGAACTCATATCACCACGAGTGACACACTGTTAAAAAAAAAAAAAAGAGGGAAAAGAAAAAGTGGAGAGGAATTATGGTAATAATACATTATGCTTAATTTGTTGGTTTGGGAAAATTGTTGTTGGGAATTAGGTATTCCCGTTTGTGATTGTAATCATATACAATGCTATTCTTAGTTTAGTAATAAAATACATACCTGATTGAATATTATTTGTGTGACGCATATAAATGAATATAACGTTTTGAGTTAAGGAAAAACAACAAATTGTTGAATGTGAAACTGTCGGAAGATATACATGATTATGCTGATTTCATGGTAAGATGTACCCTATCTGATTCAGTGTGTGCGGAAAGCAGATTCAGATATGACTGAGCATAAAGATAAGACGAGATCACATTTTGGAGGGATTGCTAACGGAATTGGGAAGAAGTTCGAGAAAGAAAATTTGTGGCTAAAAAATGAAGTTAATCGTGGCATACACCCTCTTTCTCAAAGAATGATGAAGACATTCTCCCGTGTAACTTGGAGATGAATGCTTACCTTCACCAAGGAAATTTATGTGACCATTTGCCTGGATCACACTGCAACATATGAAAGAAAGGCGATCACTTACTCTTGTTCGAAGACTTCGAACATTCACCACATCAGAAGTTGCAGGACAACGACATTTTACCTGCAACCTCTGTGAAATGCGGGGACATATGTTATTACTTCACCAACGTCCGGGGAACCAGCATGGAGCTGCAAAAACGGCTGTGCCCTTGTCACAACAGCTGTGCACGATTCTGCTGGTTGCTCCTGGTAAGGACCATGAATGACCTGAACACCATGGTCCCAACATCAGTGTGGATGCATCCGGCATCCCTGTTCCACATCTTGCTGGCCAATCAACGTCACACCAATACTTGCTGCCCACTCACAATGAGGGAGGAAGCAAGTCGACTACAACTGGGTGAAGGCCTTGTTCAAGGAATCATTATGGTTCACAGCAAAAAGTGGCAAGAATGCTACATGGAGAGAAGGGTCAGTCTATGACTCCGCAGTGTTACCACAACAGCGAAATCCTACACGAAGTAGTGCAGGAGCTATGAAGACATTAGGAGAAAATGTTTCATACCTGGATTCAAACACAAGTGATCAGCCCTTCCTTTCAAACAAAGTCAACATTTGTGTGGAGGCAAACGTTTTTTGCCAGATGGTGCAGATGCTGTACAAAACTTGAAAATGAAGTGAAATTGTTGTATCTTGGTGATGGTGAAGTGTTGTTTTGAAAATATATTTGTGATGCAAATGCAATAGATTGAACGATATGGAAGAAGTCAATGACCAACGAAATGTTTTGTGATTCTTGCAGGATGACGGTGTATGCCTAAGGGAATTTGATTACCAAAGTGATTGATTATTTACTTATACTTGTAATGATGTTTACTAGTAGTGATTGATTGTTTACTTATATTGATGTTTAGATTAATGGTTAATATAAACAAAAACAAAAAGATGAGGGAATTGTGGAAGTGTAACTCAGTGTAACATATTGATTGGCCCTGGTAACTTATTAATTAACCTGGTAACAAAGCAGATACATTTTACATGCAAACTCTGTTAAAGACGAGTTTGTAAATGAGTGTCAGAATGTGTATGAACAATGTAATCTCTTGAAACACCTGGTCAAGGCCCCAGGCTAGAGCACCCCCCCCTGCTGTGTAAATGGAAATCACAGCAGGAGGGGAGCGAGCTGATGCCAGGACTCGGTGTGATGCATGACCTCGGGACATTAGCGGAGAGGAGATTAAGTCCAGTTTGGCGATATAACGAGAGCAAACGTTGAGTAAAGTAGACTTGTCCTCAGAAGCCCTGCCCGACGGAACGATGGAATGAACGAGTACGGCGCTGCGGAAGAACATCAGCCGAACGAAAAGGACCATGGAAAAGAGTTAATCTCAGCCATTGAATAATGCGGTATTATTTGGTAAATGGAATGAAGTGAATAATAAACCAGACCTTTTGTAAACCTGAGTCCGGTCATTGGAGTCCTGTGAGTCATACACGAAATTCTTCCACAAGAGAAAGAGAGAGAGAGAGAGAGAGCGAGAGAGAGCGAGAGAGAGAGAGAGATAGAGAGAGAGAGAGAGAGAGAGAGAGAGAGAGAGAGAGAGAGAGAGAGAGAGAGAGAGAGAGAGAGAGAGAGACTTTGACTTTTGAAGCTCTTTTATTATAAAGGTAAGAAAACCATACAAGTCATGCAAATAATAAAGTCACCACAATTCAAAACATGTGCAGCCAAACAACAACAATAAAAACACCAAGCACTAAAATAAAAAACTTAACAAACCATGATCAAGTTTACAAAACCCACCCTTTGCACACCATTTTTCCACAAAGGTTTGTAAATCATCTTTCATTTGGCAAAAAGAAAATTCCAAGCGTAACCTTGCCATGACTAGAGCCTTAAACACAATTACCACATCACATATAATATCAGCATTTGCCAGGAGCTTTGCTTTTCTTGTTTTGTAGATTGCAAATTTTCCAATAGAAATGAAGAAATTAGCAAGAGCAGTCTCAGAGCGTTTTTTGTAACTAAGTGGTATTCCAAAAATAAAAACACGTGTAGAAAAAGAAAAGTTCATACGATTAAAAAAAGTTGATAAAAAACCAAAGAAGGGAAAGAGTCTTGCACAATCTACGTAAGCATGGAAAAGGTCTTCAGAAATCATACAAAAGGGGCATTCCACTGAATTATCCTCATTAAAACGATGTAATAAAACATTGGAGGGCAACACCATATGGGTGAGTCTCCAAGCAATATCACCAGTCCTTTTAACAATCGGTGAAACATACATTGCAGACCATTGCGGATGGGAGGGAGACCCAGAAGGCAGTTTCTCTTTCCATCGAGCCCCAAAAGAAAGAGGCTGTAACGAGGGAAACCGAACTGAGATACACAAACGATACAGTCTCTTTTTATCCTTGCTGGAAAGTGGCGATGAGGATAGCAAGATAGATGTTGTGGCGCTATCAGCTGGCAGGCTAGAGCTAGCACAGATCTGTGGTGGTGTATGGTGGTCACCAATGTTGGCGGTTGAGCTCAGGCCCAGGTGCCTAAAAACACACAGGATTTCCTGTAGGACCTTGGCTACGCTCCTCAAAGATCTGATGCCAGTTCTTACTTGAAGATGTCCTGCAGAGAACCAACTGTTCCTGTTACAGTCACGAAGGTCCCGAGTCGTTTTCACGCCAGCACTCACAAAACGTTGCACAAAGGCACGTGAGCGAGGAATAGCAGGAAAGAGGGCATTGTAGAAAAGGGGTTCCCGGAGGAACCTTTCACTGTTGTATGTCCCCATTTGGCGAGTTATTGAAATGGACCGCCAGACGTTCAAGACATCTTGGTAAAAGTCAGGGAGCAGCGAAGCATCGACATGTTGCAGCTCCATGAAGAAGAGTTCACAATTGTACCCAAGCATGCCGGCTTGTTTTAGTATACAGTTTGCAGTCGATTTCCAGGGCAAGGCCTCCAGAAATATAAAACGACGAGCTGTGGAGACTCAGAAGGCCATCACCCGACAAAGAATGTCCACAAGCCCATGACCTCCTTCTACCAGTGGGAGGAAAATAGTCTCTGGCTTTAGCCAGTGTTTGCCATCCCAAAAGAAGTCAAGTAAACATTTTTGGATTGACGACACCAACGTTGCAGGTGGCTGCAAGGCAATCATTTTATGCCATAAGAGAGGGGCCACCAGGTTGTTAATGACCAGGGCACGACCTCGTAAAGACAAGGTCGACAAAATTCCTCTCCATCTGTTTAATTTGTTGCTGATTTTGTGGAGCAAACCATCCCAATTCCTTTTGACAAAGCCTGGGGTTCCAAGGTAAACACCGAGGTATTTCACACCTTCTTTTTCCCATGTCAAATTCATAGGGAGAATTGGAAGGGCAGAAGGTGGCGTACCGCCGACCCAAACTGCTTTGCATTTCGACCAATTAATTTGCGTTGTACATGCTTGAGAGTATACCCGTAGGCACTCAAATAGCAGAGCAATGTCATTACTGCTGCGAACAGCAACACATACATCATCAGCATAGGCCGAAATGATAACGGGATTTTCTGATGGAGTCACTGAAAATCCCATAAGAGAAGATCGTAAACGAATCAAAAGGGGCTCAATGCAAAGAGAGTACAATATTCCAGATAAGGGACAGCCTTGCCGAATTCCCCTCCCAATCCGCAAGGGTGAACACAGACCATCATTGATTTTGATCAAGCTAAAAATGTGATTATACAATAAGGACACATATGAAATAAAGGATGCCCCAAAACCAAATTGCTTTAAAATGTGAAACAAATACTCATGATTAACAGAGTCAAAAGCCTTTTCTTGGTCAATAAAAAAGAGACCGGTATGTTGTTGTTGAAATGCACACACATTTCTGGTTACCACGTCTGGTTACCAACAAAGGATATTCAAAAGAAATCAGCAAGTATAAAAATTTTACCAACCAAAGGTGAGGACACAAACAGAAACCACAAACAATTATAAAGGAAATGTCCACGCAAGAGCTATGAACACATCAAGAGCAAATTAAGCATTTGATTAAATTAAGTGAAAAATTGAGAAAGGGAAAGAGAGGGGGGGAGAGAGAGAAGGGGAGAGAGAGAGTAGGAGAGAGGGAGAGGGAGAGAGAGAGAGGGAGAGAGAGAGAGAGAGACTTTTTCTTCTTTTTCTTTTTTTATTTTTTTTTTATTGGTGATCCCAATGCGATCCAAATGGACAGACCAGGAGACAAACCTCGCACAACCAGTAGCCGGGAGCGACAGAGCATCCGTGTCCTTCCCAACCGTGTTCCTTTCTGAATGCACCATGTAACACGTCACCATGTTCACTGCTGGAGGAATGTTTGTGAACGCATTACATCATAACACTTTTCCGATATGTTTTCCTTGATGAACTTGGGGACTTGTGAGCCACTCCAGAGGTGTTGGAAAAAGGCCGATCGTAATGGGCAGGTGCTCCATCTTGGAGGTGCTCCATCTTGGAGGTACGCCATCTTGCAGGCACGCAATGTTGCAGGTTATCCATCTTGCAGGTCATCCATCTTGCAAGTGCCCCATCTTGTAGGTTCTCCATCTTACAGATGCTCCATCTGTATGACGCTTTGGAGTTGCAAGCTTTCTGGGGCTACAGCGGTGATCCGTTCACTCATTTACCCCCGGGTCGAGCTGTAACCCCCCTCCACCCCCCCCCCCCACAAATTTGGAGAGAGAGAGGGAGAGAGAGAGAGAGAGAGAGAGAGAGAGAGAGAGAGAGAGGGGGGGGAGAGAGAGGGAGAGAGAGAGAGAGAGAGAGAGAAACATTCGACATTTGTCCCCGTTTGTTGCCAGGAAAACATTGTTCATAGTGAAAACCCAAAAAACAATTCAAGGCGATGGCTGTACAAGTTTAAAATGGGAGACAAGATAAATCATAAATTCATTGTAAGAGAACCATCAGCCAGTTGACATAAGGATGCCTTGACACACCACCGTTGTGAGAACACTGTGCAATCATTCGATTGAAACTCAAGATTTACACGCGATGTGACGAAGGCTTTAAAGAGGTGAACAGCATCATCAACAGAATTGCAGGCATTTTGCATCCTGTGTTTTCTCGACAAGTATATGGCAAGTTTTGCTTCAGAAGACAAATAGTTGGCTAAAAGGCACTCATCTTTACACAGGCGGGAAGTGGTGAAAACGAAGATAAAAACAATGCGTAAAAATTAGGCCAAGCCCCCGGACCACACGCGATAAAACTGTAAAAAGGGGTGCCAACCGAGGACAATCAACAAAAATGTGAGAAATGGTTTCCGTCGCACCGCAAAACGGACATAATTCCGTGTTATCGGAACATATGCGATGCGATAAAACATTTGATGGTAAAATGTAGTGCGCCAGCCGCCATTGTAAGTCTCCGGAGCGCTTGGCGATGGGGGCCTTGTACATAGTAAGCCAATTGATGGTGGTGGAAGGAGTGGTCCGGAACATTCTCCCCCAGTGCGCTTGCGGTTCTGCGGGTCTATCGTGAACAAGGGTTAAAACACACAAAGTATAAACACAAGATTTCTCCATCAGATGAAAAGGGGTGAAGCCCTGAAAATGAAGTAGAAGTCTAGGAAAGAGAAATTCGGATAAAGAAGGGCTAGCTTCCGCCTGTGGGGCCCATTTTAGCCCGGTTCCCTTGAAAAAACGCAGGATCACAGAAAAGATCCTTCCTATGACTCGAATGGATCGAACTCCGGTGGCTACAGCAACGTCAGCAGCTGGCTTCCACTTGTAAGGAAAAGGGGTTCTGAGATGTTTAACCTTGATGCATCCGACGTCGATAAACTTTTGCATAAAAGCACGGTTACTGCAGACCCCTTCAAATATGGGGTTTAGAAAGATGGGCTCGTTTAGAAACAGCTCAAGAGAATAGTTCCTGTTGTCACGGCGAACAGGAACCGCTTGCCATGCCTCCAGCATACTCCTATAGAATAGAGGAACTGGTGTTACATCAACTTTCGTGGTGTCTATAAGGAACAGTTCTTGGTCGTAGTTGAGTTTCCCTGCTTGCTGAAGCAGGCAGTGAGCCGACGCTTTCCACGAGACGTCGGTGTACAGCAGCCTACGAAGTGAAAGGAGGCGAAAAGCCATCACTTTGCTAGAAACAGCAATCAGTCCATGTCCTCCCTGAGCAGCAGGCAGGCTGAGCACACCAGGTCGAAGCCAGTGCTTACCTCCCCAAAAAAAGTCGATAAAAGTAGCTTGTAGCTTTTTGAGAATGAAATCTGGGGGCTGCAGTGCCATTAAAACATGCCAAAGCATTGATGCCGCAAGATTATTTATAACAAGGGTTCGGCCTCGATAAGAAAGTTGACAAAGTAAACCCCTCCATTTCAGCAACCGTCTCTCAGTTTTGATTATAAGTGACTCCCAGTTTTTTAAAATGAAGTTTCCAGGGCCAAGAAAAACACCGAGATAAAGGATTCCATCCCTTGTCCATTCAAGTTGTTCGGGTCGAGTTGGAGGAATGGCTCCATTTTGTGGACCAAGGTAAAGAGCACTGCTCTTCTTCCAATTGACCTTTGCAGAGCTTGCCAAACTAAATTCATGGACACATTGGACCAAGGCGGAGACATCTTCATCCGAATCTTCATCCGAACGAGAGAGCGAGAGAGCGAGAGAGCGAGAGAGCGAGAGAGCGAGAGAGCGAGAGAGAGAGAGAGAGAGAGAGAGAGAGAGAGAGAGAGAGAGAGATAGATGGGAAGGGTGGGGGAGCAGTGGTGTTCAGAGCAGGTGCTATACTGTAAATATTTAAATATTTATATGTAAATATTTTAGGCCTGTTCAATCGGCTTAATTAAAGTTCTTTAAATTGTACACCAAATGGGTAGTTGGTCTAATGGCAACACTTGTGCTGTGTCTACTTTTGTTTAGTTCAACTGATTGAAATAAAAATCTGTAAATTACAATAGTGAGTTGTTTTGTTAGTCAATTAATTGATGTGGTATTGAGTAAAAGGAAAACTTACACAAATCTGCTATTTAGGAATGCACAGATGTGAGATTTAACTGAGATATTGACTGAATCTCATTGTCTATTCTGCTGCTCAGACAAGATGTATTTTCATGGATCTGCCAACAATGTGGGAAAGCACGGGCGACATAGCCAATGCCAACGTATGAGTCTTATACGTCAGTAAAATGCAATCTTTCTGATCCGTAGCCGAAGCAGTGGATCTGAACCAATGAAGTTTCTTTCATATCCACAGAACAACTATACTAGTCCTACTCATCTGCTCACACTTTACGTGGAGAGATATGTTTGTCCACAAAGCATGAAAAATGGCTTAAAAGTGGCAACAATTTCAAAATGTTCTCGTGGGGACCGGGGTGGTGGGGTGTCCCTTATTTTTCCACATTGAAGGTGGCAACCCTAATCGTCATCAAGCTAAGAGGCACACATTTTTGCAGCTGGTCTTCCATTCACGTCATCAGCATCTTCTCCATTTCTACAATAGGTAGTTTTCTCTTCTTGGTGATGATAGTGGCGCCCATGGGCGCCGCTTCCCTCACAGATTCTCGGATGCCAGTCTTGTCCTTGATGATGGTAGACACCGTTGAGTGGGAGAAGCCGAGGTCACGTGAGATGGCGGTAACGCTTTTACCGTTCTCATACTGCACAATCATTTTGAGCTTAACTTCAAGATTGATCGCCTTCCTCTTCTTCTTATCGGCACCAGCCATGGGGAGACGTCTCTTGCTAGACATGATGCTTGCAGTAGGGTATTGTCAGGGAATTTGTACTGGGGGACTCACAGGACTCCAATGACCGGACACAGGTTACAAAAGGTCTAGTTTATTAAACTGTATTCACTTCATCCAATTACCAAAATGATACCGCATAATATAATGGATCAGGTTAACTCTTTTCGCTGGTCCTTCTCGTTCATCCGACACTCCCGTTCGGTCAGCGCTTCACGTAGCAAGTCCTCTCGACTCCAGCCGCAGCTCCCGCTTATATGGACCAACTCGACTTAATCCTCTGTCCGCTGAACTCGTAATCTCTTCTCCGCTGACGTTACTGGTCGCCTTCCTGGCGCCAGCTAGCCCCCCCTGTTGTGAGTTCCATTTATCAAACAATAGGGGGGTGCTCCAGCCTGGGGCTGTGACCAGGTGTTTCAAGAGATTATCATGTTCGTGCACATTCCTAACTCATTTACAAACTCGTCCTTCACAGAGTTTGCATGTAAAATGTATTTGCTTTGTTACCAGGTTAATTAATAAGTTACCAGTGCCAATTAATAAGTTACGCTGAGTTACTCTTCCACAATTCCCTCATCTTTTTGTTTTTTTGTTTATATTAACCATTAATCTAAACATCAATATAAGTAAACAATCAATCACTACAAGTAAACATCATTACAAGTATAAGTAAATAATCAATCACTGCAAGTAAACATCATTACAAGTATAAGTAAATAATCATAACTTTGGTAATCAAATTCTCTTAGGCATACACCATCATCCTGCAAGAATCACAAAACATTTCGTTGGTCATTGACTCCTTCCATATTGTTCAATCTATTGCATTTGCATCACAAATATATTTTCAAAACAACACTTCACCATCACCAAGATACAACAATTTCACTTCATTTTCAAGTTTTGTAAAGCATCTGCACCATCTGGCAAAAACGTTTGCCTCCACACAAATGTTGACTTTGTTTGAAAGGAAGGGCTGATCACTTGTGTTTGAATCCAGGTATGAAACATTTTCTCCTAATGTCTTCATAGCTCCTGCACTACTTCGTGTAGGATTTCGCTGTTGTGGTAACATTGCGGAGTCATAGACTGACCCTGCTCTCCTTGTAGCATTCTTGCCACTTTTTGCTGTAAACCATAGTAATTCCTGAACACGGCCTTCACCCAGTTGTAGTCGACTTGCCTCCACCCTCATTGTGAGTGGGCAGCAAGTATTGGTGTGACGTTGATTGGCCAGCAAGATGTGGAACAGGGATGCCGGATGCATCCACACTGATGTTGGGACCATGGTGTTCAGGTCATTCATGGTCCTTACCAGGAGCAACCAGCAGAATCGTGCACAGCTGTTGTGACAAGGGCACAGCCGTTTTTGCAGCTCCATGCTGGTTCCCCGGACGTTGGTGAAGTAATAACATATGTCCCCGCATTTCACAGAGGTTGCAGGTAAAATGTCGTTGTCCTGCAACTTCTGATGTGATGAATGTTCGAAGCCTTCGAACAAGAGTAAGTGATCGCCTTTCTTTCATATGTTGCAGTGTGATCCAGGCAAATGGTCACATAAATTTCCTTGGTGAAGGTAAGCATCCATCTCCAAGTTACATGGGAGAATGTCTTCATCATTCTTTGAGAAAGAGGGTGTATGCCACGATTAACTTCATTTTTTAGCCACAAATTTTCTTTCTCGAACTTCTTCCCAATTCCGTTTAGCAATCCCTCCAAAATGTGATCTCGTCTTATCCTTATGCTCAGTCACATCTGAATCTGCTTTCCGCACACACTGAATCAGATAGGGTACATCTTACCATGAAATCAGCATAATCATGTATGTCTTCCGACAGTTTCACATTCAACAATTTGTTGTTTTTCCTTAACACAAAAAGTTATATTCATTTATATGCGTCACACAAATAATATTCAATCAGGTATGTATTTTATTACTAAACTAAGAATAGCATTGTATATGATTACAATCACAAACGGGAATACCTAATTCCCAACAACAATTTTCCCAAACCAACAAATTAAGCATAATGTATTATTACCATAATTCCTCTCCACTTTTTCTTTTCCCTCTTTTTTCCTAACAATGTGTCACTCGTGGCGATATGAGTTCATTGATATTGTAATTGACACAACTCATAACATTGTCGTTATGCCATTATCTTAATTCTACTGTTTATGTCGCCATAAAAGTCTTCCTTTTCTGGTTCCACATTTCTTTCCTCATTTGTCACTTCATGCGTTATCATCGTGTTGTTGGTTACCTTATTCAAACACACCGTCACTAAGGCTTTCAAGCAAGCCACCACTAAAACAATTGCCAATATAACTACTAAACCAACAAACAAGTCTGCTACTCCTTGTATATATTCATATCTGTGACATAGTTATATGTCGATGACATTTAACATTATATACCAAACTAACAAGCTTCCTAAAAGGTAAATAAAGAAAATCCCTTAATATGTAACATAATCAGATTATTTGTCTTACCCTGATCCCCCTATCTCCCGGGGTTGAACTCAATCCCCTGATCATGAGTGTAGTTGTGATACATTTTTCACTCATGTTGTATTAATATCAGCAGGTAATTGTATGTCATGTAGGCAAATAAATGTCACTATCCCAAGTAGGAATACATGTTGAACATCCCCGTCCTTTACAAGCTTCACTGGCTCCCCATCCCCCAGAGAATCCAGTACAAAATCCTCCTGTTGACATACAAAGCCCTCCATAACCTGGCCCCATCCTACCTGGCTGACCTCCTCTCCAGACACACTCCCACCCGCAACCTCCGCTCTGCTGGTACCAACCTCCTGACCCCCTCCATCCGGACCAAATTCAGATCCTGGGGGGACAGGGCCTTCTCCATCGCTGCTCCCACCCTCTGGAACTCACTACCTCACACCATCAGAGACTCCTCCTCACTCACCACATTCAAAACATCACTAAAGACCCACCTGTTCAACACTGCATTCAACATTCAACCCACAGCATTTAACCCCTGACTATCTCTTCTCCTTCTCCCTCCTTTTGCTTTAAATATTTCCCTATTGATTCTTGTCTTTTTGCAATTGTTGTTTTCATGTATTGTTATGCATTATGTTTGCCACTCTGTCAAAGCGCCTTTGGGCTTCTGGAAAAGCGCTATACAAAATAAATGAATTATTATTATTATTATTAATGTTTATCAATGCAAGGGGTGTTAAAATGTAATTCAAATGACTGTAAATCACGACTATCATTTATCTACCACTGAATGTTCTGCTGGGCTGCTAGGTGCAGCCTCATTTTCTGTGGGATCGTCCACCTTAGCCCCATGTGCTTGTTTGCACTGAGGGGCATGAATCCAACTTTCTATTTTGGGTCCATATTTTTTCTATTCTTATCAATCTCCTATGGTTTATCAATTCGTTCCAAGATACCGCAACCAAAGGTTTTAACCAAAGCTCTACCAAACTATTTCCAATTTGAACAAAAAATGCCAGTGAAACAATGATTCGAAGAATTAACTTCAAGGGTTCAATAAATTTATTCTATAGCCAGATCTAATTTTCCCATCCAATAGTTTGCCTTGCCACATGTCATATTATAACACCTTAATAAACCTTCGAAAAATGTTTCCCATCTCAACAAATTTCCTTTTTTTTTCAAATACCCATGTGTAACTTACGTATTTAACTACAATTTCCTCTCAATTTGTTTGGCCTAACTGGCCGCAAAAGTGGCTGCCAGCATGCAGTACCGTTTTTTAT
The DNA here is from genome assembly GCF_964187855.1 of Myxine glutinosa. Classification (NCBI taxonomy): domain Eukaryota; kingdom Metazoa; phylum Chordata; class Myxini; order Myxiniformes; family Myxinidae; genus Myxine; species Myxine glutinosa. The sequence goes on from NC_136273.1 coordinate 104,871,970, forward strand.
CTACCATGGAAGTGTTCGTCCACACAAGACCTCTACCAAAATGTTGTTTGTAAAAAACAAATCTGGGATTTCTGATTACATGGATGCACACTCTCAGGACATTTTCAGGCTGCTGTTACCAATCCACTACGATGACTTAATTCCTTTACCCACAATCAAATAATTATTACAAATTGAGGATATTATCCCTATCACATTCTTTTATAGATTCATTATGTTGGATCTAATTTTTTCCAATAATTTTCCACTGCTGTAAGGAAGAACAATAGCTCTCATAAGTCTTAGTAATATCGTACTTAATTTGCCCAGCAGAGAATAATTTATTTACTATCCTTTCTCATCTGTTAACCAGTGACTTTGTTTAAACTCCAGAACTGAAAACCCACAATAGTTCAAACCAGCAAAATTTTCTTTACTATTTTCCCATATCATCTATGCCTAAAACACATCCATACATACAGCACAATTTATATGCTGATAAAATTCAAGTTTATATATATAAAATCCATGAGCCATTCATGGCCATAAAATCCATTCTGGGAAGTCAGTGTAAGACCTCTCCCAAATTTGGATGATTTTGTACTTCCTCATTTCCTTTTATGAAGCTCATATCCATAAATAGATGTTATTCTCATATACATTCTATCAAAAATGGAATCCCAAAATTACTCACAATTTTACTATTAATTAATGGCTGCTCATAACCCAGCACATCAAATTTTTATATTCCATTTCCCTTGACAAAAGAGATAATGTTCATAATCAAATTATATTTCTATTTTATTTTACGGATTCTCTGGATATTCAATCCCATCCACATATCCCAATCCCATCCACATATAACTATCCATTTCCAGACAGGCACACTGTCGGTGTCAACAATCTTGTAAGATTGATACACAAAAACACACACACACATGCATTATGCATATTTGTTTGCGTTGGAACCATTATTTACAGATCAGATGGGTGTCAATTTTATTTCAATTTCATAAAATTTGTCAATCAAATTCAAAATGCTTATAGACAAATAAACCAAAAGTCCATTCTTAGAAAACCCTTATGATGTCAAATTGAAATTACCCTTTCTGCCTTCACAATAATCTATCCAAATTTTGACTACACACCCATTTGCATGTCAGTCGACCATTTACCTATCAATCGTGCGGAACAATAGTCCGAAATTCCCACCTGATCATCATGTGACTCTTGTTACTTGGTTTGCCAACAATTGCAACGCAATTGTTCCAAACTTTGTAAATTTAAAATTGCTGTGCCCAAAATAGAAGATCCAATTTTGGCATTTGATCAATTAATTATTAATTTGTTAACAAGCAAAAAGAAAAATGAATCATTCTTGCTCTGAAAACTTTTCAGACACAAGAATCATTGACAGTTGTTCATGTTTGTCCAGTAATCGAATCTGTTGAGGCCAATCATCATTTGGGATTTGCAGCAATGAAGGCCTAATCATTGTCTGAGGTACCGGTAAGCACTGGTACCCTTGATCTTGGTTTGCCCCATGACCTTGTCTTCCTGTTGACATACGGACATCTTCTTCTCCAATGTCCCATCTTTCCACACTCGAAACACCGGTTTCTGTCGTTGTCTGATCTGTGCGCCTGTGCACTTGTATTGCTGGGCTGCATCTCTACATCCCTGAGTTGCCACTGCAATCTCTCGTTATCTCCTGAAACACGAAAAAATTCTCTGTACCGTCCTTTTTGGGGAGACAACTGGAAATCAGATGGGACAACTGTGACTTTCATTCCTAATTTCGAGGGCAGTTGTGCATTTGTCTCCTCCACTGTATCCTGTATCCTTTTTATTTTAAGTTCTAGTTCCGTTATCCGTTCTTGCTGTTCCCGTTGTCTGGATTCACCATCCCAAAGATGGAATGCAAGCCAGTCTACCGTTAGATTCTGTCTCTTCCTGGCTTTCAATCTTTGTTCCAATCTTTCCAATCGACTTCGCTCAAATGTACCATCTCTTGGAAACTCCTCATCATGTCCCTTTGTCCACAAATACCAATTCTCGACCTGCCTTATAGCTTCGGCACCATAACGGTCGTACATATGATGTGTACAAGTACCTTTTTGTGGAATCTCTGGTTGTCCTTGTGTGTTCTTGCAGGCTCCATTTCCCATTCTGCCTTTTATCAAAGTAGCGTTGGATGTGTTGTAGCTTGTTCCAGGTTCCTCTAAAGCTTCACTCGTACCTCCAGGAAGGATCTCTCCACCTGTTCGCACGGTGATTTCCAGAGAATCTCCCTCAGCTGTGGCTTTTGCACAATCCAATCTCACAGATCAGTATTTGCAGATGAGCCGGAGGGTCAGTATGAAGTGGGTGAATCCTCAGGTGTCCGCTCTGTTTGACGGGGAAATCACACAATGGTAACCGCACATATATATCTGTATATAAACTCACCACCTTGCTCAATTTTCCCAGGTTGTCTCCACATTGATAATATCTCGCAAAGATATCAAAGCTTCTTTCTTGAGACCGCATTTTCATCAATCAAACAATCAATATATTCAATTCAATTTATTCAGTTCAATTTATGCAATTAAATTCAATCAATTAGATTCAATCAATTAACAATTCAATCAATTATTCAATTTCAATTAATTCATCAATATTCATCAATAAATCAAATTAATCATTTTGAATGACTCCTTGCATAAGCCCTTTCCCCAATGATGTCAGGACAGGTCCATCCATTGACTGAGATCGACTCATCGGTCGTCACCTCTGGTTCGTACCTCATGCCAATTGATGAATCACCGTCCTGTCCTAGGGTCATATCTGACATATTTCCCCATTTTGCCTGGTCTCCACAAATTTTCTTTGCAACCACTAAAGGCAACTCATCCTTCATTCGTGAGACAGCCAAAATGGATGGCAGATATTAAAGTTCATTGGGAAAAATATCTCATCATTTTTCTTTTAATAGTATCCAAAATCTCTTGGCAATATAAATTTCGTAAAACTCCTGAAATAAGACTGTAAAATTTCTTCAATCATGCTAAATTTTGAAACTCCATCGCTTGTACCACCCAATTTATCCCATAGGGCTTGAAAGTTCTTTCCCAAGTTCATGCAATCATTCTGCATTTGAACCCTATGATATCATTCATAATAATCATCATGATTTTATAGTCATGGTCCTATCATAATCATCTATTTAAAACGAACATTTCCTTTATCACCACAGCTATGTGGTATAATCAACAATAGAATAAAACTGTACATAGCAACAGGCTACCTCATGGCCACTTAGTATACCTATTGACAATAAGTCATAACAATATCGAATAATCATTGAACAATTCAAATTCTCTTTCACTGCTCCAGCCACAGCATTCGTCATTTTGTCTGCTCGTCCGCATGACCAAAACGAAATAAAGGGAGCTCAACCATTACACAGCGCTTTTAATGGCGCATGCCATAGAAACTCAACGCAATTTCGACTCGGCCAGCAAACGAGCAAATTTTGCAGGATGTTCACTGGAATTAGTCGTGAAAATATATCAAAATACACAAAAAATACACACCCACAAAAATAAACAACAAAACCCAAACAAAACCTAAGGTCGACCATCTTACACAGTAAATTACATCATTTCAGCATCGTATTGATTGCTGACATATTCCAGGGTTTATACACACCTTAAAAGAGGTATGCGTGGTGTTGCCCCCTCCCACTTTTAATTCCTCATTAAATTCCTCATTAAATTCCTTATTAAATTACTCATTAAATTACTCATTAAATTACTTATTAAATTGCTCATTAAGTGACTTATTAAATTGCTCATTAAGTTACTTATTAAATTGCTCATTAAGTTACTCATTAAATTACTCATTAAATTACTCATTAACTTACTTATTAAATTGCTCATTAAGTTACTTATTAAATTGCTCATTAAGTTACTTATTAAATTACTCATTAAGTTACTCATTAAATTACTCATTAAGTTACTCATTAAATTACTCATTAAGTTACTCATTAAATTACTCATTAAATTACTCATTAAATTACTCATTAACTTAACTTACATAGTTTCAGCATTGTATTGATTGCTGAAATATTCCAGGGTTTATACACACCTTAAAAGAGGTATGCGTGGTGTTGCCCCCTCCCACGTTTATTCCAGGGTTTATACACACCTTAAAAGAGGTATGCGTGGTGTTGCCCCCTCCCACTTTTAATTACTCATTACATCGTTTCCATTTTTAAAAAAAAACATCGCTTTTACTGCTCCAGCCGCAGCATTTGTCACTTTGTTTGCTCATCCGCATGGCCAAAACGAAATAAAGGGAGCTCAACCATTACACAGCGCTTTTAATGGCGCATGCCATAGAAACTCAACGTAAATTCGACTCGGCCAGCAAACGAGCAAATTTTGCAGGATGTTAACTGGAATTAGTCGTGAAAAATATATCCAAAATACACAAAAATACACCCCCACACAAATAAACAACATTTATTCCGTTTAACAGAACAAACATTTCCTCTATCATGACATGCATGTCTTCAAAATTATATGCCCAAGAGAAAAAGTAAAATTAATTAAAACTGCGGGCAGTGATGATCCGGGGACCATACCGCTCCATCCTGATTGGACGAGTGCGTGCTAGAGTCGTTAACAACGACAGTCCAGATCCGATTGTTCAAAATTTCAACTCAATCGATCGAAAAATGAACGCAGGGATGCATTTTAAAGGTGCAGTGGCACTAACTGAGTTGCCACGAATATGGCCACGAAATTGCCAATATGGCCATCACAAAATATTTTCCATAATCAATTGGCTCATAGCATAACCAATCTGCAAGTATTTCATCCGAAGATGTATCTCTCAGGAATTTTAATTAAATAAGTCATTTATAAATCAACGAGTTAATTTATTAAATGATTAATCAATAAATCAATATTTTCCTTGACAGCCACATCACTTGGTCAGTGTCATGTCCAAATATCAGCTTCCTTACTCAAAAGGTGCCTGAGTTAATGTAATGTAATTACTGTAATAAGATTACTGCAATTACTGTAATGATTACTGTAATTACTGTAATTACCGGAACTGTAATTACTGTAATTACCTCAGGTAATTACTGTAATGTAATTACTGTAATGTAATAAGAAATGTAATTAATTAAATAAGTACGGGTTCCAACAACAAGTTCCAACAACAAGTTCCAACAACAAGTTCCAACAGCAAGTTCCAACAACAAGTTCCAACAAGTTCCAACAGCAAGTTCCAACAGCAAGTTCCAACAACAAGTTCCAACAAGTTCCAACAAGTGCCAACAGCAAGTTCCAACAACAAGTTCCAACAAGAAGTTCCAACAAGTTCCAACAGCAAGTTCCAACAACAAGTTCCAACAAGTTCCAACAACAAGTTCCAACAGCAAGTTCCAACAACAAGTTCCAACAACAAGTTCCAACAGCAAGTTCCAACAGCAAGTTCCAACAACAAGTTCCAACAAGTTCCAACAACAAGTTCCAACAAGTTCCAACAAGTGCCAACAGCAAGTTCCAACAACAAGTTCCAACAAGTTCCAACAACAAGTTCCAACAGCAAGTTCCAACAACAAGTTCCAACAACAAGTTCCAACAACAAGTTCCAACAGCAAGTTCCAACAGCAAGTTCCAACAACAAGTTCCAACAACAAGTTCCAACAGCAAGTTCCAACAACAAGTTCCAACAACAAGTTCCAACAAGTTATTATCACATTGCAATGACCTCTAAACATTCCGAAACCAATATCCCATTAAAAAATCCCATTAAAATCCCATATTTTATCACCCTTTGCATTGTTGAAAGCAATTAATTCCATAACTTAATATTACCTCAATTTATATATACTAGGGCGTGCCCGCACGTACGTGCTCGCCCGTACGTGCTTGCAAAAACATGCGTGCAAACAACAACAACAAAACTTTGAAACCACGTGGCAGTAACGACCACAGAACCCCCCCTTCTATTTACATGCAATGGTTCGGTCCATCCGCAGAGCCAAAGCGAACGGCTTGCGAGTACGGTGACCATACCTTGGGACCCCCTTGTCCGATTAATTTCAAACCTTGACAAATTTTCCATTCCTTCCCTTCCTGATCTTTCGTGGCATCTCTGCCATTAAAATCCCATATTTTGTGAGCGTGCCGAATCAGTAAGCATCACCCCTTCTATGAGCCTCGACCAGAGGGTGGTTGTTACTCACAAACACCATTTCCTGTAATTATCTCTCACTAGGGCATGCCCGTACTATATATATATCTAAAATTATATCCCCCGCCGAGCAAGTCGCTGGCTCCAAGTCGAGTGCTTTGAATAAAAAAAAGAAGTACTCTAAACGGTGGTTTTTTATTCAACCGTGAAGCATGTCTCAAAGGCTTCTTGATGGACCTGGACAAAATTTGATGCAATTTTTTTTTTTCTCAATCGCCATCTTTCATCATAATTCTGGACCGGCATGAGGGGGGGTTGTCTGTCATGAATTTATAGGCATGGCGGGAAAACTGAAAAAAAATTATTTATTTAAAACGGGTGTACACGATTGTACACGTGTACGGACGGACCTTACCGAACCGGCAAACAAGTCGCTTCATGCACATCAGTGGTGCGTTTCTTCGTGGCGCGTGTCAGAAGAATTACACAGCGCAGGAAAAATACGTATTTACAGAAATCGTTAAAAAAAAAAAAAAACTCGGATAATCGCTAAAATCGTTGTGGCCGGTGTACCATATTGGAAATATATATATATATAAATATAATTCCGTTTCCCGGTTCCCTGTCGCTCGCTGAGCGCCGAGCAAGTCAAGTGCTTCGAACAAGTGCAAAAAAAAAGTAGTACTTTATCCGTGTGCGGGTGGGTAAACGAGTGTACCGGCCTTACACGTCCTGGAAGCAAGCGGTCGCAAGGTGCACACTTGCTCCGCCCGCTTCCAGGTCACAGCAAGGCCCTTTAATAACCAGCGCAAAAATACGTATTTACAGAAATCATTTAGAAAAAAAAACGAATAAATTGCTACAGTCGTTTATCGAAATCCCATTCGTGATGGCTCACGCCACCTATATCGCGGCATCGGTGCGCAAAGAAGCCCCAGACCACCTGCTCCCCCATGTATGTACCCATAACTTCCAAGTTCGTAAATCATATTGGACCAAACAAGACACACTCACCTTTTAAAGACTTGTTTGTGTCCAGTTGATGTCAGCGGTGCCTCCAAGATTGTCAGGGAATTTGTACTGGGGGACTCACAGGACTCCAATGACCGGACACAGGTTACAAAAGGTCTAGTTTATTAAACTGTATTCACTTCATCCAATTACCAAAATGATACCGCATAATATAATGGATCAGGTTAACTCTTTTCGCTGGTCCTTCTCGTTCATCCGACACTCCCGTTCGGTCAGCGCTTCACGTAGCAAGTCCTCTCGACTCCAGCCGCAGCTCCCGCTTATATGGACCAACTCGACTTAATCCTCTGTCCGCTGAACTCGTAATCTCTTCTCCGCTGACGTTACTGGTCGCCTTCCTGGCGCCAGCTAGCCCCCCCTGTTGTGAGTTCCATTTATCAAACAATAGGGGGGTGCTCCAGCCTGGGGCTGTGACCAGGTGTTTCAAGAGATTATCATGTTCGTGCACATTCCTAACTCATTTACAAACTCGTCCTTCACAGAGTTTGCATGTAAAATGTATTTGCTTTGTTACCAGGTTAATTAATAAGTTACCAGTGCCAATTAATAAGTTACGCTGAGTTACTCTTCCACAGTATAAACAGCGAAGACCTAGTAGGGCAGTAATAGTAGAGTAATCGTTGGTTTGGCTGAGTTACGGAGCGTAAGGGATGTTGCCAGTGTGAAACACAAAGAGCTACTAGTACTAACTGAGACGCTGCCTCGTGTGGGAGAAGCTGCCTGGAGAGCGATGACGTCATAGCGTCTCTCGCCACCATGCTTTCTCACTTGCTTCTTCTTCTTTCCTTTTAGTTTTTTTTTTACGTATTGTGGCAGGCACAAGGGACAATAATTCCGCGCACCAGTGGGTGGCGCGAGCGTCCAGGCGGGGAACAAAAGCGCATGCCCCGCCTTTCGACCGATCGGCCATGCCCGGGGACTAGGCGTGGCCTCGGGACATATATGCGGGCTCTAAGCTCGAGCCCGCCCAGTGCTGAAGTGCGAGCTTTGAATAAAGACTCTTGTTTGTACCAACGCGTTGTGGCCTACCTCTCTGGCAATCGAGTCGTGTGTGCACAGCACCACACTGGTGACCCCGATTGGTTCAGCCGTTGCTGACCCCCGAACGCGCCATGGCTACCAACACCGTTGCCGTCAAGCTCCCGGAGTTTTGGGAAGCACAAGCCGACGTTTGGTTTGTGCAGGCCGAAGCTCAATTTCAGCTCCGACGCATCATAGCGGACGAGACCCGGTACTACCACGTGGTCGCCGCCCTCGGGCCCGGCACTGCCGCCCGAGTCATGTCCATCCTTCGGCGCCCGCCGGGCAACCACAAGTACGAGGCGCTCAAACGTCTCCTCCTTCCCACGTTCGGGCTCACGGAGATCGAACGGGCCGACCGCCTCCTGGACCTTCCCGCCCTCGGCGACACACGACCATCCGTCCGGATGGATTTCATGCTGTCGCTGCTTGGAGACCAGCGCCCGGATTTCTTGTTCCACGCACTTTTCCGATGCCAGCTACCTGCACAGGTGTGCCTCGCGCTGGCCGGTTCCAAACTAACGAAACCCCGCGCCCTGGCTGGAGAGGCCGATAAATATTTCGCGGCCTGCGACGCGGTCGGTGTACGGTGCTGCCGTAGTGGCTCCCGGCGCGGAGGCTCCAGCTCCCCCTGCTTCCCTCATGACCGCCGCCGCCACCAACACTGCCGCCGACACGGCCGCCCCGGGGGCCACCGCCGCAAACCTGGTGCTACTACCATGCCAGGTTCGGCCGCAAGGCTAAAACGTGCCGCCCGCCGTGTTCTTTTGACAGGTCAGGAAACGACCGGCGCTCACTTGCGGCCATGAGCGTCGGCCATTCCGGAAGCCTCCTGTTCATCACGGACACCTTGTCTGGACGCCGTTTTCTTTGTGACACAGGAGCGCAGGTAAGCGTCCTCCCTGCCTCCACGTCCGACAAGCAAGCCGCGGGCCGGGGCCCCGCTTTGCTAGCCGCCAACGGTACACCCATCCGCACATTCGGGAAGCGTTGCCTCTCACTGCGGTTCGGAGGGCAGCGCTTTCAATGGTCGTTCGTGACCGCCAGTGTGCCAATGGCCCTGCTGGGCGCGGACTTCCTATGTGCGAATGGGCTGTTGGTCGACGTGAAGCGCAGACGTCTCGTCCAGGCCGAAACCTTCAGCTCGCTCGCTTGTTCGCTGAACGGCTCATTGAGCGGCTCACTGAGCGGCTCACCGAGCGGCTTGCTGGAAGGTTCCGTCCCGGCGGGTTTAGTTTGCACGCTTCCGGCAGCGGACGACTTTACCCGCCTCCTAGCCAGTTTCCCGGCCCTCACGCGGCCCACCTTCTCAGCGGTGGCCGTTAAACACGGGGTGGAGCACCATATACCCAAGGTCGGGCCGCCGGTCTACGCCCGGGCACGCCGACTCGAACCCACGAAGCTCGCCGTGGCGAAAGCGGAGTTCGCCATGCTGGAGCGGCTGGGGATCGTACGGCGCTCCAACAGCGCTTGGGCTTCTCCTCTGCACATTGTGCCGAAGCCCGGCGGGGGATGGCGGCCGTGCGGGGACTACCGCCGGCTCAATGATGCCACCACCCCCGACCGCTACCCGGTCCCGCATATCCAGGACTTTTCCGCCCGGTTGGCGGAACGTTTCCGCCCGGTGTTTTCCAAGGTGGACCTCATCCGGGGCTACCACCAGGTCCCCGTACAAACGGGCGATGTCCCGAAGACAGCCGTCATCACCCCTTTCGGCCTCTTCGAGTTCCTGCGAATGCCTTTCGGGTTGAAGAATGCGGCCCAGGCGTTCCAACGGCTTATGGACAGCGTCTTGCGCGACTTACCTTTCCTCTTTGTCTACCTGGACGACATCCTAGTCATGAGCACATCCCGGGAGGAGCACCTGCTTCACCTCCGCACGCTTTTCGAATGCCTGGGCCAGCATGGCCTAATCATCAACCCCGCCAAGTGCCGTTTCGGCGTCGCCACCATCGACTTCTTGGGGCACCGCATCACCAGGCACGGGGCCGTCCCTTTACCGGCCAAGGTGGAGGCGGTCAGGGATTTCCCGCAACCCCGCACAATCAAGGGGCTCCAGGAGTTCCTGGGCATGGTAAATTTTTACCACCGCTTCGTGCCTCACATCGCCCAGTTTCTTCGCCCCCTGTACGACGCCCTCCGGGGCAAGCCGGGCAAAGGTGACGTCGCCTGGTCGGAGCCGATGGCCGCGGCATTTGCGGGTGCAAAGCTGGCCCTGGCCAACGCCACCATGCTGGCGCACCCGGCGCCTGATGCGCCGATTGCCCTCACCACCAACGCATCGGACTACGCGGTGGGCGCGGTGCATGAGCAGTTGGTGCGTGGTGCTTGGCAACCGCTGGCGTTTTTTAGCCGGCAGCTTTGCCCGCACGAACGCCGCTACAGCACCTTCGACCGCGAGCAGCTCGGGCTCCATCTGGCGGTCCGACACTTCCGCCATCTGCTGGAGGGCCGCCCGTTCACGGCTTTCGTCGACCACAAGCCCCTTGTGTTCGCGATGGCTAAGGTCGCCGAGCCATGGTCGGCACGGCAGCAGCGTCACCTCTCTGCCGTGTCCGAGTACACGACAGACATCCGTCACGTGGCGGGTAAGGACAACCCGGTGGCGGTATGCCTTTCCCGGTCTGTCGCGCACGCGGTCCACCTCAGGATCAACTATGCCCGGATGGCGGAGGACCAGACTGCCGACCCCGGCGTCCAGACCTTGCGGACCGCCGTCACGGGCCTCTGCCTCACCGAGGTGCCGTTCGACGCCGCGGGCGCGGCCCTCCTGTGCGACGTCTCCCTCGGCCGGCCTTGCCCCATCGTGCCCGCTGGCTGGCAGCGCCCAGTGTTCGACGTCATCCACGGCCTGTCCCACCCGGGCATGAAGGCCTCCCAGAAGCTCGTCGCGGCGAAGTTCGTCTGGCATGGCCTCAGGAAGGACGTCCGCGACTGGGCCAGGACGTGCCTCGCGTGCCAGCGCGCAAAGGTCCACCGCCACACCCAGGCCCCGTTGGCCCCGTTTGCGGTGCCCGAGCGTCGGTTCGACCACGTGCACGTCGACTTGGTGGGACCTCTGCCCACCTCGTGGGGGTTCACCGACTTCCTCACCATGGTGGACCACACCACACGGTGGCCTGAGGCCGTCCCATTGACGGCGACGTCTGCGGCTGATGTGGCGCAAGCCTTCATCGCCACTTGGGTTGCCCGGTTCGGTGCCCCCTTGGACATCTCGTCTGACCACGGCCCCCAGTTAACCTCGGAGCTCTGGGCCACGGTGGCACAAGGGCTCGGCGTGAAACTACACCGCACCACGGCCTACCACTCCCAGGCCAATGGCCTGTGCGAGCGCTTTCATCGCTCGTTGAAGGCCACGCTCCGGGCCAGCCTCCGCGACGGCGGCTGGGCCGAAAGGCTCCCCTGGGTCCTGATGGGCCTCAGGACGGCGCCCCAGGACGACCTGCGCGCATCCTCGGCGGAGCTGGTCTTCGGGCAACCACTGCGGGTACCGGGCGAATTTATCCCCGACTCCACGTCTCCTTGGTCCGCGGCGCAACATTGCTCCGCCCTTCAGGAGACCGCCCGGAGGTTCGCCCCGGTGCCGATGGCACACCACGGTTGCCCGTCTTCCCACGTCGCCCCGGAGCTTCGCACGGCGGAGTACGTCTTCGTCCGGCACGATGCCCACCGGGCACCGCTACGGCCCCCGTACGACGGGCCCTTCCATGTGCTGGAGACCGGGGACAAATATTTCACCATCGACATTGGCGGTGCCCCGGATCGCATCTTCGTGGACCGCCTCAAGCCGGCCCACCTCGATCTGGACCACCCCCCGCAAGCAGCTCTGCCCTCCGCGTCGAGGCCACCCCCCTGCGGTCGGGCCCCGGCACCCCTCAGCCCCGCTACCCCCCAGCTCTGCACCCATCGCGAGGGGGCGTTTCGGCTGGGTCATCCGGCTTCCCCACAAACTCACCCTTCAGGTGCGCGGGAATTCTGGGGGGGCGCGTGTGGCGGGCACAAGGGACAATAATTCCGCGCACCAGTGGGTGGCGCGAGCATCCAGGCGGGGAACGAAAGTGCATGCCCCGCCTTTCGACTGATCGGCCACGCCCAGGGACTAGGCGTGGCCTCGGGACATATATGCGGGCTCTAAGCTTGAGCCCGCCCAGTGCGGAAGTGCGAGCTTTGAATAAAGACTTGTTTGTAGCAACGCGTTGTGGCCTACCTCTCTGGCAATCGAGTCGTGTATGCACAGCACCACAGTATTTTAATTTTTTTCCGTCGTTGTACGTCCGGGTCGTCGTAAATCGCGTACGTCGTAGGTTGGGAACTATCTGTACTTTTGTATTTTCAGGATGTTGATGCAATACCTTGAATAATGAAAAGGTGTTGCCTTTGTTCTGAGTCGAGCACAGATGGAAACCCAACTGTTGTTCTGCAAACAAAAGGCAGTGATGGGGTGAATCGTGCAAGTGTACAACGTGGCCTTGACCTGAGAACTGTCGCAGGAGACCGAGTACATGTAGAAAGCCGTCGAATATTTTGCAAACTGGGAAATATTGCACGTGAGAATGAAGTTAATAAGATACCAGATGAGGGTAGGCCTGATCTCCGTTCAGTCAAAAACACTTTCAATTTTCAAGAGCACTGCTTGTTCTGTGGACAACCTGCCAAATGTGATAACAGACGGAGGGAAATTGATGTATTTCCAGTGAGAACAAAAGACTTTCAATTCACAGTGCTTGAGATTTGTCATTCTAGAAATGATAAGTGGTCTGAAACTGTAGCAGGAAGACTGGCATCAGCAAATGATTTGCATGCAGCAGATGCACTATATCATCAGCAGTGCAGTAGTAATTTTAGGACTGGGAAGGATATTCCTAGGAAACTATCGCTTGACAGTAGCGGGGAAACACCGAAGAAGTTCAAAGCTGGAAGACCTGAGGCAGATGAGAGAACAGCAGCATTCCTCAACGTAGTACATTTCATGGAAGAAACTGAAGAGCAACAAACAACAATTGATGAACTTGTTTTGAAAATGACTAACTATCTTGAAAACACGGACCATGAGGCGTATAGTGCCAAATTCATGAAAACCAAAATACAGCAACATTTTGGTGACAGAGTTGTAATGACAGTGCTCAAGACAAAAGAATTTGTGGTTACATTGAGAGACACAGCTTGTTCCATCCTTTATGCCTTTCATAAAGGTGCAGTCACACTATAACGTATAGCAGTAACTTATGCCGACGTATGTGAATTTTCACCAACACGCTGGTGTACGTTGACATAAGTTAGGGGTAGGTTTGGTATAAGTTGTATATGTTAAAAGCACGCTGGTATAAGCTGGCATACGTTGTTGTACGCAGAGGCCGAAATAATTTTTTGTGCATGCACAAAAATTTTGGGCGTATGCCGACGTCCTCTTCATAGGTTAGGCATACGTTAGGCATACGCTAGACATACACGAGACATACGTTAGAGGTAGGTTACTCATACGTCGAGATACGTTGGCATGAAGGTGTACCGTACAGCTAACTTATTGATAACCTGTGAGTAACTTACTTCTAACCTATATCTGACGTATCTGCAACGCATATTGACGTATTCAGACGTATTAGACGTATGTCTGACGATGGAGTAACTTATTGAACGTGTTTCTACCGTACAACTAGCGTATTATATTGGCGTTTTGCCAGCGTTTTGCGGTCATTGTATATATGGGGGCCTGTGAGTAGCTCACCATCACTTCTCCACCCGTCATCAGAGAAGATGGAGGATCCTGAGAGGCTTCGACAAGAATACCAACTCGTCGTTCTCCAACATCAGCATGACATCATCGAATTGGCACTTCACCAGATCCGTGCCAATAGGATGAGGAGGAGAAGAGGTCAACGACGGGGGAAGGTCTGGGTCAGACCATGGATCTGGAGGCGACGGCAGTTTGGCCTGCACGACCAGCTTCTGGTGGAACTCCGAAACAAGGACCAAGCATCTTTCAAGAACTTCATGCGGATGTCCCCCGAGATGTTCGACGAGCTGCTAGCCAGAGTGGGTCCCAGGATCACCAAGGAACAAACCTGGTACAGGGAGCCCCTGGAGCCTGGCATGAAGCTTGCCCTGACTTTGCGTCACCTTGCCTCTGGGAGCAAGTATGCCTCAATGAAGTTCGGTTGGAGGGTCCCTCACAACACCCAGTCACTCCTCTTCCGAGAAGTCTGTCAAGCCATCATCGATGAATACATGGACGAGGTGATGATTTGCCCCACCACTCCTGATGGATGGCGTGCCATTGCTGACAAGTTCTATGAAAAGTGGAACTTCCCCCATACATGTGGGGCACTTGATGGAAAGCACGTTGCCTGCCGGTGTCCTCCAAAGACTGGGTCCATGTACTACAACTACAAAGGATTCGACTCCATTGTTCTGATGGCGCTTGTAGATGCTGACTACAAATTCATCTGGGCAGATGTCGGTGGTACAGGATCGGCATCAGACGCTCAGATTTACAATGACTCTGAGCTGAGGGAATGCGCTGAAGATGGTACCATAGGTTTCCCTGACCCCGATCCTCTTCCCAACGACTACCAGGATGTGCCCAACTTCTTCATCGGCGACGATGTTGATAGCTCGCGGTACTGTAGAGATCGGCGCCGTATTTATGCATAACGTCAAGTGATCGTCGGCAACACGCCGAGTGCGCTGCGCATAGGTTTCTCATAAGTTACTCATACGTTGGGCATAAGTCGAGAATGCTGGACATATGCTGTGATAAGTTATATATAAGTTAGTGATAGGTTACTAATAGGTTAGATATACGCTATGTATACGTTCAATACGTTATGCATACGCCCAATTTATTCATGCTGTAGAATTTTCGATGCTTTTTTGGGCGTATGCCGACGTGTTGACATTATTTTATGATTTTTCATACGCTAGATATAAGTTTCTCTAAAACGTCATAGTGTGACTGCACCTTAAACAAACAAAAGCAGACAACACTGAAGACGAGAAACTGAACATCATCAAAACTGCTGCTAAACTCATTGAGAGTGATGTCAAATCAATGGATATCCAAAATGATACTTATCCAGGGAACGAAGATGTTGACAATACAGACTCTGCTGTGAATTTTCTTCCAAAGACGATGGTTTTGAGGACACTGTTCTCTGGTAAAAATGTTGATCTGAAAGTTGCATCGATTGGGCAGTCAATCATGCAGGCAATTCGACCAAGATCCATACTTGCGCCACTTCAACTTGGTCTTGGGGTACAGATGCACCATCATTTTGCGTCACGGTTCCTGATAGACACACTTCATGAACATGGATTCTCATGCTCCTATGCCGAGGTGAAAAGATTTGAACGAAGTGCGGCAGTTGTACAAGGCACAGATATACCCTTTACTCAAGAACAATGCATCCAGTATATTGCGGATAATGTTGACCATAACATAGCAACACTAGATGTCACCAGGACATTTCATGGCATGGGCATCATAGCTACTGTTACACCACAAATAAAGACCTCAAGACCTGTCCCCAAAGTGTCTGTTACAGTGTTGTGGAATTGTAGGGTGAGACTCAAGATGCCAATGGTCGGAAACAGGTTTTACAAAAGGTCACAACTTTATTAACTGGTTATTCACTTCATTCCATTACCAAATAATACCGTTTAACTGAATGGACCAGGTTAACTCTATTCGCATAGTCCCTCTTTCGTGGCTGCAGCGCCGAACCCGTGGTACGCGTTCATTCCGTCGGGCAGGGCTTCTCGTGGCAAGTGCTCCTGACTCAAAGTATGTTTCTGTCTTTATGGGCATCGTCGCGCTAATCCCTTCTCCGCAAATGCCCCGAGGTCATCCACGCTCGCCTCATTGGAGCCGGTTCACTCCCCCCCTGCTGGGAGTTGCATTTGCCTCACAATAGGAGGGTGCTCTAGCCCGGGGCTGTGACCAGGTGAACAAGAGATTACCACGTTCGTGCAAATTCCTGACATTCATTTACGAAATCGTCTATCTGCTTCGTTTTCCAATTCCAACGATCAATATGATGTCAAGATCTCTACTTCCATATTGGTTTTGATTAATGCCATACAGTACATTTAATACCATGCCATACAGTACATTAATGCAGTACAGTACTTCCACAATTCCCTCATTTTTTTTTGGTTTGTTTATATTAACCATTAATCTAAACATCAATATAAGTAAACAATCAATCACTACAAGTAAACATCAATATAAGTAAACAATCAATCACTACAAGTAAACATCAATACAAGTATAAGTAAATAATCAATCACTGCAAGTAAACATCATTACAAGTATAAGTAAATAATCATAACTTTGGTAATCAAATTCCCTTAGGCATACACCGTCATCCTGCAAGAATCACAAAACATTTCGTTGGTCATTGACTCCTTCCATATTGTTCAATCTATTGCATTTGCATCACAAATATCTTTTCAAAACAACACTTCACCATCACCAAGATACAACAATTTCACTTCATTTTCAAGTTTTGTAAAGCATCTGCACCATCTGGCAAAAACGTTTGCCTCCACACAAATGTTGACTTTGTTTGAAAGGAAGGGCTGATCACTTGTGTTTGAATCCAGGTATGAAACATTTTCTCCTAATGTCTTCATAGCTCCTGCACTACTTTGTGTAGGATTTCGCTGTTGTGGTAACATTGCGGAGTCATAGACTGACCCTGCTCTCCATGTAGCATTCTTGCCACTTTTTGCTGTGAACCATAATGATTCCTTGAACAAGGCCTTCGCCCAGTTGTAGTCGACTTGCCTCCTCCCTCATTATGAGTGGGCAGCAAGTATTGGTGTGACGTTGATTGGCCAGCAAGATGTGGAACAGGGATGCCGGATGCATCCACAATGATGTTGGGACCATGGTGTTCAGGTCATCCATGGTCCATACCAGGAGTGGCCCGCAAAATCGTGCACAGCTGTTGTGAAAAGGCACAGCCATTGGTTTGCAGCTCCATGCTGGCTCCCCGGAAGTTGGTGAAGTAATAACATATGTCCCCGCATTTCACAGAGGTTGCAGGTAAAATGTCGTTGTCCTGCAACTTCTGATGTGATGAATGTTCGAAGCCTTCGAACAAGAGTAAGTGATCGCCTTTCTTTCATATGTTGCAGTGTGATCCAGGCAAATGGTCACATAAATTTCCTTGGTGAAGGTAAGCATTCATCTCCAAGTTACACGGGAGAATGTCTTCATCATTCTTTGAGAAAGAGGGTGTATGCCACGATTAACTTCATTTTTTAGCCACAAATTTTCTTTCTCGAACTTCTTCCCAATTCCGTTAGCACTCCCTTCAAAATGTGATCTCGTCTTATCCTTATGCTCAGTCACATCTGAATCTGCTTTCCACACACACTGAATCAGATAGGGTACATCTTACCATGAAATCAGCATAATCATGTATATCTTCCGACAGTTTCACATTCAACAATTTGTTGTTTTTCCTTAACACAAAAAGTTATATTCATTTATATGCGTCACACAAATAATATTCAATCAGGTATGTATTTTATTACTAAACTAAGAATAGCATCCACAATTGCTTTCAGGTTAATATAGTTCAAAAATTAACTCATGCAGGTATTTTAGCACTACTCTAAGAAAATAAATTGTATATGATTACAATCACAAACGGGAATACCTAATTCCCAACAACAATTTTCCCAAACCAACAAATTAAGCATAATGTATTATTACCATAAATCCTCTCCACTTTTTCTTTTCCCTCTTTTTTTTTTTTTTTTTTTTTTTTTTTTTAACAGTGTGTCACTCGTGGTGATATGAGTTCACTGATATTGTAATTGACACAACTCATAACATTGTCGTTATGCCATTATCTTAATTCTACTGTATTCATTTGCAACATCACTTGATTTAATCTTTTAATCTCAGTATTTATGTCGCCATAAAAGTCTTCCTTTTCTGGTTCCACATTTCTTTCCTCATTTGTCACTTCATGCGTTATCATCGTGTTGTTGGTTACCTTATTCAAACACACCGTCACTAAGGCTTTCAAGCAAGCCACCACTAAAACAATTGCCAATATAACTACTAAACCAACAAACAAGTCTGCTATTCCTTGTATATATTCATACCTATGACATAATTATATGTCAATGACATTCAACATTGTATACCAAACTAACAAGCTTCCTAAAAGGTAAATAAAGACAATCCCTTAATATGTAACATAAATCAGATTATTTGTCTTACCCTGGTCCCCCTATCTCCCGGGGTCGATCTAAATCCCCTAATCATGAGTGTAGTTGTGATACATTATCCCTCATGTTGCGCTAATATCAGTAGATAATGGTATGTCATGTAGGCAAATAAATGTCACTATCCCAAGTAGGAATATCACACGTTGAAAATGTAATGTTTATCAATGCAAGGGGTGTTAAATGTAATTCAAATGAATGTATATCACGACTATCATTTATCCGCCACTGAATGTTCTGCTGGGCTGCTAGGTGCAGCCTCATTTTCTGTGGGATCGTCCACCTTAGCCCCATGTGCTTGCTTGCAATGAGAGGCATGAATCCAACTTTCTATTTTGGGTCCATATTTGTTTCTATTCTTATCAATCTCCTATGGTTTATCAATTCGTTCCAAGATACCGCAACCAAAGGTTTTAACCAAAGCTCTACCAAACTATTTCCTATGTGAACAAAAAATGCCAGTGAAACAATGATTCGAGGAATTAACTTCAAGGGGTCAATAAATTTATTCTATAGCCAGATCTAATTTTCCCATCCAATAGTTTGCCTTGCCACATGTCATATTATAACACTTTAATAAACCTTCGAAAAATGTTTCCCATCTCAACAAATTTCCTTTTTTAACAAATAGCCATGTGTAACTTACGTATTTAACTACAATTTCCTCTCAATTTGTTTGGCCTAACTGGCCGCAAAAGTGGCTGCCAGCATGCAGTACCGTTTTTTATCTACCAAGGAAGTGTTCGTCCACACAAGACCTCTACCAAAATGTTGTTTGTAAAAACAAATCTGGGATTTCTGATTACATGGATGCACACTCTCAGGACATTTTCAGGCTGCTGTTAACAATCCACTACGATAAATTAATTCCTTTACCCACAATCAAATAATTAGTACAAATTGAGGATATTATCCCTATCACATTCTTTTATAGATTCATTATGTTGGATCTAATTTTTTCCCAATAATTTTCCACTGCTGTAAGGAAGAACAATAGCTCTCATAAGTCTTAGTAATATCGTACTTAATTTGCCCAGCATCGAATAATTTATTTACTATCCTTTCTCATCTGTTAACCAGTGACTTTGTTTGAACTCCAGAACTGAAAACCCACAATAGTTCAAACCAGCAAAATTTTCTTTACTATTTTCCCATATCATCTATGCCTAAAACACATCCATACATACAGCACAATTTATATGCTGATAAAATTCAAGTTTATATATATAAAAATCCATGAGCAGAGTACTCTGGGAAGTCAGTGTAAGACCTCTCCAAAATTTGGCTAATTTTGTACTCCCACATTTTTATGAAGCTCATATCCATAAATAGCTTTGATTCTCATATAAATTCGATCACAATGGAATCCCAAGATTACTCCCAATTTTTACTATTAATGAATAGCTGCTCATAACTCAGCAAATCAAATCTTTATTCTCCATCTCCCTTGACAAAAGTGATAATTTTCATAATCAAATTATATTTCTATTTTTTTTATTTTACGAATTCTCTCGATATGCGATCCCATCCCCATGGAACTATCTATTTTCCAGACAAGGCACACTGTCGGTGTCAACAATCTTGTAAGATTGATACATAAAAACACTAACATTGACACACAAAATACCCACACACACGTGCATTATGCGTATTTGTTTGCGTTGGAACCCTTATTTACAGATCCGGATGGGTGTCAACTTTATTTCAATTTCTCAAAATTTGTCCTTCAATTTTATAAGCGCTAATACGCAAATGGACCAAAAAGTTTATTCTTAGAAAACCCCTATGACATCACATTGACATTACCCTTTCAGTTCCCACAATAATTTATCCAAATTTGACTACCCACCCATTTGTATGTCAGTCGACCACTGACCTATCAATCGTGTGGAACAATAGTCCGAAATTCCCACCTGATCATGATGTGACTCTTGTCACTTGGTTTGCCAAAAAAATTGCAAAGCAATTGTTCCAAACTTTGTAAATTTAAAATTTTGTGCCCAACATAAAAGATCCAATTTCGGCATTTGATCAATTAATTATCAATTTGCTTACAAGCAAAAGAAAAAATGAATAATTCTTGCTCCGAAAACTTTTCAGACCCAAGAATCATCGACAGTTATTCATGTTTGTCCAGTAATCTAATTTGTTGAGGCCAATTGTCATTTGGGATTTGTCGCAATGAAGGCCTAATCATTGTCTGAGGTATCGGTCAGCACTGGTACCCTTGATCTTGGTTTACCCTATGAACTTGTCTTCCTTTTGGTATACGGACATCCTCTTTTCCAATGTCCCATCCGTCCACACTTGAAACACCGGTTTCTGTCGTTGCCTGGTCTGTGCACCTGTGCACTTGTATTGCTGGGCTGCATCTCTACATCCCTGAGTTGCCACTGCAATCTCTCGTTATCTCCTGAAACACGAAAAAATTCTCTGTACCGTCCTTTTTGGGGAGACAACTGGAAATCAGATGGGACAACTGTCACTTTCATTCCTAATTTCGAGGGCAGTTGTGCATTTGTCTCCTCCACTGTATCCTGTATCCTTTTTATTTTAAGTTCTAGATCCGTTATCCGTTCTTGCTGTTCCCGTTGTCTGGATTCACCATCCCAAAGATGGAATGCAAGCCAGTCTACCGTTAGATTCTGTCTCTTCCTGGCTTTCAATCTTTGTTCCAATCTTTCCAATCGACTTCGCTCAAATGTACCATATCTTGGAAACTCCTCATCATGTCCCTTTGTCCACAAATACCAATTCTCGACCTGCCTTATAGCTTCGGCACCATAACGGTCGTACATATGATGTGTACAAGTACCTTTTTTTTGGAATCTCTGGTTGTCCTTGTGTATTCTTGCAGGCTCCATTTCCCATTCTGCCTTTTATCAAAGTAGCGTTGGATGTGTTGTAGTTTGTTCCTCTAAAGCTTCACTCGTACCTCCAGGAAGGATCTCTCCACCTGTTCAAACGGTGATTTCCAGAGAATCTCTCTCACCTGTGGCTTTTGCACAATCCAATCTCACAGATCAGTATTTGCAGATGAGCCAGAGGGTCAGTATGAAATGGGTGAATCCTCAGGTGTCCGCTCTGTTGAAGGGGAAATCACACAATGGTAACCGCACATATATATCTATATATAAACTCACCACCTTGCTCAATTTTCCAAGGTTGTCTTCACATTGATAATATCTCACAAAGATATTAAAGCTTCTTTCTTGAGACCGCATTTTCATCAATCAAACGATCAATATATTCAATTTAATTTATTCAATTCAATTTATCCAGTTAAATTTATTCAATTAAATTCAATCAATTAGATTCAATCAATCAACAATTCAATCAATTATTCAATTTCAATTAATTCATCAATATTCATCAATAAATCAAATTAATCATTTTGGATGACTCCTTGCATAAGCCCTTTCCCCAATGATGTCAGGACAGGTCCATCCATTGACTGAGATCGAATCTCATCGGTCGTCACCTCTGGTTCATACCTCATGTCAATTGATGAATCACCGTCCTGTCCTAGGGTCATATCTGACATATTTCCCCATTTTGCCTGGTCTCCACAAATTTTATTTGCAACCACTAAAGGCAACTCATCCTTCATTCGTGAGACAGCCAAAATGGATGGCAGATATTAAAGTTCTTTGGGAAAAATATCTCATCATTTTTCTTTTAATAGTACCCAAATCTCTTGGCAATATAAATTTCGTAAAACTCCTGAAATAAGACTGTAAAATTCCTTCAATCATGCTAAATTTTGAAACTCCATCGCTTGTAACACCCAATTTATCCCATAGGGCTTGAAAGTTCTTTCCCAAGTTCATGCAATCATTCTGCATTTGAACCCTATGATATCATTCATAATAATCATCATGATTTTATAGTCATGGTCCTATCATAATCATCTATTTAAAACGAACATTTCCTTTATCACCACAGCTATGTGGTATAATCAACAATAGAATAAAACTGTACATAGCAACAGGCTACCTCATGGCCACTTAGTATACCTATTGACAATAAGTCATAACAATATCGAATAATTATCATTGAACAATTCAAAAATCGCTTCCACTGCTCCAGCCGCAGCATTCGTCATTTTGTCTGCTCATTCGCGTGACCAAAACGAAATAAAGGGAGCTCAACCATTACACAGCGCTTTTAATGGCGCATGCCATAGGAACTCAACGCAATTTCGACTCGGCCAGAAAAACGAGCAAATTTTGCAGGATGTTAACTGGAATTAGCCGTGAAAATATATACAAAATACACAAAAATACACACCGACAAAAATAAACAACAAAACCCAAACAAACCCAAGGTCGACCCTCTTACACAGTAAATTACATCATTTCAGCATCGTATTGATTGCTGAAATATTCCAGGGTTTATACACACCTTAAAAGAGGTATGCGTGGTGTTGCCCCCTCCCACGTTTATTCCAGGGTTTATACACACCTTAAAAGAGGTATGCGTGGTGTTGCCCCCTCCCACTTTTAATTCCTCATTAAATTCCTCATTAAATTACTCATTAAATTACTCATTAAATTACTTATTAAATTACTCATTAAATTACTCATTAAATTACTCATTAAATTACTCATTAAATTACTCATTAAGTTACTCATTAAATTACTCATTAAATTACTTATTAAATTACTCATTAAATTACTCATTAAATTACTCATTAAATTACTCATTAAATTACTTATTAAATTACTCATTAAATTACTCATTAAATTACTCATTAAGTTACTCATTAAATTACTCATTAAATTACTTATTAAATTACTCATTAAATTACTTATTAAATTACTCATTAAATTACTCATTAAGTTACTCATTAACTTAACTTACATAGTTTCAGCATTGTATTGATTGCTGAAATATTCCAGGGTTTATACACACCTTAAAAGAGGTATGCGTGGTGTTGCCCCCTCCCACTTTTAATTACTCATTACATCGTTTCAATTAAAAACATCGCTTCTACTGCTCCAGCCGCAGCATTCGTCACTTTGTCTGCTCATCCGCATGACCAAAACGAAATAAAGGGAGCTCAACCATTACACAGCGCTTTTAATGGCGCATGCCATAGGAACTCAACGCAATTTCGACTCGGCCAGAAAACGAGCAAATTTTTCAGGATGTTAACTGGAATTAGTCGTGAAAATATATCCAAAATACACAAAAATACACACCCACACAAATAAACAACATTTATTCCGTTCAACAGAACAAACATTTCCTATATCATGACATGCATGTCCTCAAAATTATATGACCAAGAGAAAAAGTAAAACTAATTAAAACTGCGGGCAGTGATGATCCGGGGACCATACCGCTCCATCCTGATTGGACGGGTGCGTGCTAGAGTCGTTAACAACGACAGTCCAGATCCGATTGTTCAAAATTTCAACTCAATCGATCGAAAAATGAACGCAGGGATGCATTTTAAAGGTGCAGTGGCACTAACTGAGTTGCCATGAATATGGCCACGAAATTGCCAATATGGCCATCACAAAATATTTTCCTTAATCAATTGGCTCATAGCATAACCAATCTGCAAGTATCTCATCCGAAGATGTATCTCTGAGGAATTTTAATTAAATAAGTCATTTATAAATCAACGAGTTAATTTATTAAATGATTAATCAATAAATCAAAATTTTCCTTGACAGCCACATCACTTGGTCAGTGTCATGTCCAAATATCAGCTTCCTTACTCAAAAGGTGCCTGAGTTAATGTAATGTAATTACTGTAATAAGATTACTGCAATTACTGTAATGATTACTGTAATTACTGTAATTACCGGAACTGTAATTACTGTAATGTAATTACTGTAATGTAATAAGAAATGTAATTAATTAAATAAGTACTTCATTAATCGCTAATAATTAAATAACTCGTGAATTCTTATCCGATTTACTTAACATTTGAGTGTCCCCAAAACGTTGGAGCAAAATGTTGCAACAACGAAAGTGAAACGTTGTAGCGACGTTGTGGAAACGTCAGCAAACCCCAACATTTGAATGTTCCCAAAACGTTGGAGCAAAACGTTGCAACAACAAAAGTGAAACGTTGTAGCGACATTGTGGAAACGTCAGCAAACCCCAACATTTGAATGTTCCCAAAACGTTGGAGCAAAACGTTGCAACAACGAAAGTGAAACGTTGTAGCGACATTGTGGAGACGTTTTACAACAACATTATTTCAATGTTGCAGGAAAGTAATGTGAAAAACGTTCCCAAAAATGTTCTCTCTCTGTCTGTCTCTCTTTCTGTCTGTCTGTGTCTCTCTCTCACTTTCTGTCTCTCTCTGTCTATCTCTCTCTGTCTGTCTGTCTCTCTCTATCTGTCTGAATATCATCTTTATCTCTGTCTGTCTCTATGTCTCTCTCTCTCTTTCTTTCTGTCTCTCTCTGTCTGTCTCTCTTTCTGTCTGTCTGTGTCTCTCTCTCACTTTCTGTCTCTCTCTGTCTATCTCTCTCTGTCTGTCTGTCTCTCTCTATGTGTCTGAATATCATCTTTATCTCTGTCTGTCTCTATGTCTCTCTCTCTTTCTTTCTGTCTCTCTCTCTCTGTCTATCTCTCTCTGTCTGTCTCTCTCTCACTTTCTGTCTCTCTCTGTCTATCTCTCTCTGTCTGTCTGTCTGTCTCTCTCTATGTGTCTGAATATCATCTTTATCTCTGTCTGTCTTTATGTCTCTCTCTCTTTCTTTCTGTCTCTCTCTCTCTGTCTCTCTCTGTCTATCTCTCTCTGTCTGTCTCTCTCTCACTTTCTGTCTCTCTCTGTCTATCTCTCTCTGTCTGTCTGTCTCTCTCTATCTGTCTGAATATCATCTTTATCTCTGTCTGTCTCTATGTCTCTCTCTCTCTTTCTTTCTGTCTCTCTCTGTCTATCTCTCTCTGTCTGTCTCTCTTTCTCACTTTCTGTCTCTCTCTGTCTGTCTCTATGTGTCTGAATATCATCTTTATCTCTGTCTGTCTCTATGTCTCTCTCTCTTTCTTTCTGTCTCTCTCTCTCTCTCTGTCTCTCTCTCTCTGTCTGTCTCTCTCTCACTTTCTGTCTCTCTCTGTCTCTCTCTCTCTGTCTGTCTCTCTCTCACTTTCTGTCTCTCTCTGTCTATCTCTCTCTGTCTATCTGTCTGTCTCTCTCTATGTGTCTGAATATCATCTTTATCTCTGTCTGTCTCTATGTCTCTCTCTTTTTCTTTTCTGTCTCTCTCTGTCTATCTCTCTCTGTCTGTCTCTCTCTCACTTTCTGTCTCTCTCTGTCTATCTCTCTCTGTCTGTCTGTCTCTTTCTATATGTCTGAATATCATCTTTATCTCTGTCTGTCTCTATGTCTCTCTCTCTTTCTTTCTGTCTCTCTCTCTCTGTCTATCTCTCTGTCTGTCTCTCTCTCACTTTCTGTCTCTCTCTGTCTATCTCTCTCTGTCTGTCTCTCTTTCTGTCTGTCTGTGTCTCTCTCTCACTTTCTGTCTCTCTCTGTCTATCTCTCTCTGTCTGTCTGTCTCTCTCTATCTGTCTGAACATCATCTTTATCTCCGACTGAGAAGTCAATCATCAAATGCACCTGTCCGTACATTTTGCTACGCCACCTGTGATATAATCCTGTTGTTGACTTCTTGCTGCGACAGACAATCAGTGACATGGTTCTTTTAACAAATAAATCACCAAAGTGTAAAAGAAACTCACCAGATTGATATACCGAGTTCAGAAAGTAAACCAAAGTCAAGAAAAAATATATATTCCATATTAAATGCCAAGTCTGTAGTTCAACCAACAACTATTTTGTTCCACATAGGCCAAAAGTCAACCACAATTTCAAAAAATCCTTAATTTTCATCTGATTCACCCATGCTATCTGTCTGACAAATTTCGTCAAAAAAAAACACAACAGCACTGGTTTTGCTTCCTGGAAGCTTCCTGCAAAACGCTTTGCTTCTCGCAAAACGTCCACCAATGGGAACTAGAGGGAGGGGAAGGAGCGGGAGCAAGAGACAGGTAGCCGGAATGAACATGAGGGACAATGAGGGACAGTGAGGGCGTGTCGGTATGCAATTTTCGTCCAATCGCCATCTTTCACAATAATTCTGGACCGGCATGAGATGGCGTTGTCTGTCATTAATTTATATTGTAATCAAACGAGTTTTAGACATGGCGGGAAAACTGAAAAAAAATATTTATTTATTTATTTAAAACGGGTGTACACGATTGTACACGTGTACGGACCTTACCGAACCGGCAAACAAATCGCCTCATGGTGCACTTCATGAGCCGATTTGCCTGCAGATCAGAGCAAGGCTCTTCACACCCAGCGTATACCGTACATATCCTCGCAAGCACACGAATAATAGAATCATTTAAAACGTTCCATCCGTGACTTTTACCTCGGACGGTCGTGACAAAAAATACGTTTACACTCCTTGGATTACCTATGGAATGCAAGTCCCACACACACATCCTCTTTTCCATGATCAGAATTCATATTTCATAATGGACCATCCCCAAGTCGCCATGCTTACCTTGGCGACGTCCACTCGAAATTCCAGCGGTGCCTCCAGATTGTTGTGGAATTGTAGGGTGAGACTCAAGACGCCAATGGTCGGAAACAGGTTTTTACAAAAGGTCACAACTTTATTAACTGGTTATTCACTTCATTCCATTACCAAATAATACCGTTTAACTGAATGGACCAGGTTAACTCTATTCGCATAGTCCCTCTTTCGTGGCTGCAACACCGAACCCGTGGTACGCGTTCATTCCGTCGGGCAGGGCTTCTCGTGGCAAGTGCTCCTGACTCAAAGTATGTTTCTGTCTTTATGGGCATCGTCGCGCTAATCCCTTCTCCGCAAATGCCCCGAGGTCATCCACGCTCGCCTCATTGGAGCCGGTTCGCTCCCCCCCCTGCTGGGAGTTGCATTTGCCTCACAATAGGAGGGTGCTCTAGCCCGGGGCTGTGACCAGGTGAACAAGAGATTACCACGTTCGTGCAAATTCCTGACATTCATTTACGAAATCGTCTATCTGCTTCGTTTTCCAATTCCAACGATCAATATGATGTCAAGATCTCTACTTCCATATTGGTTTTGATTAATGCCATACAGTACATTTAATACCATGCCATACAGTACATTAATGCAGTACAGTACTTCCACAACAGCTTCGGACATTGCTGCAGTTGGCCGTATAAACATTGAGTACTTCCGTATCCCTGCAATGATGCCACCACTCACCTATCGGCCACTTGTACACACGGCAGCGGATGATCCGACATCTCAACTTGACATTCTATGGAAAACCTCCCGACTTCTTCGTTCTCCAAGACCAGCATGGTCTGGTATGATGCAAATGTTCCATCATGGCCAATATCCAGGACAGTCTTCTGTGATATTCCTTCCAATGATTGATCTCAATCCTAGTGATCCAAATTGTATCTATTCCACACTAAAGTTTGTGTCAGCTCAGGCCATGCGACATGGTGTTACTCCTGTCCTCACATTCGATCAACCTTTGTATTGGAAAGCATTATCAATTGTTCGATCTCAACCAGTTGATAGTCATCTCCGGCGAATGGTCCTCAAACTGGGAGGGTTTCACATGGAAATGGGTTTCCTGGGTAGCATCGGGCATCTGATGGCAGGTTCTGGATTGGAAGAAGTCCTTGAGGTTGTGTACGCTAGTAACACCATGAGCCACATGTTGACTGGCAAGGCTGTGTCCAGAGCAGTCCGTGGTCACATGCTAGAAGATGCTGCACTGAACACCATCCTTCTGTCCAGCGCATACAATGTACCAGTGCCATCCAAAATGAAAGCAGACCCTGATGAAGTGATGACAGGTGATGATGTCGAACAACATTCTGACACAACCGACTTGACCATAGCAGCAGAAGTATATGACAATGCAGTTTCCTCTACAACATCTGTAGAAAACGTGTGTTTGGCAGATGTCTGGACCAGAATTCAAAGCAAACTGAAGGAAAAGCAGGATATAATGATCACAATGCAGACCACAGAACTCTGGGTACAATATATGGAAATGGGAGACATTCTACAGAGGTTTCTCAAGGATGAACGCACAGGCAATTGGAAAATGCATCTCCAATCAGTACGTCAAATGTTACCATACTTTGCAGCATCTGGACACACACTATATGCAAAGTCTGCATATATCTATCTTCAAATGATGTTAAATCTGCTAGAGACACACCCAGAAGTCAACCAGAAATTTGAGCAGGGATACCATGTGGTGAGACGCAGCGACAGATATTGGTCAGGATTGTCGACCGATCTCATTATTGAACAAGTGCTCATGAGAAGTGTTAAGACAAGTGGGGGACTTACAAGAGGCAAGGGGGTGACAGAAACTCAGTGCTTGGTGTGGGTCCTATCTATGCCAGCGTGTGCAAACATCAATGATGCCATGCAAAAGCTCAGTGGTGTGTCATATGAAACCAGTGACCAACACAAGGACATATCATCAGCAAGACAAGCTAGAAATGTCAGCGACACCCTTGACCTTATCAGTTATCTTGAAAAGAGAAACCCATTTGTTAATAACAGTACACTGCTCAACATTGCAAATGGCATGACAGCTCAGGAAGGAGTCAATGTTGAAAGATCAAGAGAGGTTGGTGAACGGATTCTTGCGTCAATGGTTGGGAAATCTGTCGATGAGTTTGTCTTCCGAAAAGCTGATCAAGCAAAGACACTCGGTACAAGATCAACTGTCAAAATCAAAGGCGAATCTGTGAAGGTGGATCCACAGCTGATATTCCAGAGGCTGATAACTGTCGCTGAACGCTGTGAAGATGTTCCATCACTGTTCAAGTATGAACTCTGAAGTCACCCTCCTGCATTGTTCGAATCTTCCTCCCTTCCACTGCAGGCCAATAAGGCAACTCTTGCTGATTCCATCTGGAAAGTCATCCCAGAGAAACAACGAGGACCTACTGAAAATGTCCAGCACATCCTTGATGGTGGTGCTCTACTTCACAGACTGCCCTGGCCAAGAGGTTCTACCTTTGATGTGTGATCTATACACCAACTATGTTGTACAGAAATATGCTGATGCTACTGTTGTCTTTGATGGCTACAATGATGACCCATCAACGAAAGATGCCACACACATGAGAAGAACAGGAGCCTGTACTGGTGTGACAGTTCACTTCGTGGGTGAAATGGTGATTCAATCCAGAAAAGAGGATTTCTTGAACAATGCGAGGAACAAACAGCGCTTCATTTCTTATCTGAGTGACAAACTGGAGACAGCTGGGTGCAATACATTTCATGCGAAGCAAGATGCTGATTTGTTAATTGTTCAAACAGCTGTCGCCTCTGCACGAACAACAGACACTGTCCTGGTGTGAGATGACACGGACTTGCTCATCCTTCTTATTCACCATGCTGAAATGGACGCACATGACTTGTTCCTGATACCAGAACCAAAGCAAACTTCAAGAAAGTACAGGATTTGGAACATGAAGCAATCAAAGAATTTGCTTGGCAGTGATGTATGTGACTGTATGCTGTTCGTACATGCTATTCTTGGTTGCGATACAACTTCTCGCCTGTTTGGTTTGGGAAAGGGTCCAGCACTGAAAAAAATCATGAATGATGCCTTCTTCTATCAACAAGCTAAAGTTTTCAGTCAAACACATCAAATGGAGGAGAAGGTTATCGCCAAGGCAGGACAACATGCACTAGTGTCGTTGTATGGAGAATCTGAGGAGGAAGGATTGGACACCTTACGGTACAAGCGGTTTTGTGAGAAGGTCACCAAGAATGTTTCACATGTAGAGCCACAGACCCTGCCACCCACCTCTGCAGCTGCAAGATACCACACTACCACAGTCTTCGTGTGGACCACCGAATACAGCAGTGGAAAGGGATCGATCTAAATCCACTGGAGTGGGGATGGCACGTAGTAGATGGACATTGCCGACCAATACTGACAGATCAGGCCGCAGCACCATCAGCATTCCTGGACGACATCTGATGCAACTGTAAAAAGGACTGCAATACACGAAGATGGACTTGTAGAACATATGGTCTCACATGCAGTGCTGTGTGCGGGGAATGTCATGGTACAAGTTGTACCAATGCAGAACTGCCAGATTTCACAGAGGAGGATGACAAAACTGTTTAATCGTTTGAGTTGGACGTTCCAGCATTTTGTATACCTACAGCAATTTTCATGAGCTGAACATCTTTATATAAGCATAGTATGGTGATTTTGTAATGAAACTCGTGTATCTTTCACCAATCGACAGAGCATCATTCGTTATATGAGAGAAATATTGCAGATTGGCGGCCATATTGGATTATGCAAATTAGACATATTTCCCATGTTGGGATTGCTTGGGACTTTTAGTATGTTGTTCTGGGGACCTTGTAGAAATGCATTGTGGTGAAACAATTTCTGTTGCAATTTGTTCCAAGTAAAACCTTATTTTGCCTGGACAAACACTGGAATGGCTTCAGAACAAGAATGTGAAAGTGCTTCAGTGGCCCAGCTAAAGCCCAGACTTGAATCCCATTGAGAATCTGTGGAAAGACTTGAAGATTCCTATTCACCGGCGCTTCCCATCCAACTTGACAGAACTTGAGCAAATCTGCAAGGAAGAGAAGCTCCCCAAATCCACATGTGCAAAGCTGATACAGACATACCCAAGAAGACTCAAAACGAATCGCTGCCAAAGGCACTTCTACGAAGTAGTGACTGAGGGGGCTGAATACTTGTGTAAATTAGATATTTCTGTATTTCGTTTTCAATATATTTGTAAAAATTTCTAAAAACATGTTTTCACTGTCATTATGGGGTATTTTGTGTAGATCGGTGACAAAAAAAAATCTATTTCATCCATTTTAAATTCAGGCCTTAACATAAGATGTGATAAAGGTCAAGAGTTGTGAATACTTTCTGAAGGCACTGTATATAAATGGTTGAAGACGAGACAAAAAAAAGGGGAGGGGGGGGATGGGGGGGGGGGGAAGAAAAACAAATAAAAGGTATGTAAAAAAATAAATAAATAAATGGGGTTGGGAAAGAAAATAGCAAAGGAGATTGGGAGGAGAAAGAAGAGAAGGGAAATGCAAATAGAGGACGATATGAACAGGTAGCCAACGTGTCTGGACCAAATCTGGCTAACCATTAGTAAAGCCGGCAGGACATCGAGCCAGAGCTGGTTCCGGCGCCATTGGCTACCTGGGTGAGGAGGGGGAACTGAAACAAATTCCAGCAGTTGTTCCATTAGCTAATATGCATATGTGCAAGTAAAAAGGATTTTATATTATCAATCATGTTTTGCCGTCACCAAACAGCATTTTGTTACGTAGACGTAAAAATTTAATTCTTTAATAAAAATGAAGCGATCATTCAAAAAATAGGAGAGATAACCACATATAAAATTAAAGGGTTTTATAATGGTGTAAGAAACGAGCACTTTGGATAGCAAATTCATCTGCAAAACACGGAGCTGAACATTTTATAGTACATTTGACAAATCCATGGGACAGCAACACACGGGGAGAATAAGGCAAGTGGGTAAGGCCTAGCAAAGTCCAGACTGCATGATCTTCGGCCTCAGAGTTGTCAAAGTGATGAGAAGAGCCTCCTGAAAATGCAAGAAAAGAGAAAAACAAGAAAGAGCAATCAGAGAATGCAGACCCTCGCCAGGACGTGTTTTGATCGGATGAAGTTTTGTACTTGTCAAATTATGACGTCATAATGGAGGAACCTATGACATCATTAACATTTGTTATTCCCCATGAAGAGTTCTTTACAATGAGCCATGTCTCAATTGTTTCTATGCAGCGCTTTTGGAGATATAGAGGTGCAAAGTTTTTCCAAGATGGCGCCCATACCACGTGACCTATGACGTCATAATTATCATTAAAAAATTATACAGGCGGAGGTGCACCTATAGTGAAAATTGACTGTCAATCAGACCAACAGTTGCAGAGAAAATCATAATTTATTTTGTGTGGACAGACAGACAAACTGACCCAAATGCAATACACTCTCCTCTGGCGAGGGTAACTAACACACACACACACACACACACACACACACACACACACACACACACACACACACACACACACACACACACACACACACACACACACACAAACAAACACAATCTGTTTGCTTCTTACGTTTCCAACCCCCTGGACCAATCTCCCCAAAATTTACTGTACCACAATATTTTCACACACAAAGTAAACGTCACAACAAAACTTTCAATTCTTAATCAAACTCATGTTAAAACATTAAGAAATGGCGCTTTGGACGTTCGGCCATCATTTGTCAGGTATCCTCTCTGGGGAGAGGGAAGAAGCTTGGCTTGTGCCTTCGTGCTTCCTCGTTCGAAGGTTGATCCTCTGTCGGGAATCAAACCACTTGCATATAAAAAGTTATATTCCATATGCAGAGTTGAAAGTAATACAGTACAAAAAGGGTCCACAGTCTCCGTCGGACTACACTGAGTGTAAGGAGGGGGTCGCACACTACTGTATGACCTTAAATAAAGTAATGTAGCCATTAGGTCCATCTTTGCCACGTTATACTCCGAGTTTCTCCGAATGTAAACAACAATACCACCAATTTGTTTTCTCCGAATGTAAACAACAATATTCTTGATAGTTTACTCTCGTCTAAATAACAACACGATCTTCATCGGGCGACCAAACTTGTTAAGAAGAATGGCAAGAGCAGTGGTTGATAAGGTGAGATGATAATATAATTGCAGGTTGGCTTGTTCTTGGTCCCACCTGGAATGACATTGCAATGCTGGGGACCCTCCAGGTTTAAATCCTATGTGCCACATGTTTGTCCATCGCCTCCCAATGGCCTTGTAATTCACATTAAAGTACACGGATGTCTCACAACGTCCGTCTTGCATGGTCTAACCGTTGGTACATGAAAAAGCTCCGCTTTGATCCTGGGATCATTATTAAGAATCTGCAATCTGATATCTGCAATCATAAAGCGATCGCCATGGGTAAGCGTCCCCGCGATCCAATGATGCCCTTATTCCTTTCAGACTGCCACATGACCTTGATTTTCAACACTTAGGGATAAAGTTTTAAATTAAGAAAATGTTTCCCCATCTACAGTCTATTCATAAACCTCAACATCATGAAAATTGAAGGAAAATTATTCAAGTTATGATCGAAAAGGTGTTTTTTGTTAATTAGGTCACAATATGAAAAAAGTAGGTCAAGGACACTTGTTTCATATCGTCTGTTGCTGCTAATTGCATTATTTTTTGGAAGTGCGGCTGTGCTGCTGATAAAGTTAACTCCATAACTCCATATAAATTATGGGCCAACCCCTGTTGCTCATTTTGCCGACCTCCGATGGATGACAGGCCGAGTCACCTCACCTTGTGTTATTTCAACGGCACGACACAGGTTCAAGCCCAAGACCCTAAGATCTTAAGCCAGCCACCTTCACTGTTATGCCAACACCAGACTCGTCAAGGACACCAATATCAAGTATCACATGCACAACTTTAATGCAGGTATACTATTATGATACCAGAACATCTTGGAAGGCCAAGAGGTCTTTGAAATTCCACATTGGCAAAATTGAGCAATGACAAAAAAAAATTTCAGAAAACAATTGACCATATAAACAAACAAAAGGGGTATGATATAAATTATGGGTAAATGTGCCTTCCTCTCGGCTAGCAATAGAATTTCTTTTTGACAAGACAAACCTTAGTCAAGTGATGGTAAAAAATGCAAAAGATTCAAAAATTAGGTCATGACCTTAAAAGATAGGTCAACAATTGTGTGAACCCGTGCACTTTTTATTCCCATTATCAGCCCCCGTTGGACTTGGTCCGAAACGGGGCCTTATGGATTGGGTCTCGTCCATCCATGCATGCGTGCATGCATCCACAACCATATCTCGGAGATGCATGGACTGATTTTGTTCATACTTGGCACAAAGCAATACATGTTATACATATGCACCTCACTTCATTTTGCAATCTCAAAGATAGCCGACTGGCGGCCATTTTAGTTGCAAAAAAAACCTGTTGTTGAACACGTCCTCAACCATTTCTCAGACATGCATTTACTGATATTGTTCAAACTTGGCACAAAGGTAATGAATTATGGCTTATATATGTACCTCAATTTGTTTCGAGATCAGAACCAATATGGCCGACTGGCGGCCATTTTGTTATGTTAACGTGTCTCCAACCATTTATTGAACGTTCATGGTCGGATTTTGTTCAAACTTGGCACAAAGACAAGACATGAGAGTATACATATGGAGAAGATTTTGTTTTGTAATCCGACCAAAGATGGCCGACTGACGGCATCCAACTCCGCAGAGCAGAATTACTAAAACCGCGCGGGCTATCTCTGAGCTGAGATGTAGCTCAGACATTGGCAGAAAAAGGAAGAAAAAAACAAACAAAAAAAACCAAACAAACAAAC
Organism: Myxine glutinosa; assembly: GCF_964187855.1. Classification (NCBI taxonomy): domain Eukaryota; kingdom Metazoa; phylum Chordata; class Myxini; order Myxiniformes; family Myxinidae; genus Myxine; species Myxine glutinosa. The sequence continues at coordinate 104,906,901 of NC_136273.1, forward strand.
AGAAAAATCGAAATGGTGATATTTTGTTTTTCTACCACAACAAAAATAGAGTGGTATAAAGTATAAGTAAATAAAAAACATTACTCAGAATTACAAGTACAACTCCAAGGGGGTCTAAAAACTCTGGGGTACTATTAAAATTGGGGGCACTAATTAAATTGTAGAAACAAACGCAACAACAGGTATATTATGCCTCCCTCTCTTCTATAGGGGTAGGCCGAATAATAAAAATAAGTGCACACGAGACAGAGAAGAGAGAAGAGACAGAGACAGAGACAGAGACAGAGACAGAGACAGAGACAGAGAGAGAGAGAGAGAGAGAGAGAGAGAGAGAGAGAGAGAGAGAGAGAGAGAGAGAGAGAGAGAGAGACACACACCTCTGTGCGAATTGTCCCGCTGCCTTGTCCAGGGCAGGTGTTCAGGTAAAGGTCAAACAGTGGCTGTGGGTCAGAGACCTGGAGCTTTTGATCGCCAGTCACCGCAGCCTCTAGTCCATGCAGGCCCCCAAGGACCACAAGGAGATGTCTGTGCACAGATCATAAGGGTGTTTCATTTGATTTACAGAATTCGCTACAAATTCAGAAATTCGAAGTTACCTCACCAAAGAAAAATGGTTCACCTGAAAGAAGGCAGCTCATGATCGTACACGCTTTCTCCACGCTCGGAGGTCCCCACCGTGAGGTCGTAACCACCACTGTATGGACATTCCGTCATCACACAACCTGTGCATGGTACAACACCAGAGAAAAAGTAAATAATAACAATAATAATAAACGTTTTGTAACATGAACATCTTATTGGTTTAATAAATAAAAAAAGAAAAAGCACAATAGGACTTTAATGTGTTTTTTTCTTCTTCAAATGATACATACACTCATTTGTTTTTTCAACGGCATCAGAGGTTCTGTTAAAATGTACTGGTTGACATTTCAAAAATAACGTTTAATTGCGAATACACCATTTTTCTACCACAACAAAAATAGAGTGGTATAAAGTATAAGTAAATAAATAACATCACTCAGAATTACAAGTACAACTCATTGGTTTTGTGAACACCAACAAATACAAACAAGCATTCGATCAAAGCAGAAACATTTTACTCCCACTGTGATAATCCAGAAATGTAACTCCGAGTGCCACCTGCGAAGCGTTTGCAGCAATAGCCGCCAGCTATTTGACCTATTTGACCTTTCCCTGTTTGTCGTAAAAAAGGCGACAAAAAGGGTTGGCGGCAGGAAGGGCATCCGGCCGTAAAACATTGCTTCAAAAAGGGGACCCCAAAAAAAAACAACAACAACAACCACGGTCCCCGAAAAAGGCCAACCCCCGCTTGCGGGGAAAAATGGCCTCTAAAGGTGGTTTTTTTAATTTGACCTTACTCAAACTTGGAGCGAGACGAACCGAGTAACCCCAGTAGAGACCGCCATCGGTGTGTGGAGCACGTGGAGAAACAGCATGGCCTGCGGGAGAAGAGTGCGGAGGGGACACGATACCTCAGAATACACACAATTGGCTAAAAATTAGTTATTTTCACCCCACCCTCAATCCCCTCTCTCTCTGACATCCCCAGTTTCCCCCTTGTTCTCACTGCCCACAATACCCTTTGTGCCCGTGTCCATTTTGACCGTAACTCGGATGCCGGGTTGAAGGTGTCTGTCAATCTGTACCTCCTGGGGAGCAACATGGGAGGAATTGAAGTTATCAAAGCAACACGCAGAAAAGCAGTACATTACATCTACGTACGTTAGAAGCAACGTTCATCCATTACACGGACCCAACATTGTGTCAAAAGGAATTTGTACATTCTCTCTCATTCTCTTTCAACACGGAAATAGTAAAGGTATTTCCCCGAACGCTGTCCAAGGTAACGATGCAAATGGTGCGTCATCGCTGACACCTCCGCCAGGGACAGTGGTGACCGAGTCACCAATGGGCATTCAGAACACCAATGACGTCATGACTGAAGAACCAATCGGTGTCGCGGTTACTTAGACACGCTTATAAATGTTTACCAGCAGAGGTAACCACACATTATGCAGAAGGAATTTAGAGTTTAGAAAAAGAGAGCTACAAGAAGATGATTTGTCATACCTGCTCCCAGCGACAGGTGCTATACCATGTACATTTAACCCCTGACTATCTCTTCTCCTTCCTTTTGCTTTGATTATTTACCTATTGAATGTTTGTCTTTTTGCACTTGTTTTTTGTACTGTGTCAAAGCGCCTTTGGGCTTCTTGAAAAGCGCTATATAAAATAAATGTATTATTATGATTATTACATTTACATAGAGAGAATTGGCGTCTTCCAACTACCCCGAACCCTCTAGCCCACAGGTTTGAAAAGGTTTTCTTGCATCTCCACTTGCCAAGAGGATTCTAACGGTACGCAATATGATGGGTTTATTACCGCTGGGGCCGATTTTATCGTTGGACAGACAGAAACTACAACTTTACTACTACGGGAAACCCCCGGGCATCGACATGTCCGACATCTGGACATCTTGAGTAAGACGCTGCACAAAGAGCATGGTTACTGGAAACGCAACATGTCCAGAAATGATGTAATCTTCACAATTCATTTACTTGTGTACTTCACATATGTGAATACATGTCCATGCACATGGGAAATACAATTTATAATGTGTAATTACACGTAATGTAAAATGTGACTTCAAGACCTCAAATCTTCCCTCCACACTCGACTCCTCTCCCCCTCCTCCTCATTGCACACACTGCACAGGAGAGAGGAGGGAGGGTAAGGGGAAGAATGATGTGGGAGGGGAGAGAGACATTTCCTTCACTTGAGGAATGACTTCATTCACTTGACTCGAGAGAGGACTGAGTGGGGACAACCCGTCTTGACCAACATCTGTTTTTAAACTTGAAAGCATCGAATCCACTTCGCTTTACAAATTAAAAACCGATTAAAACCAAACGTTATTATTTAATAAATATTGTATTCCAAAATTAGACCACATATGCAATTTATTACGTACAAAGTCTTTTGAAGTAATGTTTATTTAGATCGTTGGAAAAAGAGTTAACTCACCTTAAACTACACACACACACACACACACACACACACACACACACACACACACAACCCCCTAACCTGACTAGGAAGCAAGGCACAGATTGAGTCTCACCCCAGCAATGGCTGCACAACCTGTTAGCAACAATTGTCGCCTGCCACGCGGACACATTGTGTCTGCCCTGCTCATGAACAGTTAGGAGGTTTGCAGTCAGGAATATTAATTCCTGAATTTGTACTCAGCAATGTTGTCCTCATGAGCCCATAATAAGGGCGAAATCTAGATCGACATCTCTGCCTTTGTCTATTTGTGACCATAGAGCTTTAATCTCGGTCTGCAAAGACTTGAGTACCACACGGATGCCTCCTAGTTTAAAGGTGATGTGTTGGTATAATTTATGTGCATGACGTCAGTATCATGTCATGGAGTTAGTGTGCTTCTCTGGTTAAAATTATATATATATATATGTATATACATACAGTGCGTATCAAAAAAAAGGTAATCCGAATTCAAGGGGTTAATATGCAAAGGTTTTTTTTTTTTTTTTTTTTTTACACTGAATCGAGGCTCGTGAAAGAGCTAACATTTATTTCACAAACAAATCAACCAGACAAACAAAATATATAAAAAGAGGGAGCGGAAGACAAGATGGGGAGAGAAGGGGAAGCACACAAACACAACATTTGAGAGCAGGGAGAAGTGTGGGAGGGAGAGGGCTTGGGGGGAGGAGGCATGGGAAGGGGGGGGGGGGGGGGGGGGAGAGGTATAAAACACAAGGAGACGAAGGACTTCCAGGACAGAAGTTGGTATTTCAAAAAAGTGTAGGATTTGGGGTGAAATTAGCGGGGGTAGAAAAGATCAAGGTTTTGGATGGGGGAAGATAAGAGATGGTGGTGAACAGCTGTTTTAAAGACCTGGAGGGTGGAGTGGGATTGAAGGGAGTGAGGGAGTTTGTTCGAGAGGTGGGAGAAAAGAGGAATGAAGGAGTGAAGGTGAGCAGAAAGTGTTGATTTTGGCAGTTTAACCATAAGAGGGTTGCAGGCAGATCTTGTGCGACCTGTAGGAATATTTGGGGGCCAGAGCCCAGAGAGAGCTGGGGGGGCAAGGCCAGAGGGGAGTCGGTAGAAGACGGAAAGACCACCAACCTGCCTGCGGTGACCTCAATCACATGGCCTATAGGGGGAAATGTTCAAGGGTGCTGGACTACCTCTAAATATTTATGAATGTAGCTGACATTTGGCCTGGTTTGTTTTTAGGGCAAATGGACCAGTTGTAGAGGGTGGGAGCTTAACATTTAAAACTTTCAAAAATAAGGGCCTCCTTAATATGAATATGAATGAATGAATGATCGTTTTAAGGCCATTTTCCCCGCTAGAGTGGGGGTTAGACTTGCGGTCCCCATGACAATTTTCTCCATTTTGCCCTATTTTCTGCATCTCTCCTTGTTAACCCCCTTTCCCGCATTTCTTCTTCGACCATCTTCAGCCAAGTCTTTCTCGGTCTTCCCCGTCCTCTACTTCCTTCTACATTCATTTCCATCACTCTTCTCAACCAGTCACTTTCATCCTTCCTCAACACATGACCAAACCATCTCAACCTGTTCCTCTTCACAGCATCAATCACAGGCTCTATTCCCATCATCTTTCGCAATTCATCATTTGTCTTCCTCTCTCTCAACGATACTCCGCACATCCACCGAACCATTCGCATTTCCACCCTTTCCAGCCATCGTTGCTGCTCTACGTTCATTACCCATGTCTCGCTCCCATAAATCATAACACCTCTCACACATGCAGCATACACCTTTCCCTTCAGCTTCAACGACACTCCCCTCTTCGTCAGCACGCCACTCAGTTCCCGAAACTTCTTCCATGCACATCTCACTCCAGCAACCGTTTAGCAACTCTAGCAACTCTAGCTCGTACCCTACCAATCCTGTAAAAGTGCTGTCGATCGTCATCCAACCATCCCTGCTCTGCGCCAACTTTGCTTATGTAACGCAAGAGGAACCACCTCAACCTCCAGTGTTCGAGGACTTGAGTGTAACAGTTGGTGTAGGACTTAGATTTGCATTGGAGTTACTTGTAGTTCAGAAAAAGACTGATCCATCCTGGAGGGATTTCTTTTATTTTATTTTTTTTATGTCCCACTGTCAGTTGTTCTACTCCCAGCGTCAACTCCTCTATACCACCTTGCAATTTTACAGTCCCCTTTCTCACCTCCTTCTCCATGCGCTCCTTACAGTGCCTCACCTCCTCGCGCACTCCTCCGACCTCCTCACTCACACCTCTTCTGATCTCTTCTCCCATCACTTGCATCTCCTGCCCAGATGCCACCCTCATCTGCTCCATTTCCTCCCTGTGAGCATCCAATTTAGTTTCTACCCCCATTCTGACCCCCTCTATCTGCTGCCCCATTTGTTTAACTTCCCTTTCCGCTTGGTCCCTCATGTCCCTCAATTTGCCTTCCATACTAGTTTCTAACCCCTCTTTCATCTCTTCCATTTGATTCTCTTGAGCGGCCATTCTGTTTTCTACCCCCGTTAACCCATGTTTCACCCCTTCTATCCCATTGTCTAACCCCTCAAATTTCTTGTCTAATCCCTCAAATTTCTTTTCTAATCCCTCACCGGTACCCCTCGCTTCATCCCTCATTACCCCCATTTGGCCCTCCAATCGCTCACCCAGTCGCTCAATTTGGCTCCCCATACTCATCTGTACAGCTGCCTGTAGCTGCGCAATGAGGGCCTGCATGTCAATCCCTCCCACTTGTGCAGCGGGCGCGGCCGCCGTAGCCATCTGCGAGGCGCCATTTTGCGCGCCCGTAACCTCGTGCGCGAGGACGCCATTTTGCGAACCTGCCGCCCTCACTGCTTCGCTCTCCTCATGTCCCTCAATTTGGTCCTGGATCGACCCTGCCTCACTCTCCTCTACCGGAACCCAGCCGTCTTGATCTGCCATAGCGCGACTTTCAAAATTCGGGTTTTTTTTAAAAAACAAAATCAAATTTCGGTGACTTTATAATTTTGACCAAATTTTTTCTAGATGTTTTAAAAAAAATTGGTTCGGGCCTCGAATCTCACTCCTCGACACCAATTGTTACGGACGCGGTTTGGATGTTATTTTTTGACCGAGCGGTTGGTATGACCGCGACCGAACAGTTATTCCCCGACTAGACCCCGATTCCACCCAGACGTTGACCAAATCGCGCTATGCTAAATCAATGATGGAAAGGACACAACGACTGGGATAGATGAAACGACGCAAGGGGTACAGTTCTCAAGACCTCCGGAGGAGGGTATAATTACAGTGGTGGAGAAAAGGGGGTAGATTACACGGTAGTGAGGTAAAGACACAGAAGAGATAAGCATTTAATTACAGTCTTATCTTATCCCAGACAGACCACAGACAAACGGAACAAGGCTGACTTACACAGGGATTGATGGCAGGAAGGGACAGGTAGTTCGATGGCACAAGGTGCACCTTGGCTCGGGGACAGGATAAAGCACGGTCCAAAAGATGCAGGGAGGCCTCACAGCGCTCGGAGGGTACGTCTTGCTTGCTCCAAGCTCAGCGCGCATCTGACGTCACCTCCCTCTTCCTGCGCATGCTCAGCGGGGAGTGACACGCCCTCGGCTGGTTGGCTCCGCCCCCCTGGGGCCGGTCCGCCGCTTCCATTGGGTGCGGGGGTTACCGGGCTCCGCCCTTGATGAGGAGCTGACAGGGAGCCCCTATTTGGTAACCCCGTCGAGCACATGTTCGATGGCGGCTCGTTGGGAAGGCCTCATGCCCTCCCAACACCCCCTACCAACCAAGCCGGAGTGAGGACGCGCACTCCCTGTGCACGCCGCCGCCGTTGCTGTTGTTGTTGTTGCTGAACCGTGAGGAAGAGCTGCGGGGAGGTATTGGGAGGTCCTAAACTTCCTAACGGTGCCATACAATCACATTCTGGTGCAACGAAGGGTCAGAATTAATGGAAACGAGTCCTTAACTGACATAGACTAAGAATAACTAGCAAGATGTCCTATAGTTGTCTTACATGAGATGCGGTGAACCTGGGCACGACATTTAATGGGGGAAATAGGGGGAGGTCGGGTCTACAGAGTGTTGTTTACAGAAAATGGGACTAGGGAATGGGGGATTGGGGATAGTTGGGAAGTATTGAGGAAATAGGGGAATAATTACAAGCGGATATGGATGGATGCAAATCCCATATCCGCAACATTATAGTGTTGCGGATCTCACCGTCGGCCCCTTTTCCCCTTACCAAGGGGGGATTAATCCCCTTGTCTGCGACTGACCGACGTGAGTCCTGAAGCTGCCCAGCTCCCGCCAGAGAGGCAGGTGAGCAACCTCGTTCGAGACCGCGGACAAGATGTTATTTGCCGAGCGGATTAGCAGCCGCGGCTCGAACCATTAACAAAAACTAGACCCGATTCTTATTCGTTGGCCAAATCGTGCCACAGGTATTCAATGATGGAAAAGACAAGGACGAACGGATGTGAAGAAAATAAGGCAGAGTAAGGAAGAACAGGGATTTATTACCAATATTTACAAGACCAAAGAAACCAAGGAAGAAGGAAAAATACGAAAATAATGACAGAAGCAGGAGACACAGTGCAATACTATCTTACCTATACAGTCTTACTTATTCCCAGGGACAACACGGACAAACAGACGACAGTCAGACTTACACGGGGATGATGACCGGAATGGCAGGAGGTGGATGGCTGGACGGATGAGGAGGTGGGACCACAGGGCTGGAAGGTTCAGCGGGACGCAGGAGAATGGCCGGGCCGGGAGTGAGCAGCCGCCGACTCTCCACACTTCCGTTCGCACGGCGGCGTTGCTTCGCGGCCGCGGGTCGAACCGCCGTTAAAGCTCAACTCCACCCAGCTGCGGTGGATTCAGCTGCGGTGGATTCCTTACTCATCTGCTGTGGGGGCTTCCTCGGTTATCTGCTCCAACTGGACTCACAGCTCCTCCTAAACTGGACTGGACTCAACTGGGCTCCGGTGGACTCCGGGTGGGAGGCTCCGGGCGACGGGTTATATAACCACGCCCATGGAACTTTCGCGAACCTCCTCGAACGCTCTCTCTCCGCCCTCTCAGGCCAAACCCCTCATCCTTGGTTGGTTGATCGGGGGCTGGCTCACTCCTCCTTCTCATGACGAGGTGGAGACACGCCTTTCTTCTCCGAGCTGACCGCGTGCGTAATGGAGTTTGGGGTGAAGAAAACCGCCCAAAGCAGTAGTGGCGAGCGCCGCAGAAAACCGCCCAATGCACTGACACTTCGGAGAGAGGATTGGGGGAAACTTAAATAGGGAACTATCTTATGTCATTGGTGCAATGCAGAGTCAACTAGTGGGAAACAGAGCCTTAAGCTAATACACATAATAAGGAAAGAACTATTTAGAAGGGTATATGTTTTTCTACGTGCATGCGATGGATTAACTAAGGGGACGACCTTTGACCTTTACACAACGGAGGTATTTACAAGACTCACTAGAGGGGCATATTTACAAACAGGATTCTCAAATCCGCAACAATATATATATTACGGTGGCCCTTAAACGGGGTGAAAATTTTAAAATGTTAATTTGAATGTTCTCATGGCCTAAATGTGATCCATTTGGGATAGGAACACTGAAGTCAAAATTTCATACAAGTCTGTTTATATTTAGAGGTAGTCCAGGCACCTTCAAGAATCAAGATTTTATATATAGAGAGCACACAACAAAATATACTACTACACAAATACACTTCTTAAAGTTATTTTCATTTCTCATTCTATTTAACATTCCTGATGTTATTATATTTCCTGATGTTATTATATTAGTTTCTAGTCAAGGAAGGTTCTCACCAACATAAGTCATATCATTGCTGCCTGATTTTAGCCAATGTTGCTTTCCGACAGTCGGGATAAGTATGGCGGTGTTCAGACACGTCCTGAAGTAAGAATTGGAGTTGCTCCTCAGGCTTGGTAAGGAGCCGGTTGTAACTTTTCATGAGGGCCACACCTCGTTCAGCGTGGTCATTTACGACCTTCAACTCCCTGATCTGTTCCACAGCAGCTCTGTAGCCTTCATGGTCACCCCATGTGCTTGGATCCACAGTTAAAAAGTCTGACGAGATTTTCAACTTTTCGAAGAATGTTTTTGTGTGGTGACACAAATTCTTCAATTCCCTTCTCGCTTAAGGCTTTCATGTCAGGCCGTGGCATCTTCGATGGTTCTTCATCTAATGGACGCTCGCCTTTCAATGCTTCCACCATCAGTTGTTTAGTAGCGATAGGCACTTGTTTGTCGAAGAAGGCCAACCCCACCAGCTCTTCTGACAAGTACCACAGATGGTTCCTCAACTTCTCACTGGTGGCTGTTGAGATTGCACGACTTGCAGTCTTGTAAGAGATCAAGGTCTTCATCAGCAGCAGATCATTCATTGGAGCTTCAGCTGCATTTGGAGCTTTCATCCAGGCTTGCAAATACACTTCAGAAACAAACAGACAAATTTCTCGTAGGCCATTCATTCCTCTCTCGTGCCGTCAGCTTGAACTGTTGGTGTAAAAGCCAGATTTTGAGACTGTAGATGGCCTTCGACATCCATCTTGCATGGTGAATCGCACCAGGAGCACGGAAATGAATGCCACGAGCAGGAACTCCTCCAAGAAACAAAATGGTCAGTTCCAGAAGTTCTTTATAATCATCCCGTGGCTGATTGACGTTAAGCTGCTTCTTTGCAAAATCGATAACTTTATCAGTCACAGGGAGAATGCGGTCATTGACATTCATCAGTTTTTAGTTACGTGACCTCAATCACATGGCCTATAGGGAGAAATGTTCAAGGGTGCTGGACTACCTCTAAATATTTATGAATTTAGCTGACATTTGGCCTGGTTTGTTGTTAGGGCAAATGGACCAGTTGTAGAGGGTGAGAGCTTAACATTTAAAACTTTCAAAAATAAGGGCCACCTTAATATGAATATGAATGATTGAATGATCGTTTTAAGGCCATCTTCCCCGCTATAGCGGGGGTTAGCCTTGCGGGCCCCATGACAATCATGGTTCCCTGTTTGAGGCAATGTTTTTATGGCCGGATGCCCTTCCTGACGCCAACCCTTGGTCACGCTCTTACAATGCGCAGGGATACGGTGAGGAGTCTGTGTGGCACACGACACGGTGTACCTATTCTAACCCGGGGTACACACCGGGATCATTCATCCCAGCAAGCTGGTACTCAATTTGCCGACCTCGGAAGGATGACAGGCTGAGTCAACCCCCCTGGCGTTAATTCAGCGATCGATCGACCGGGATTCGAACCCAGGATCCTAGGATCCCAAGCCGGCACCCTAACCGCGAAGCCAACACCAGGCTTTTCTTATCTTATCACCTTATTTTCTTATCTTATCACCAGGTGAAGCTCCTCCCTGAACGGGTGAAGCTCCTCCCTGAATGGACGGACATGCAGCACGGAATCTAGTATTATAGTGACAATAAAAGTTTCACTTGAATGCATCATTAAATAAGCTCAGGTGGCATAAAAATGTGTAAACTATGGAGATTGGAGGGGGTGAATAAGTTTGCAGGCCGCTGTATATTGTCATGTCACACAACATTTTACACCACCAGCGCTTACTGCTTATGTATCAAAATTACCAAAAGCCTGCATGAGGAATTTTAAACCTCATTCCACAAAGTGAATGGAACATTTTTAGCAGCAGCGAAAGATTAATTTCACGTTTTTACAAAATCAATAAATTCTTATCTTATCTTATCTTAGCCACGTTGAAGTTTCACGAGGCAGATATCGTTAGTGTTTGCATCTGTGGCATCAAACTAAAATACACAATTTGGTGTCTGTGTGATGAATTTTTGACCCCAATACATTCCGTCCTTACTTATCCAATCTCAACCGAACTTGACAGGATGACCAAGGGTTTCATAATGATGGTTGCAGCGCATTCATTTGCCCCCCTCCCCAACGGTGTTTTCTCCCCTGAGCGGGTTTTCCCCACCATTGCCGTCAATGGCGTTGCATGTCGAGGTGTATATCCGTGTTAAGTTAGCTTTATCGTGCCGTTTTTCCAAGGCCGCTTCTAATAACAAAACTAATGATAATAACGTAATATTAATGGTTTTACAAAACAATATTAATAATGTCCCACCGCTCCAAGGGGTTTTTCCTTCTTGAACAAATACTGTGTCAACATTTATAAATAGCTTGCCATGGTGTTTTTGTGGGAGCAACGGCTTCTACCAGAAGTAAAAAATATTATAAACCACAAACACGTTCGATTACCCTTTTAAATGGTCGCTAATGCTGTTTAACAAAGAACTGAAATCAAGTTGGAGAAATCCGGACGTTAGTCCATGCTTATCACGTTGACGATCGCTCTTGATCGTAGATCTACTGCAATCTATACATCCCACAAGAGTTAATAACACGACCCTTCCTGTCGATTACATGGAGTTCTTCCAAGGCGTTTTCGTGGTGTTTTGGTTTTTCCAAAGCTGCTTCTCATTACAAACGTAATAACAACACTTATAATAATAGCAAAATAGGAATGATATTATGAAACGATATCCCCACTCCTCAAGGGGTTTTGTGGATTGCGATATTGCCCCTCCCCCACCCTGACATCCTCACTGAAGTAAATGTTACTATCAGGAATTTATAATGGTGTGGCATGTTCTGATCCTTTGATTCACCATGATACAACATGTTATAATGTCATGCATGGTCTGATCCTTTCATTGACCTCATATAACATGTTATATTATCATGCATGTTCTGATCCTTTCATTCACCTCATATAACATGTTATATTATCATGCATGTTCTGACCCTTTCAATGACCTGATCTAGCATATTGTAATAGGAATAATAATTGGCAATATTGAAAAGTATAATAACATGACTCCCCATGCCACTCCCATAGTGGGTGTGTGTACCAGTGTTTAAAACAAACAATCACAAACTAGGATTCACAGGGCTAGACATCGATGTGTGTGCCTTCACCCAAATGTACGTTAAACTGGGCCTTCCTGTATGCCTGCATTAGTTGGTGGATGTTAAAGATCTCATGGTGTCCTTCGTGAGGAGTCTGCGAGTCATTGCCAGCACCCTGAACAAACTACAAATTCCTGCTCTAACTGAAAGGGGGCACTGCATCAGTGGCACAGCTGCACCCCCAGCAAATGATTCTCCCCACAGCCATGTGCTGCGTATACAAGATCGATGGTCATGGCATGGCGCTCGCGTAGCTTAAGCGTGTAGGCATCGACGTGACGCGGTCGAGTGAAAACACCGACGTACTAGCGATGGCAAGGCCCAATTTACAATCCGACTACTTGGCAGCGGAGATAAACATGAATATCAGTGGGAAGATGTGTGCGTTGTTTCTCGGTTGCTTAACAACATCGTTACCCCACGCACGTAAAACCAAGAGGACGGTTAAGCGATTGGTTAATGTTCGTCTGCCATCTGCCTGTCTGTCGTGTCAGTTTACGATCGAGGAACGCCTCATTTAAATTTAACGTAACAAACACGAATAGGAACAGGAGGAAAGGTTTGTGCCATTTTGCCGCACTTTAGCTCTGAATTCGTCCCGATCACACATGCGCAGAGGGGAGAGATAATATTTTTACTCTGTCTGCTTGGCAGACAAACAAGATTGAAAATAATTCCCAACAGGAAACTGGTTTTAAAGATGTCATGAAGGACACAAACTACAGGCATGAAGAATTAATGGAACATGTGAGATAGAGTGTTGTAAACGACACTGGGTAAACGGTGCTAAAACACAGAATTTATTTATTTATACGCCTTTAAACCTTTATTTAAATTGAATTATATAGCTGAACACTGTGCAACACAAACAGTCTTCATAATACGTCCAAGAACCATGCTATGTATCGATATATAGCACGAGAGGGCGTGGCAGAGGGCGTGGCATCAGAGGGCGTGGCATCAGAGGGCGTGGCATCAGAGGGCGTGGCATCAGAGGGTGTGGAATCAGAGGGCGTGGCATCAGAGGGCGTGGCATCAGAGGGCGTGGCATCAGAGGGCGTGGCATCAGAGGGCGTGGCATCAGAGGGCGTGGCATCAGAGGGTGTGGCATCAGAGGGCGTGGCATCAGAGGGCGTGGCATCAGAGGGCGTGGCATCAGAGGGCGTGGCATCAGAGGGTGTGGCATCAGAGGGTGTGGCATCAGAGGGCGTGGCATCAGAGGGTGTGGCATCAGAGGGCGTGGCATCAGAGGGCGTGGCATCAGAGGGCGTGGCATCAGAGGGTGTGGCATCAGAGGGTGTGGCATCAGAGGGTGTGGCATCAGAGGGCGTGGCATCAGAGGGCGTGGCATCAGAGGGCGTGGCATCAGAGGGTGTGGCATCAGAGGGTGTGGCATGCGACGGTACATATTGGGATGAAAAAGATGTTGATCGACACTGTTTTCTATGATGATCAATAAAACCTCCGTCTCTTAGAGTGACTCAATGCCATCTTGTTATTGTGGATGAGGGTGGTGTATAAGACTTCAGTAGCGCTATACTTGCAGATTTTTTTTATTTAACGATCTTTTAAAATCATTGCTTTATTAAAATTGAAGGACATACCTGAACACTATGTGAGGTACCTTGTTCTATGAACCCTTTCGTTTCACTACATATTAAAGTCTTGACGATTCTACATTTGGCACACTCGGTCAAACAATCATGTATGAAGCTCACATGAAATTGATCAAGACCAGAACTTTGAATATTATTTTATTCAAGCTAAATCAATGATCTCGCATTCCAAATCCAATTCCCAATAGTACAAGCCCTTCCTCCATTTGTTCAGAAGCTCTTCACATCACCCCCAAAAGCCCAAGCGGAAAACCTCGGCCCACCTCAAGACTTATCAGAGCACTCTCCTCATGACGTTGCAACTGCGTTTTGTCTTTCATCACCTCATGTACTTGTAATTACCTCCATCACCGAAGGTGGACGGAGGTTAAGTGTTCACCCCTGTCTGTCTGTTTGTTTGTGAACAAGATATTTCAAAAAGTTGTGGATGGATTTTGATGAAACTTGGTGGAGAGGTTGTGAATGTGTCAAGAACAACCCAATTAGATTTTGGTTCAGGTCCGAATCCAGATGCGGCCTATCATTGGGATACAAAACAAAGTTCAGCTAGGCTTGGTGGAGGTATGCACTCTACCGAGTACCATTCGAGTTTGAACATGTGTACAAATATCAATGTCCATGCAATGGATTATGGTACACACCATGATGAATCGCCCTGCCTGTGAAACAGCAGGATGACAGTTTATAGTTGGGCCGAGATTGGAACCCAGGCGAGTGCGCGTCGCACTAGGCCATCCTACCAGCCAATTATAGGCTGAACTCCCAACTCGATTCGTTTATCTTGTCTGTAGTCTCGTACCCTACCAACAACACACAACAACATGCATTTTAAGGCCATTTTCCCTGCTAGAGTGGGGGTTAGCCTTGCAGGCCCCATGACAATCTTCTCCATTTTGCCCTATTTTCTGCATCTCTCCTTGTTAACCCCCTTGCCCGCATTTCTTCTTCGACCATCTTCAGCCAAGTCTTTCTCGGTCTTCCCCGTCCTCTACTTCCTTCTACATTCATTTCCATCACTCTTCTCAACCAGTCACTTTCATCCTTCCTCAACAAATGACCAAACCATCTCAACCTGTTCCTCTTCACAACATAAATCACAGGCTCTATTCCCATCATCTTTCGCAATTCATCATTTGTCTTCCCCTCTCTCAACGATACTCCGCACATCCGTCGAACCATTCGCATTTCCACCCTTTCCAACCTTCGTTGCTGCTCTACGTTCATTACCCATGTCTCGCTCCCATATTTCATAACACTTCTCACACATGCAGCATACACCTTTCCCTTCAGCTTCAACGACACTCCCCTCATCATCAGCACGCCACTCAGTTCCCGAAACTTCTTCACTGCACATCTCACTCTAGCAACCGTTTAGCAACTCTAGCAAGTACCCTACCAATCCTGTAAAAGTGCTGTCGATCGTCATCCAACCATCCCTGCTCTGCGCCAACTTTGCTTATGTAACGCAAAAGGAACCACCTCAACCTCCAGTGTTCGAGGACTTGAGTGTAACAGTTGGTGTAGGACTTAGATTTGCATTGGAGCTACTTGTAGTTCAGAGAAAGACTGATCCATCCCGGAGGGATTTTTATTTTTTATTTTTTTTAATGCAGGAGTGATGTTCATACAGGGTGTTCAGGAGGCCCATCTATCTTTATGTTTAAAATATCAAATACGCTGCCACACTTTCAAGCCCAGATCACGATATGTCCTGCTCACACCACTTTGCTCCACAACTTGACTCTGGTACTTCATTGTTTTTCCAACTCCAAGCCTTTTTGCAAGGACACTGAAGCACGAGACTGTTTGGCATTCAAGGCCTGGTTAACACACTTGAAGAACATGCAAATTAGACAAAAATTCCTGTCTTACCGGCTTTTCATAGGTGACAATGGACCATCCATCACCAACATTACCATGTGGACATGTAAAGAAGCCACTTTTTTGACAAGAAACAAAAATGGTGCCTTTTTCCCCCCCATTAATAGAGGATGCATTTATGAGCCGTGTTGGGTGTGTTCATAAGCAGAGCCATTCAAATGGTGGGAAAAAGCAACATTCCGTTTCACCAAGAATGGGAGACGTCTGCTTATCAATTTATTTCTTCTATCGGAAACGTAGAGTACAGGGAAAGGGTCAGGACACAACAGGACAAGAAGAACAGCAAAGGGGAAAAACACCAACAGCAGACAAAGAGGAGACACACCAACAGAAGAGCAAAGGCCAAGCCAGAGGCGGACAAACAATGGGTGTGGGGGGAGGAACTGGGAGCATGGGGTGGACACGATGGATACAGAAGGATACATTCAGGAGGGAATACTGGAAGTTGGAAGGAGGGAGGATTGGATAGGGCTCATGAGGGTAAAAAAGATGATGCTTTTGGATTGGGGATGATCTGAGATGGAGGTGAACAAATGGCATGAAGACCTGGAGGGAATAATATGATTAAAGAGTATGTGGAGGTTGATTCCACCGGTGGGAAAAATAGGAACGATTGAGTCCAGGTGAGCAGTCATTCTGGATTTTGGGAGTGATGGTAGGCCATGTATGCCCTGCAGTAACCTCGAGGTGGGGGGAGCGGGGAAGTGAGTGGGGGAAATGAAGCACAGAAAGAGCAGAGGGTGCAAGACCAGAAAGGAGATGGGGTAGAAGACAGAGACCACCGACCTGTCTGTGATGGCAAAGTGATGGGCCCATAGACCCAGCTTAATCGTGGGAGATTCCAATGATGTTGGAGGCCTTGGTTCCCATGGCATCAAGCTAAGCAACATGTGAGGCAGGGGAGCCAGCCCAGAGGTGGGGGGAAGTACTCCATCAAGCTGTGGATAAAGGCCTTGTAGGTAGATAGAAGTTCTGGTGTGCGAAGGAAGGACTTTGTATGTCGGATGATGCCCAGTATTATTTGGAGGCCTAGTTTGAAATGTAGTTTTCTCAAGAGAGATCATGGCTGATAGTGAGACCCAAACGTTTCAATAACTGAACTTCCTCAAGAGGATTGTTAAGAAAATAGGTCGGAGGGTTTGCTAGACGGTACTTTTGGAGAGAGTGTGAGATTTGTCAGGATTGAAAGACATATTCCAAGTGTTTGACCGGCTTGTGAATTTTTTCAAGGCTGCAGTGTGCCTCGTCTTCTGTATTGCATACAGAAACCCCATGATCATGAGATTGTCATGGTTGTGGAGGTGCTGTTGCTAGATTCTCATCTGCCCTTTGTCACATTAATGGGGCATTGAAAACGAGTTGTGAACGATTCCGAGGCTAAGAGGCAATTCTCGACACGTCTCCATTCCGTCACAGCGTGTGGAAATTTCCACCTCAAGCAGTTATGGGAATCAAACTCACCATTGAAGGGAATGCAGAAATTCTTTACCCACCCACCACCAAGTTCACGAAACTCAAATTATTAAAAATGTGAATCTTAATAGATGAAGATTGCAGACAAATGTACCAAGGAGCATTTATACAAAGCCAAGGTGCACAAAGCAGTGCAATGAATGCTTTGTTCATCTCACCTTGACCAAACCGCAATCCACAAAGGAGCCTTTCCCAGCAGAAACCGGGCGGTTCAAAACCACTCCTTCCCGATAGGGAACCTTGTCATTCTGCCGAGCATGGTGTGGGGCATCCAGGGGGTTCAGCAAACCTGAAAAAAAAAAAACACAAATTAATAAATCCTGCAAGACAAACGGTGCTTTCTTTGTGCCTCTCAATGCATGCTCTCACCCGCATATTGAAGATCTTGATGCTTTGGGAAGAATGCCTTGCGTAAGTACCTAAGAAAAGCCAAAAGTAGCTAAAACAAACAAAAAAAAAACCCCAACTTTTTAACAAGACAGAGAATGTCACAATGCTAAACATTTAACTAAATATTCTTACTGGGGACATTCCAGGAACTGCAGTATTCTTGCCATTTGCACACAGCAGTTTCCCTTCTTCCCTATTCCTGTGAACTCTCCTTCTGTGGTCCTGGTAGAAAGAAACAAACTATAATTCAGAGACTTTCACATGAACAAACAAGGCCACTCATGTCAACATTTCCCCTTTAAATAAGGATGACAAGGCTGTATGTACATTTTAAATAACGATTCTCGCTCTTCCATGAGCCCTAACTATGCAAACAAAAAAGGCTCTTGGAAAAGGGTCAACTGCTATTAATGGGGTTAAGAAGAAATTGGTGGACATGACACACACATGTGCACCACAGCATGAGGAATGGGGATGCAGTTGAAAGAAGGACAGAGACTTGATAAAGGGAAGCTCAGAGGTAGAAATAGGAGAAAACATGAAGTGGTGAGGGCCTGCAGTCTTGAAAGACTGGAGGGAAGAGTCCAAGATAACAGACCAAGGAAGAGTTCCACAGATGAGAAAAAGAGTTGGACAAAGGAGTAGAGGGGAGAATCAAGCTTTGACTTGAAACGAGGGCAACACGGTTTGGCTTTCTGGTGGAATATGTGCAAATTAGCTTTGTCCACCTCCTTCAGAGCTTCAATAACAGATAGGAAACAAAAATACAAGGCTCAGGAGAGACTCAGACCTTGGTCCTTGTCCCTGTTCGTCAAAGACTATCAGTTCATCCACACAGAAGATGGTGGCGGCACGAGCAATCTGTCCAGCCAGGTAAGTCCTCAGCTCCAGGGATTGAGCGTTCTCCAAGATGGATCCAGGAAGAGCCACACTGACTGTGTAATCATCTGCATACACATAACACCACTGGAGACTAAGATGGAACCCTGGTTGTGAGTTTGTTTAATAACAGAGGCCATCTAAAGAGTAATTCAAAAACAAACCTTTCATTGGTTTCTCTTGCTCCAAAAGTTTTTGGGCCTCTAACTTTTTGCTTTCTTCTTCTTCTCTTTCTTTCTTGACCGTTGCTTTGTCTACCTTCTTGAGGAATTGCTCTTGTTTCCTCCTCCTCTGTTCACGCTTCTCTGTGGAACAAATGTGGATGATGATGACCACTCATTTTTGCACCGCGACTATGCATAGGGCTGCCGAAGCAGTTTCCATTGCTATTGGGCACAATCCTGGAAGGGTCGCCACTCCGACACAGGATACCCGAATGGCTCATTCATCCCAGGAAGGCGGTACTCATTTCACCGACTTTGGAAGGATGACAGGCTGCGTCCACCCACCTGGTGTTATTTAACGGCACAACAGGGGTTCAAACTCAAGACCCTGAAATTTTAAGCCTTAACATTAACAGTTAAGCGAACACCAATCAGGCTTATTAAAAGAGGTGCAAAGCAGAAATCCAAGGAAAATATTTAATTGATAACACTTTGTTTTCTTAGCAAACGAACACTTTGTTTTCTTAGCAAACGAACACTTTGTTTTCTTAGCAAACTAACACTTTATTTTCATAGCAAACGAACACTTTGTTTTCTTAGCAAACGAACACTTTGTTTTCTGAGCAAACGAACACTTTGTTTTCTGAGCAAACAAACACTTTGTTTTCTTAGCAAACAAACACTTTGTTTTCTTAGCAAACAAACACTTTGTTTTCTTAGCAAACAAACACTTTGTTTTCTTAGCAAACAAACACTTTGTTTTCTTAGCAAACAAACACTTTGTTTTCTTAGCAATCAAACACTTTGTTTTCTTAGCAAACAAACACTTTGTTTCTTAGCAAACGAACACTTTGTTTTCTTAGCAAACAAACACTTTGTTTTCTAAGCAAACAAACACTTTGTTTTCTTAGCAAACAAACACTTTGTTTTCTTAGCAAACAAACACTTTGTTTTCTTAGCAAACAAACACTTTGTTTTCTAAGCAAACAAACACTTTGTTTTCTTAGCAAACAAACACTTTGTTTTCTTAGCAAACAAACACTTTGTTTTCTTAGCAAATGAACACTGTTTTTAGCAAATGAACACTGTTTTTAGCAAATGAAGTTTTTTTTAAAGCAAATGAACACTGTTTTTTTTAGCAAATGAACACTGTTTTTTTTAGCAAATGAACACTGTTTTTTTTAGCAAATGAACACTGTTTTTTTTAGCAAATGAACACTGTTTTTTTTAGCAAATGAACACTGTTTTTTTTAGCAAATGAACACTGTTTTTTTTAGCAAATGAACACTGTTTTTTTTAGCAAATGAACACTGTTTTTTTTAGCAAATGAACACTGTTTTTTTGGCAAATGAACACTTTTTTTTAGCAAATGAAGTTTTTAAAGCAAATGAACACTGTTTTTTTTAGCAAATGAACACTGTTTTTTTTAGCAAATGAACACTGTTTTTTTTAGCAAATGAACACTGTTTTTTTTAGCAAATGAACACTGTTTTTTTGGCAAATGAACACTTTTTTTTAGCAAATGAAGTTTTTAAAGCAAATGAACACTGTTTTTTTTAGCAAATGAACACTGTTTTTTTTAGCAAATGAAGTTTTTTAAAGCAAATGAACACTGTTTTTTTTAAGCAAATGAACAATGTTTTTAAAAGCAAATGAACACTGTTTTTTTGGCAAATGAACACTGTTTTTTTTAGCAAATGAACACTGTTATTTTTTAGCAAATGAACACTGTTTTTTTAAGCAAATGAACACTGTTTTTTTAAGCAAATGAACTGTTTTTTTTTAAAGCAAATGACCAATTTTTTAAAGCAAATGAACACTGTTTTTTTAAGCAAATGAACACTGTTATTTTTTAGCAAATGAACACTGTTTTTTAAAGCAAATGAACTGTTTTTTTAGCAAACGAACAAATTTTTTTAGCAAATGAACACTGTTTTTTTTTTTAAAGCAAGTGAACAGTTTTTTAAAGCAAATGAACACTGTTTTTTTTAAAGCAAATGAACACTGTTTTTTTTAAAGCAAATGAACACTTTTTTTTAAAGCAAATGAACACTGTTTTTTAAAGCAAATGAACACTGTTTTTTATTAGCAAATGAACACTGTTTTTTTAAAGCAAATGAACACTGTTTTTTTTAGCAAATGAACAGTTTTTTTTTAGCAAACAAACACTGTTTTTTTGGCAAATGAACAGTTTTTTTTTAGCAAATGAACACTGTTATTTTTTAGCAAATGAGCACTGTTTTTTTTTTAGCAAATGAACTGTTTTTTTTAGCAAACGAACAAATTTTTTTAGCAAATGAACACTGTTTTTTTTTAAAGCAAATGAACAGTTTTTTTAAAGCAAATAAACACTGTTTTTTTAAAGCAAATGAACACTGTTTTTTTAAAGCAAATGAACACTGTTTTTTAAAGCAAATGAACACTGTTTTTTTAGCAAATAAACACTGTTTTTTTAAAGCAAATGAACACTGTTTTTTTTAAAGCAAATGAACACTGTTTTTTTTAGCAAATGAACACTGTTTTTTAAAAGCAAATGAACACTGTTTTTAAAGCAAATGAACACTGTTTTTAAAGCAAATGAACACTGTTTTTTAAAGCAAATGAACACTGTTTTTAAAGCAAATGAACACTGTTTTTTTAAAGCAAATGAACACTTTTTTAAAAAGCAAATGAACACTTTTTTAAAAAGCAAATGAACTGTTTTTTAAGCAAATGAACACTGTTATTTTTTAGCAAATGAACTGTTTTTTTTTAAAGCAAATGAACAGTTTTTTTAAGCAAATGAACACTGTTTTTTTTAAAGCAAATGAACACTGTTTTTTAAAGCAAATGAACACTGTTTTTTAAAGCAAATGAACACTGTTTTTTAAGCAAATAAACACTGTTTTTTTAAAGCAAATGAACACTGTTTTTTTAAAGCAAATGAACACTGTTTTTTTTAGCAAATGAACACTGTTTTTTAAAAGCAAATGAACACTGTTTTTTAAAGCAAATGAACACTGTTTTTTTTAAGCAAATGAACACTTTTTTTAAAAGCAAATGAACACTGTTTTTTTAAAGCAAATGAACACTGTTTTTTTGGCAAATGAACTGTTTTTTTGAGCAAATGAACACTGTTATTTTTTAGCAAATGAACTGTTTTTTTTTAAAGCAAATGAACAGTTTTTTAAAGCAAATGAACACTGTTTTTTTTAGCAAATGAACACTGTTTTTTTAAGCAAATGAACTGTTTTTTTAAGCAAATGAACACTGTTTTTTTAAAGCAAATGAACACTGTTTTTTTTTTAGCAAATGAAGTTTTTTTTAGCAAATGAACACTGTTTTTTTGGCAAATGAACAGTTTTTTTTAAGCAAATGAACACTGTTTTTTTTAGCAAATGAACTGTTTTTTTTTTTTAGCAAATGAACAAATTTTTTTAGCAAATGAACACTGGTGTTTTTTTTTTTTTAAAGCAAATGAACAGTTTTTTAAAGCAAATGAACACTTTTTTTAAGCAAATGAACAGTTTTTTTTAAAGCAAATGAACACTGTTTTTTAAAGCAAATGAACACTGTTTTTTAAGCAAATGAACACTGTTTTTTTAAGCAAATGAACACTGTTTTTTAAAGCAAATGAACACTGTTTTTTAAGCAAATGAACACTGTTTTTTTAAAGCAAATGAACACTGTTTTTTTAAGCAAATGAACACTTTTTTTAAGCAAATGAACAGTTTTTTTTAAAGCAAATGAACACTGTTTTTTAAAGCAAATGAACACTGTTTTTTAAGCAAATGAACACTGTTTTTTTAAGCAAATGAACACTGTTTTTTTTAGCAAATGAACAATGTTTTTGTTTGCAAATGAACACTGTTTTCTTAAGCAAATGAACACTTTTTTTAAAAGCAAATGAACACTGTTTTTTTTAAAGCAAATGAACAGTTTTTTTTAAGCAAATGAACAGTTTTTTTTAGCAAATGAACACTGTTATTTTTTTTAGCAAATGAACTGTTTTTTTTAGCAAATGAACAATTTTTTTTAGCAAATGAACAGTTTTTTAAAGCAAATGAACACTGTTTTTTTTAGCAAATGAACACTGTTTTCTTAAGCAAATGAACACTTTTTTTTTAGCAAATGAACACTGTTTTTTAAAGCAAATGAACAGTTTTTTTAAAGCAAATGAACACTGTTTTTTAAAGCAAATGAACACTGTTTTTTAAGCAAATGAACACTGTTTTTTAAGCAAATGAACACTGTTTTTTAAGCAAATGAAGACTGTTTTTTAAGCAAATGAACACTGTTTTTTAAGCAAATGAACACTGTTTTTTTTTAGCAAATGAACAATGTTTTTGTTTGCAAATGAACACTGTTTTCTTAAGCAAATGAACACTTTTTTTTAAAGCAAATGAACACTGTTTTTTTAAAGCAAATGAACAGTTTTTTTTTTAGCAAATGAACAGTTTTTTTTAGCAAATGAACACTGTTATTTTTTTTAGCAAATGAACTGTTTTTTTTAGCAAATGAACAAATTTTTTTAGCAAATGAACAGTTTTTTTGTTTTTTTTTTAGCAAATGAACAGTTTTTTTAAAGCAAATGAACAGTTTTTTTTTTAGCAAATGAACACTGTTTTTTAAAAGCAAATGAACACTGTTTTTTAAAGCAAATGAACACTGTTTTTTTTAAGCAAATGAACACTTTTTTAAAAAGCAAATGAACACTGTTTTTTAAAGCAAATGAACACTGTTTTTTTTTTAGCAAATGAACACTGTTTTTTTGGCAAATGAACTGTTTTTTTGAGCAAATGAACACTGTTATTTTTTAGCAAATGAACTGTTTTTTTTTAAAGCAAATGAACAGTTTTTTTAAGCAAATGAACACTGTTTTTTTTAGCAAATGAACACTGTTTTTTTGGCAAATGAACAGTTTTTTTTAGCAAATGAACACTGTTTTTTTTAGCAAATGAACTGTTTTTTTTTTTTTAGCAAATGAACAAATTTTTTTAGCAAATGAACACTGGTGTTTTTTTTTTTTAAAAGCAAATGAACAGTTTTTTAAAGCAAATGAACACTGTTTTTTAAAGCAAATGAACACTGTTTTTTAAAGCAAATGAACACTGTTTTTTTAAGCAAATGAACACTGTTTTTTTAAGCAAATGAACACTGTTTTTTTAAGCAAATGAACAGTTTTTTTAAAGCAAATGAACACTGTTTTTAAAAGCAAATGAACACTGTTTTTTAAGCAAATGAACACTGTTTTTTTAAGCAAATGAACACTGTTTTTTTTAGCAAATGAACAATGTTTTTGTTTGCAAATCAACACTGTTTTCTTAAGCAAATGAACACTTTTTTTTAAAGCAAATGAACACTGTTTTTTTAAAGCAAATGAACAGTTTTTTTTTTAGCAAATGAACAGTTTTTTTAAGCAAATGAACACTGTTATTTTTTTAGCAAATGAACTGTTTTTTTTAGCAAATGAACAATTTTTTTTTAGCAAATGAACAGTTTTTTAAAGCAAATGAACACTGTTTTTTTTAGCAAATGAACACTGTTTTCTTAAGCAAATGAACACTTTTTTTTTTAGCAAATGAACACTGTTTTTTAAAGCAAATGAACAGTTTTTTTAAAGCAAATGAACACTGTTTTTTAAAGCAAATGAACACTGTTTTTTAAGCAAATGAACACTGTTTTTTAAGCAAATAAACACTGTTTTTTTTTTAGCAAATGAACAATGTTTTTGTTTGCAAATGAACACTGTTTTCTTAAGCAAATGAACACTTTTTTTTTAAAGCAAATGAACACTGTTTTTTTAAAGCAAATGAACAGTTTTTTTTTAGCAAATGAACAGTTTTTTTTAGCAAATGAACACTGTTATTTTTTTAGCAAATGAACTGTTTTTTTTAGCAAATGAACAATTTTTTTTAGCAAATGAACTGTTTTTTTTTTTTTTTTTTTAGCAAATGAACAGTTTTTTAAAGCAAATGAACACTGTTTTTTTTAGCAAATGAACACTGTTTTCTTAAGCAAATGAACACTTTTTTTTTTAGCAAATGAACACTGTGTTTTTAAAGCAAATGAACACTGTTTTTTAAAAGCAAATGAACACTGTTTTTTAAGCAAATGAACTTTTTTTTAGCAAATGAACACTGTTTTTTTTAGCAGATGAACAATGTTTTTTTTAGCAAATGAACACTGTTTTCTTAAGCAAATGAACATTTTTTTTTTTAGCAAATGAACACTTTTTTTTTTTTTTTTAGCAAATGACACTTTTTCTTTTTAGCAAATGAACACTGTTTTTAGCTAATGAACTGTTTTTAGCAAACGAACAATGTTTTTAGCAAATGAACACTGTTTTTAGCAAATGAACACTGTTTTTAGCAAATGAACACTGTTTTTAGCAAATGAACACTGTTTTTAGCAAATGAACTTTTTAAAGCAAATGAACACTGTTTTTAGCAAATGAACACTGTTTTTAGCAAATGAACACTGTTTTTAGCAAATGAACACTGTTTTTAGCAAATGAACACTGTTTTTTTTAAAGCAAATGAACAATGTTTTTTAAAAGCAAATGAACACTGTTTTTTAAAAGCAAATTAACACTGTTTTTTGCGAATGAAGTTTTTTTTTTTAGCAAATGAACACTGTTTTTAGCAAATGAACACTGTTTTTTTTAGCAAATGAACACTGTTTTTAGCAAATGAACACTGTTTTTTGTTAGCAAATGTACACTGTTTTTTTTTTATAGCAAATGAACACTGATTTTAGCAAATGAACACTGTTTTTTTTTAGCCAACTAACTTTTTTTTATAGCAAATTAACACTTTTTTTTAGCAAATTAATAGTTTTTAAGCAAATTAATACTTTTCTCGCAGTTAGAACTGCTGTTAAGCTAAACTCCGTAGTTTAAATTTTGAAATTTGGCTCCGGTTAAGAGATTGTGGAGCGTATCGCATTTTAGTTGTAATAAAATAAAAACACGAACAGTCGAACACCTTCCAGAGAGAGGCTGGAGACGATCCAGGCAGTGTTTAATATGACCCTCCCTCCGGAAGTGCCTGGAGACCAAGTTTTCTAAACTCTCATATTCTATGGTGCTGCCTTCCCTTCCCCTCCCCTCACACTTAACTTCTTCCAAACGCACTCCTTCCTCCCTAGCCCCATACACCCTCCCAAACCCAGTTCCCCTTCCCAAATCCCCATCCACTTTTAAAGCCTCTTCCCCACCTCCCCAATGCAACTCTCCAGGCGGTGTTTAATATGACCGTCCGGAAGTGCCCAGAAAATTAAATTTTTCTAAACTTTCATATTCTTTGGTGCTGCCTTCAGTTCCCTTCCCTCACGAATACCTCCTCCCAAACCCCCACCCCATCTCTCCTCAAACCCCCCAGTCCCTTCCCAACCCCCCCCCCCCCACACACACACACACACACACACACACACACACACACACACACACACACACACACACACACACACACACACACACACACACACACACACACACACACACACACACACACACCGGGCGGTCTTGGTGCCTTTATTCAATTTCCGCACACGTTTTACACCTAAAATGTGATGCGCTCTACAATGGCTTCAGCTGAACCGAATTTCAAAATTGAAACTACAGAATCGACATTAGCAGCAGTTGCGGCTGTTAGAAAATTTTTATCAACTGTTAAAAGCAAAGTGATCATTTGTTAGAATGGTGTGTGCGGACGTGCTCGGGTGGTGTTTAGTTTGACCCTCATTATTATTATTACTAGTGGCGTCACCCGTGGGAATCCCACGGGCATGGACGTGTTTGACATTTGGACATGTATCTTGATTTAGATGCTGCACATTAAATTTTACAAAATGGTTACTGGCAATTCATCAGATCCAGAAATGGTGTAATGAACACAATTTATTTATTTCACATAATATGTGACCCCTCACTCCTCTCCACCTGACACTCTCCTCCCTCCACCCTCACGCCTCTCCAATCCCACTCCTCCTCACACTCCCCTCCAATACCTCCTCACACTCCTCTCCAATACTTCCTCACACTCCTCTCTAATCCCTCACACTCCTCTCCAATCCCTCACACTCCTCTCCAATCCCTCACACTCCTCTCCAATTCCTCACACTCCCCTCCAATTCCTCACACTCCCCTCCAATCGCTCTTCACTCTCCTCTCCAATCGCGCCTCACTCTCCTCTCCAATCAGCCCTCACTCTCCAACTCCTCGCTCTCCAACTCCTCGCTCTCCAACCCCTCGCTCCTCGCTCTCCAACCCCTCGCTCTCCAACCCCTCGCTCCTCGCTCTCCAACCCCTCGCTCCTCGCTCTCCAACCCCTCGCTCCTCGCTCTCCAACCCCTCGCTCCTCGCTCTCCAACTCCTCGCTCCTCGCTCTCCAACCCCTCACTCCTCGCTCTCCAACTCCTCGCTCCTCGCTCTCCAACCCCTGGCTCCTCGCTCTCCAACCCCTCGCTCCTCAGCCCCTCACTCTCCAACCCCTCGCTCCTCACTCTCCAACCCTCGCTCCTCGCTCTCCAACCCCTAGCTCCTCGCTCTCCAACCCCTAGGTCCTCGCTCTCCAACCCCTAGCTCCTCGCTCTCCAACACCTCGCGCCTCGCTCTCCAACCCCTCGCTCCTCACTCTCCAACCCCTCACACCTCACTCTCCAACCCCTCGCTCCTCGCTCTCCAACCCCTCGCTCCTCGCTCTCCAACCCCTCGCTCCTCGCTCTCCAACCCCTCGCTCCTCGCTCTCCAACTCCTCGCTCCTCGCTCTCCAACCCCTGGCTCCTCGCTCTCCAACCCCTCGCTCCTCAGCCCCTCACTCTCCAACCCCTCGCTCCTCACTCTCCAACCCTCGCTCCTCGCTCTCCAACCCCTAGCTCCTCGCTCTCCAACCCCTAGGTCCTCGCTCTCCAACCCCTAGCTCCTCGCTCTCCAACACCTCGCGCCTCGCTCTCCAACCCCTCGCTCCTCACTCTCCAACCCCTCACTCCTCACTCTCCAACCCCTCGCTCCTCACTCTCCAACCCCTCGCCCCTCACTCTCCAAGCCCTCGCCCCTCACTCTCCAACCCCTCGCTCCTCACTCTCCAAATTCCTCGCTCCTCGCTCCTCTCCCGTCTCATTCATTTTGGAAATGGAAGTTTCCACGCAACATATGAATTGTCATGATCCTCAAGAGGAAGTGTCTCGTAATCATCAAATGGCAAGTAAATTACATTGTGAAAATTAAAGATTTCAAATAAACCTATTTAACGTGTATGCGCACATAGCTCATAAAAAAAAAACGGAGAAATATCTCTCGGTAATTTCCTGAAACATATTTTAGTTTTTACTTCCGGATAATAATGTTGAATGAAATAAGAACGAAGAAATATATGTCGTTTTGTGACGACTGTCATCAAAAGTAAAAGTAATATATATCTTCTTAATGGAAAAGAAAAAGCGAATTTTTAATATATGTCGACATTTTCCCCGTCTGTTATTTTAGGCGGTGTATTTTCGTGTATCATCATGGCGCGATTTAAAAAATATATCTGCAATTTCCCATGTGTGTGTGAATGTTCTCAATTATTTCTGACACCGTGTCTAAAACCATCGATAAAAATTAAATCAGATGGTGAATTCGAGATAAAATCGTGAGGGTGACTCAATGAATTGGCTTTATTTTACAGGCCTTTGGGAAATCATTTCGTTCTATAAACGGAAACGTTCATGGGATTATCTTCCCGTTTTTTTTCAACCAAGTCTAAAACGATGTTAGCGACTGTTAAAAATGAAATGATATATCGAATTAGAGTTGAAATAAACCTGTGTGTGAGAGAAAGACAGCACGGGCCTAACTAAACAGGCCTCAAAGCTATTCGAGTTAATAAAATGGTGGATATTTGTTTACATGAAGCCTCTCCAAGAAGAACTCTGCAAACGGAGTAAGCCACACCCCCGGACAGACAGACAGACAGACAGAATCACCGTAGCCTATTATAATATAGATTATTACTAGCAGAGTACCGGCCTTACGGGCGATCTTGTCCCAGCGTGCAACACATTTTTCTGCAATCGGATATTTTCTGCTGACACAACTACTTTGATTTGCTCTTGCTGATTTCTGTTCAACTTAGGTGTCCTTGGTTTTTGAGGCATTTCAAAGAAAATAAAAAAAATAAAAAAATCAAACGTCACCTAGCTATCAATACCCACAACCAGCCCACACCCATCTCTTTCCCCTCCCATCCACCACCCCCTCACAATCCACGATCAAGCAGCACCCTAACTAACAATACCCATGACTACCTTATGGCCCTTACAGCCCCCCCCCCCCCTCTTACATCCCCTCACAATCCCCCATCAGCCATCACCCGAGCCAACAATACCCATGAACCCCCCACACCCCTCACCCCACTCCACCACCCCTCACAATCCCCTTCAACCATCACCCTAGCTAATAACACCCATGACCGCCCCACACCCCTCATCCCACTCCACCACCCCTCACAATCCCCCGTCAACAGTCACCCTAACTAACAATACCCAGGACCCAAACCCCCCCCCATGCCCCTCCACCATCCCCTCACAATCCCCCGTCACCCGTCACCTAGCTAACAATACCCCACGACAACCACACCGCCCCCCCCCCTCCCCCTTCATAATCCCCAATCAGTATCGGAATCCGAGCTCGCAATGCACCGTTTCTCTATGTACCGTCGCCGGCAGGATCACGGCGAGTTCACAATGTGATACAACAACAACAACATGCATTTTAAGACCATTTTCCCTGCTAGAGCAGGGGTTAGCCTTGCGGTCCCCATGACAATCTTCTCCATTTTGCCCTATTTTCTGCATCTCTCCTTGTTAACCCCCTTGCCCACATTTCTTCTTCCACCATCTTTAGCCAAGTCTTTCTCGGTCTTCCCCGTCCTCTACTTCCTTCTACATTAATTTCCATCACTCTTCTCAACCAGTCACTTTCATCCTTCCTCAACACATGACCAAACCATCTCAACCTGTTCCTCTTCACAGCATCAATCACAGGCAATATTCCCATCATCTTTCGCAATTCATCATTTGTCTTCCTCTCTCTCAACGATACTCCGCACATCCATCAAACCATTCGCATTTCCACCCTTTCCAGCCTTCGTTGCTGCTCTACGTTCATTACCCATGTCTCGCTCCCATAAATCATAACACTTCTCACACATGCAGCATACACCTTTCCCTTCAGCTTCAGCGACACTCTCCTCCTCATCAGCACGCCACTCAGTTCCCGAAACTTCTTCCATGCACATCTCACTCGAGCAACCGTTGCCGAGTCTGATCCACCTTCTGCATTCAGCATGTCTCCGAGGTAGCAAAATGTTTTCACACCTTCCAGCTTCACGCCGTCTCCAAGATCCAACTCAACATTTCCTCCATCTGCAGCTCCCTCTGTGCACACCTTACATTTGAATGTAGCTGCCACACTGGTAAATGACCCTCTCAGACCACTACATTTTTGATGAACCCACTCAGCGCACATAGTACATTGAATGGAGTTCACTCCGACACCCTTCCTGCACACAGCACACGGCCACTTCCCAGTTCTTTCCACCTCACCACATGCTTTACCACTTGCCATCACCTTCGTCTTTCCGATATTCACCTTCAGACCTTTTGTCTCCATACATTCCTTCCATTTGTTGATCTTTTCCTTCAGTCCATCCATACTTTCCGCAATCAACACCAGATCATCTGCATACAACAACTCCCACGGTAAACACTCCTTTACGGTCTGAGCCAGCACCTCCATCACAGCTACAAATAGTAGTGGACTTAGTACCAACCCCTGATGCACTCCCACCTTCACCTCAAACTCACCACTGTTCCTTCGTCCTTACAGCTGTGTGCGCTCTTTTGTACATTGCCATCACTACTCTGATCAACCATTCCTCCACTCCTAACTTCCTCAATGCCCATGTCAATACCTTGCGTGGAACCCTATCGAATGCTTTCTCCAGATCAACAAACCCAAAAAACAACTTCTTCCTCTTCTCCATGTACTTCTCCTGCAACTGCCTCACAATGAAAAGCGCATCTGTCATTCCTCTTCCTGGCATAAATCCAAACTGCATTTCGTCGATCTTCACTTTCTTCCTTATCCTCCTCTCCAACACCCTTTCCAATACCTTAATTCCATGCTCCAATAACTTTATCGCTCGGTACGAGCCACACTCCAGACGGTCACCTTTCCCCTTGTATAGAGGGACGAGGGTACTCAGTTCCCAATCCACTGGAATGTGGCCTTTTTTCACCACCAGATTACAGATCTCTGTCATTCTCTTCACACCCCAACTTCCTGCTGCCTTCAACATATCTCCCACAACTCCCGTCGGCCCTCCCGCTTTTCCACTCTTCATTGCTTTTATCGCTTCCTCAACTTCCTTCTCAGTTATCTTCTCTGCCGGTCCTAAAACTGGGTTACTCTCTATGTTGCCATCCCATTCATTCTCTGTATTCAACAGCATTTCCATATATCTTTTCCATCTTCCTTTAATTCCATCTGGGTCGACAACGATTTGTCCCACTTCATCCTTCAAGCAACTCACCCTCATCACATCACACCTCTCTTTCGCTATGTGCTTTGCAATCCTGAATACTGCTTTCTGACCCTCTTCCGAATCCAAGCGTTCTCCGAACATTTTCCTCCATGCCTCCTGCACCTTTGCTACCACTTTCTTTGCAGCCTTCCTGGCTGCCTTATAACTTTCATGCTCTGCTGTTTCTGCTCCCGTACCCTTCGCCTTCTGCCACTCCTTGAACTTCTTCCTCTTCTCGTCAATCCTCTTTCCAACTTCAGCATCCCACCACCATGTTTCCGAGTGCCTCGGTGGTCCTTTTGTCCATCCACATACCTCACCAACGGCTCCCAACAGACTAGTTTTCATTGACATCCAACCACTTTCAAGCTCAACCACATCATCCTCTACCCTACTCAGGCTCTCTTTTAATGCCTCCCTTACTGTCACCTCTTTCAACCTCCACACCTTCATTCTTGGTTGGTACTTCACCCGCCGAGCTCTCCTCGCACCTTTCACCCTTATGTCGCAGACAACCAAGTGGTGCTGTGAAACAGCCTCCTCCCCCGGGATCACCTTTGTGTCCCGGAGGTGCCCCCTATCTCGCCTACGCACCATCAGGTAGTCAACGGTTGTCGTCGACCCACCTGACGTGTATGTAACAAGCTTATTATCCTCTTTCTGGAACTGAGTATTACAAATCAACAAATCAGCTCCATCAGCAAACTCCAAAATCCTTTCACCTTCTCCATTTCTCACACCATATCCGTAACCCCCATGAACTCCCTCAAAACCATCCATACTCCTTCCCACATGTCCATTCAGGTCTCCTCCCACCACAACAACTTCCTCATCTTTCACGTTTTCCATCAGCTTCTCTATCGCACACCAGAACTTGTCCTTCTCTTCATTGCTTCGACCAACCTGCAGAGCATATCCCGAGATGACGTTCACCAAGAGCTTTCCAATCATCATTTTCACCATCATCAACCTATCACTCACTCTAGTCACACTCACCACACTGTCTACAAACTCCTCAGAAAACAGGACACCAACACCATTCACGCCCTCCGGGCACCCTTGCCACACAAACTTGTATTTCTGTCCCTGCCTACCCTTCACCATTCTCACACCACTTCCCTTCCATCTCGTCTCTTGCACACAACATATGTCCACTCTTCTTCTGACCAATACTTCCACCACTTCTCCTGATCTCCCTGTCATTGTCCCTACATTCCATGTCCCAAACCTCAGAAACCGATCTCCACTTCGGGCTGCACCCTGCCCATATGTAGTTGTAATTGTCATGGTTCTCTTTTTGAGGCAATGTTTTTATGGCCGGATGCCCTTCCTGACGCCAACCCTCTTAGTCGCCTCCTACGACACGCAGGGATACGGTGTACCTATTCTGACCAGGGTACACACTGGGAAACATTTAAAACATGGAAATTCGGGGGAGGAGGGGCGGCGTCAGCATCACGGCTGCGGTTTAAACATATTCCAACAATATCCAAACAGAACCATGAAAACCAAGAAAAACAATCTGGGAAAAGTCTCCAAGCGAGAACGTGGATTTGAGAAAGAAGGAGCAGAGGCGGAAGAAAAACGAGATACAGGGGGCGGGGCACAAGTCGAGACGAGGAGGAGAGCGTACAAGCACGTGTCCGGGAGGAGAGAAAGAATCAATATAGAATTCTTTGTCTAGGGAGGTGAGGTGAGGGGGAGAAAATAAAATAAAAGAAACAAGAAATACAGCGAAGGAAAGAACCCAAATTGACAAAACACCGACGGGGGGAGGGAAGCCCCAAGTTACCAGGCCGCGCATGAGGTACGACCCAGAAAACGATTAATTACACACAAGTTTGTACGAATTACAAACCAATACCAACCAGAAACACACAATAACACGTACACGTCACTGGCAATCTCAAAAATCGACAGTCTTGGGATTTTTCAGCACTTTGTGATTGAATGAATGAATGAATGAATGAATGAATTTCATTGTGATCTTTGTGATTTTTGGCACTTTGTGATTGGCAAATAAATAAAAATTCCCTTCAAATTAGACCATGATGAATGATTCCCAATGGTTTTTCAGACAAAGAAATTGCGTTTGGGTTCCCCTTTAAGGGTCTTTTCAGTATTTTGGGTCTTGATGGTCTTTTCAGTCTTTGGGGTCTTTTCGGTTTTTGGGGTCTTTTCATTCTTTGCGGTCTTTTCATTCTTTGTAGTTTTTTGGGACTTTAAGGATCTTTGGGGTCTTTTGAGTCTTTGGAATATTTTTTGGTATTTGGGGTCTTTAAGGGTCTTTGGGGTCTTTTTGTCTTTTGGGTCTTAAAGGATCTTTGGGATAGTTTGGGTCTTTGGGGTCTTTGGAATATTTTGTGTCTTCGGGGTATTTTGGTTCTCTTGAGTCTTAGGCTATGAGCCAAGGGGGTTGGTCGGTACCATACAGATGGAGTAAGGCTCATTGTGATTTTTAGCAAGATATATGTCCCTAGATATGAAAAAAAAGTGATAGCAGTGTATAACTCTCGGCCATCTCTGTGTTATCACCCGAAATATTATTATACGCCCGCTTCGCTTCGCCAAAAAATGTGATATTTGCTAAAATTGGAATAAATATGTTTTTAAGGACCACAGGGTGCCAATAATTTGCATACTGGATGCCAACTAATATAGTAATAGAAATATAGAACATTTGTGGGGGTTATTTATCAAAATATTGATATAATGACAAAAAATATGTTAAATTTAGTGAAAAAGTGGTCGAAATCGCTTCGAGTTCAGAATTCACATTGTACATTTTTGTCAATATTTCAAAAATGAAAACTCCCAGAGTAATATTTGACCCCTCAAAATCTTCGCAAGGAACCACTGCATTGGAATATATCATTACTTTGTAATATAGTGGTTGTTTGGGGCACATATTTTGGCAAAGTTCAAAATATGTTCACCCATACCCCCTAATTTTGATATTTTGGAACGAAACATAGCTTTTGAACATTTTAGGTTTATTCGTCTCCTACTTTTGGTATCTCAGTGTAATTTTTGGTATTAGCTAGTATCCTAAAGTAGGTTTGTAACATCAGCTACATTATCTATCTATAATTCCAGTAATCTCTGTCTGTCTGTCTGTACGTTTGTTTGTTTGTCTGTGACCGCTGTTTCTCGACAACCACGGGTCCGATATACTTTTAACTTGCCAGGTATATTGCTGGGGACCCGAGGATGTGCCTTTTCAAGGTTTCATATTAATCGGACAATTACTTACCGAGCTATGTCCAAAAAACGATTCAACCAATCAGAGAGCAGCGAACGATCGCGTGTGCCGAACGTGGCGGGCACACTCTGCCTCGGATGGCACATTTGAGAGCGTATTCATTTATTTCACGTTTGCAAACTATGTTGGCGTTAAACTATGTTTTACAACTAATAAAAACGAATTTGCGATTCATTCGCTTTCCTGCGCGTTTGTGCACGCGATGGCGATTTCTTTACCAAACTCCGGAAGCCGTTCGCTTTGGACCAAACCATTGCATGTAAATAGAGGGGGGGGGATTGTCACCACTCGCAAGCCGTTCGCTTTGGACCAAACCATTTCATGTAAATAGAGGGGGGGGATATAATTTTAGATATAGATATAGTACGGGCATGCCCTAGTATTTCACAATGCATGCAAACTTGCTCCACACTCTAGGTTTATCATGATCTCTCGAACAAATACGATCTCGATCTCGATCTCGGCACTCTGTGGTCCTTAAAAACATATTTATTCCAATTTTAGCAAATATCACATTTTTTGGCGAAGCGAAGCGGGCGTATAATAATATTTCGGGTGATAACACAGAGATGGCCGAGAGTTATACACTGCTATCACTTTTTTTTCATATCTAGGGACATATATCTTGCTAAAAATCACAATGAGCCTTACTCCATCTGTATGGTACCGACCGGTCAATTTGGGGGGTCTAGCTCATAGCCTATCTTTAATAATAATAATAATACATTTATTTTATATAGCGCTTTTCAAGAAGCCCAAAGACGCTTTGACAGAGTACAAAAAACAAGTGCAAAAAGACAAAAATCAATAGGAAATAATCAAAGCAAAAGGAAGGAGAAGGAGAAGAGATAGTCAGGGGTTAAATGATCAGGGTTAATAGGTGGTATTGCCCCCTTTGGCAGAAACAACCTTTGGGAGATGTAAGGGTATTTGGGGGTCTTTAAGGGTCTTTGGAGTATTTTGGGTCTTCAGGGTCTTTTGGTTGTCTTGTGTCTTTGGGGTGTTTTGGGTCTTCAGGATCTTTTGGGTTCTCTGGATCTTTGGAATATTTTCAGTCTTTGGGATTTTGGGGTCCATTGGGTCTTTTCAGTATTTTAGGTCTTCGGGGCCTTTTGGCTCCTCGGGTCTTTTGGGTTATTTAGTGTAGGGTCCTCGGCGTCTTTAGGGTTCATGGATTATTTAGTGTCGGGTCCTCGGGGTCTTTTGGGTCCTCTGGTTACTTTAGGTTAAGTATTTCAGGTTACATTTGTGGGTGGAGTCAGGTCAGCTGTCCAACCAATGGGTGAAGAGCGGACGTACATACGTACATACATGTCCACAAGGAAAACGACATTTTCCGTTTTTATTTTTATGAAGTCTCTCACCTTGTGGGAATCGTCGTTTCTTGGCCTCTACTTCCATCGTTCAAAATGTCAACAGGGGAAGAGACAGAGGATCACCTGATGAAGAAGAAGAAGAGGACACACAGGACATGAGTTATTATAATGAAGGGAATTTGGTTTATAATTGATATTAAGTGTTCAATACATCATGGTACACGTCATTCGTGACGAGTCCAGGTGAATCCGTGTACATTCCATTGCGGATTACACTGTAAAACGTCCTCACCTGTGAGAGAAAGCAGGAAGAGCAAGTCAAAGGAAACAAAATCGGGAAATGAATCATCGATCTGGAAAATCGCACATTGTGAACATGCACGAAATGAGGGAAGGAGGGAGAGAACGAATAAGTGAACGAGGAGAAAAACGAAGAGGGAATGAATGAGAGAACGAGGAGGAACGACAAGAAAGGAAAGAGAGACGAAGGAAGAAAAAAAAAATTATAAAAATTAGGAAGTGGTGAACAACACGTGACCTACCCACGTGGTAACCGTCACTTCCGCTACATTTTGCACCGCAGCACGTGGCGCAATGCCGACGATAACTTGTTTTTTTGCATCCGAGTGTTTGAAAAAGTGTTATTTTAAAAAACAAAGGTGATTAAATGAATAAATAATTTATAGATGGTATTATCATTAAAAGCTGATGAGCGTTGACACCGTTGCTAGGGGATAGTCCTAAAACAGCCGCTCATTGGCTGAATTCTGAGGCGGAAGTGATTGTGATTGGGCGGCATATTTACATTGATGGGATGAATGTGTAAGTTTGTCTGTTGCGTCTCATTCGTCCAAATGATAGATTGTACCACATGTAGTCTATGGATTTGTTTGGAATTGCACTAATGTTACATTATTTAATGTATTTTAGTGATGATGATTTCATGATGTATGCTTTTTTGTAAATATATTAATTAGGCCCTACTACAGAACCTTTTAATATTGTACAGTGTACTGTACGTGTGTAAAACTCACGTGAGGCGTTTTTAGTAGGAACATAAACTCTATTCGGGTAAAGACTGAACAAAGGTATTTTTAAGAAGAACAGTACTGATTAAGTTGGGTCTTCTGTTGTTAACTTTTGCTGCAGTTTTATGATTTATATGTCGAGGTGTAAATTGTTCATAATCGGTTTAGAGCCACATAATCTCGGCAGCAACAAATGCAAAGAAAACCAAGACTGAGCATTTAACAATACAGGATCCATCTAGGGAATATAGATTGCAGTAGATCTGAGAAAAGTGTCTAGAGTTAAGTAGATCTATATGCGGCCTCAAGACACCAGCATA
Source organism: Myxine glutinosa (assembly GCF_964187855.1). Classification (NCBI taxonomy): domain Eukaryota; kingdom Metazoa; phylum Chordata; class Myxini; order Myxiniformes; family Myxinidae; genus Myxine; species Myxine glutinosa. Next base: position 104,943,817 of record NC_136273.1, read on the forward strand.
GACAAACTAAATACGTTACCCTCTCCCTTCCGCCCCTTCGGGAACGGGTGAGGCTAATTAGTCGTAGCGTGATGAGTTGAGTGGTTGAGGCCATTGTTGTGAAAGCGTCTTGATGTTGATAGCATTGTATTGATAATGAAACTTGCTGCACGTGGTTACAGGCATGGAAGATGTTCTCGGATTCAAGCAGCACCCAAATAGATGTGACGTCATACTGGCACGAAGCAAAGCCCAGCAGAGAGGTTGGAACCCAAGCCGGGCCAACAGGTGCCCAGCATGTGGCAGCGCAAACGGCGAGCAACGCAGAAGCTGCAAGCCAGGCAGGTGGCCCAGAGTGTGAATTGGGCTGCGTCCGTGTCGAGGGTGACGATTTGGACGTGTCGAGCGAGCTCCTGGGTGCCGAGGTTGATGAGCCGGGGCTCCTTGGTTTCCTTCGCCGAGTTGAGGTCCCGATGTGTCGAGAACTGCAGAAAGCTGCATCGAGTCGAGCCTTTGCCAGAATAATGGACTCGAAGTTGAGTTCGATGAAGCAGGTAACACACTTGTACCAGCTTTTCAAAGAAATGTTAATGATTTATCCGTTTTAACCTGCTACAACTGTGGAAGCGTGAGCCTTATGAACGGTAATGATGCCATCTTGTCATGCTGATGCAATTTAGTATCTCGTATGCAGCCTGCGGTGCCATAATCTGGCTATTGACCCCATCCACAGGTGCCTGCTGGAAAACATAACAGTCTTGACCTTAAAGGATGACATGCAATGCCTTCTGTTAGCATTGTGTCAGACAGTTGTTTTAATCTGATATGAGTATCAAATCCAATCTGATACAAGTATCACATCTAGCAGTAGAGAAGTACAATACGAGGTAATAGTGAATCGGGAAGAACGAGAACGGCCCTTGGTTACAGCGCGTACCTCCGCCAGGCTGAACTGTTTACGTTTTGTATCCCACTGATAGGCCGGATCTGAACCAAAATCTAATTGGCTTGCTCTTGTCACTTGGCCAAATCATCCACCAAGTTTTGTCATAATCCGGCCATAACTTTTTGAGATATCTTGCTATATATCGTTTATAGCCCGATCACTCAATGGTGACGAAGCACTTAAAAAATTATTGGATCTGGATCCGGATCATCACCATAACTGAATAAATTCATCCTTGTCACACACCAGAGTGTGAATTGGTTTGCGTCCAGAGTTGCATCAAGTAAACTGCGCTTTGTCCAGAGTTGCATCAAGTAAACTGCACTTTGTCCAGAGTTGCATCAAGTAAATTGCGCTGCGTCCAGAGTTGCATCAAGTAAATTGCGCTGCGTCCAGAGTTGCATCAAGTAAACTGCAATTTGTCCAGAGTTACATCACGTAAATTGCGCTTCGCCCAGAATTGCATCAAGTAGATTGCGCTTTGCCCAGAGTTGCATCAAATAAATTGCGCTGCGTCCAGAGTTGCATCAAGTAAATTGCGCTTTGCCCAGAGTTGCATCAAGTAAATTGCAATTTGTCCAGAGTTGCATCACGTAAATTGCGCTTCGCCCAGAATTGCATCAAGTAGATTGCGCTTTGCCCAGAGTTGCATCAAATAAATTGCGCTGCGTCCAGAGTTGCATCAAGTAAATTGCGCTTTGCCCAGAGTTGCATCAAGTAAATTGCGCTGCATCCAGAGTTGTATCAAGTAAATTGTGCTGCGTCCAGAGTTGCATCAAGTAAATTGCGCTGCGTGCAGAGTTGCATCAAGTAAATTGCGCTGCGTGCAGGGTTGCATCAAATAAATTGCGCTTTGCTCAGAGTTGCATCAAATAAATTGCACTGCGTCCAGAATTGCATCAAGTAAATTGTGCTGCGTCCAGAGTTGCATCAAGTAAATTGTGCTGCGTCCAGAACTGCATCAAGTAAATTGCGCTGCGTCCAGAACTGCATCAAGTAAAATGCGCTGCGTCCAGAGTTGCATCAAGTAAATTGTGCTGCGTCCAGAGTTGCATCAAGTAAATTGTGCTGCGTCCAGAGTTGCATCAAGTAAATTGTGATGCATCCAGAGTTGCATCAAGTAAATTGTGCTGCGTCCAGAGTTGCATCAAGTAAATTGTGCTGCGTCCAGAGTTGCATCAAGTAAATTGTGCTGCGTCCAGAGTTGCATCAAATAAATTGTGCTGCGTCCAGAGTTGCATCAAGTGAATTGCACTGCGTCCAAAGTCTTAAATTTTTAAGTTAATTGGATGAAAATTGAGGATTTTAGAAATTTGAAAAGGTTATTGACCTTTTGGCCTATGTTGACCTCAATTATAATTGGTGGTTCAATTCAGGAGGCTTATATGAAAATCCTATTCATATTTCAAGTCAATCGGATGAAAATTGAGGACTTTAGAAATTAGGATAGGTTGTTGACCTTTTGTCCCATGTTGGCCTCAAAAATAGTTGGTGGTTGAATTCAGTTAACTGATATGTAAATCCAATTAAATTTTCAAGTCAATCAGATGAAAATTGAGGATTTTAGAAATTGCTGTTGACCTTTGGCATATGTTGATCTCAAAAATAGTTGGTGGTTGAATTCAGTTTGTTGATATGTAAATCCCATTCAAATTTCAAGTCAATCGGATGAAAACTGAGGACTTACGAATTTTGGAAAAAGTGTTTGACCTTTTGGTTTACGTTGACCTTTTGGCATATTATGTTGATCTCATAAATAAATAAGATTCTGTCGGACCACCATCTCTACCATTTGGTGAAGTTTCGTGAAGATCAGTTTAAAATTGTGACCTGTAGGCAAGTATAAGTGAGCGGACAGACAAACACACAAGCAAACACACAAACCGGAGACCGGAGTGATCAACATATTTGTCCAATTTTTTTTAATTTTTGCCAAGTAACAAACACACAGACTCAAATGCAATACCCTCTCCTCTGGTGAGGGTAACAATAAGTTTAAACCTCCTCATGCACTGTCTGGACCAAAGAGCTTTTAAATGATGTATTATTCAGCATTGTATGTGCTGTGGTTACCACGTTTACCCCATTCAGGTGCAATGAGGTAACTTGTAGATAGATATAGACGAGCAGGCATATAATCCGGTACCACTAGGCTTTTGGAAGGGCATACTGCTTTAGTTTCCAATATTTCAGGAGTTTGCCAGGAATGTTTCCTTGACCATTTCATAGATCTTTCTTAGACCATTTCATAGACCATTAGTAGATATTGTTACAGATACGACTTTGATGGTATGGTGGGCCGAGCGGGATGGCCGCCGTATCCGTACAAGTTACCCGATTGTGCCCGAATGTTAACTAATCGCGCTACGCTGGCTCAATAGGAAAGAGAAGACACCCGGCTGGGTTACAATCACACAATACGACACCAGGGGTTCAGTTCTCAAGACCTCCGGAGGAGGTTATATTAAGGCGGAAAAGGTTAGATTACAGGGACAAGAGGGAAACATAGGAAGGTGGGCACTTAGACACAACCTTATATTAACCCTAGACAGACCACAGATAAACGGGACAACGCTGACTCACACGGGATTTGATGGCAAGGAAAGCGGCAGTCGATGGCTCAGGTGCACCTGGCTCAGGGACAGAATCACGTACGGTGGTGTCCAGCAGATGCGGGGAGGTCGCTCAGCGCTCGTGGGTCGCGACTTTGGTGGAGATGCCGGGGAGGTCGCTCAGCGCTCGGGAGGGTGGCGTCTTGTCCTTCCAAGCTCGGGGCGCATCTCACGTCACGTCCGGCGCGGGGCCGCGTATATCCGGCGGGGAGTCACGCCCTCGCTCGTTAGCTCCGCCCCATATGGCATCGGCCCATGGCTTCTCATTGGGTGCGGGGGTTACCGGCTCCGCCCTTGACGAGGGGCCGACAGGGAGCCCCCCTTCTGGGTAACCCCGTCGAGCACATGTTCAATGGCGGCCAACCGAGCCGGAGTGAGGACGCAAAGCCGCTGTTGTTGTGGTTGTTGTTGGAGCTTGAGATGATGGGAAGAGATGCGGGGAGGTATGGGAAGGTCCTAAACTCCTACTGGTGCCATATCATCACATTCTGGTGCAACGAAGAGTCATAATTAATGGAAACAAGTCCTTAACTGACATAGATTAAGAATAACTAGCAAGATGTCCTATAATTGTCTACGTGTGGTGCGGGGGACCTGGGCACGACATTTAATGGGGAATGAAGGGGAAGATCGGCTCTAATGGGTGTTGTTTACAGACAATGGGACTAGGGAATGGGGTAAGGGGAGAGTTGGGGAGTATCGGAGAAGATAGGGGAATATTTACAAGCGGATATGGAGGTCAAATTCCATATTCGCAACATTGCACCCTTCTCTACCCTCGGGGCGTCCCGACCCGATAAATTTTTACCTACTTTAGTGTGGCACGCAATGTAGTTCCCTCTACTATTAACTCTACCCTGAGTGCGACAGTTTTATAGATATTCACAAATGAGTAAATATGTCCCCCTGCGACGTTGCACCCTTCTCCTCTCAGAAACACACCCACAGGATAACCGAATCCGGAAAGAATCCTCAAACTAAACATACAGCCGGTAGGGAGCATTATTTACAAGACTACGCTGATATTTACACTACGATCCAGGACCTGTCTTTGGAGGAACACATGCAGATGTTATGCATAGAGAGAGCGCGCTTGCCAACATCGATACACCAACCCACGAGTGCTCTGTGGCCGACGGCCTTTAATAACGTGCAGAGCACCCTTTCCGAGCATCAACAGCACCACCCCACCACCAATCGGTGCAGTCACCATTGTTCAATGATTAAAAATAAATGCGACAACCCCTAACCCTGCAGGTGTCTCTTGCTCTTCTTGTGGTGCACTTGGTGTTACTTAAAAGTGGTTCACCTGTATGGCATAGGTGCCACGTTGACCCATAGGTCCATCCCCGGGTGGTGCTTGGCCGCAAACGAACTGCGGTCCATCGTGGGTGGCCACAAACATTGCGGTCCATATGGTGTATCGATCCCGGCAGCAAGCAGCGAAAGTGCAGGCCCACAACTGCGTCGCCAGCACCTCTCTCTCCTCTCTCTCTACCCCAAAGCCAGATCCTCGGAGGTGGGAGACAAAAACAAGACAAGTGAGCAAGGTGGTAAGGGCGCAAAAGTGCACGCAATGCAAGGTAATGCACCCTGGGGGCACATGGGAACCAGGTGAGACAGGTACGTTCCTACCGTACGCCCCCCCCACCAGGTAACCTACATGGCCCCTCCCTTACCCCTTACTGTATCAACAAAACACAACACTACCCATAAACATCTACTTTACAAATCCACAAACATCCCTACTGTCTTCCCCGTTCCTCCCATATACCAAATTCGTCTTCTCTCCCTCCTAGCCAATCAAATTTGCCATTTCCAACTCTCATCAAAATCTGCCATCACCAATTCATCATCAGTCCCTCCTAAGGAGGGAGAGATGGAATCACCCCAATGTCTCATCCACGTCGTGATGCGTCTCACAAATCCTCACAGCAATCTCATTTCCTGCAACAAAACAAAGAAAACACAGGTGTGGAGTCATCATCATCACCACAGGTAAGTGGCTGCGTATGGTGCGACAGGTTCATCAATCCTAACTATTTCCTAAATGACTTTAACAACTTTACACTACCCGGGGTCTTTCTCCGGCCAACCCATTGGCCCTCTTACACTATGGGTTCTAAAAACCAATTCCCATTGGCCAAACTGTGGTGCTCTTCAATTTGGGGTCTCACTCCCCCGATTCATCTCCCGGTGCCCTCGTACAATTTCTGGGCTGTGGCGTGTACCTCTCCCAGTGGGTCTACCCACCTGCACCCCTCCACCACTGCAGTTGCCTCCGAGCTTACCTGCTCCTTACCCTAACCTAACTACCAGGGGAAGGCCCTCTGGCTCTCTCCCCACTCCGTGCCCTCTCTGGCACTGGGCTGCCCGATCCACACCCGGGATCCTCAGGCACCCACTCACAACTACCGGCTCCCAGAGCCCACCTGCGGCCTCACCTGGCCGACATCCTCACAGTGGTGGAGTGCCCAACCAACTACACACACTAACAGGCTACACGCCCAGCCATTTCCACAACACTAATGCACCCATTCACAACACCATTCTGCAACCGCACCACAAATGCCAATATCCAACCACAATTTACCTGCACCCTCTACCTAACACTTACACTACCCGCCCCGGGTACTCGTGAAAGGGGTCCACTCTTCCCCCATCCACACCTTCGCACCATGCACACCACTCCGTACCACTCACTCCAACTCTCTCCACACACCTGTACCTGCACACCTGTGCTCTCACACCTGGTGCCACCTGCACCCTTCTCTCCCCAAGCGCATTCGCGCTGATCCACACACTCACTACTCATACCCTGCTCCACACACCTGTCCAGTTGCACACCTGTGCAATCACACCTGCTCAATTCTCACAAACACGGCATCATCTCAGCTAACTACTCCCTTCTGAAACTTGCGCTTCCCAGTCGTCCCTTTAAACTATTGCGCTCCCTCGTCATTATCATCCATACTAATCTACCTGCGTCCCCACTACAGGTATCAGTCACTAACTAATCTTAACGTTACCTACTGTCATCTTCGCTAGATCCCTACACACAATATCCTAACCCACCCGGGCTAGTTTTCACTGCCATACACCCCATAAGCTATTGCTCCTTTGCCCCCCATGGGAAGGGATGGTGGATTTGCCATCCCACCACATCGGGGGTCTCTCACTACCAATTTTGCACATCAAATTTCAACAAATCAAAAATTTGGCCAATCACTGCCCATCATCTGCCAATCACTACTGCCAATCCCTTGCCAATCATCAAATTTTGTTTTTCTCCAATTTTGGGTCCAAAACACTAACCTCATCACCCAGTCTACTCACTACTGCCTCTCGGTGCGCCAATTCCTGTCCAAAGCCCGGCTTCGTAAAGCCAAGCAATGGATGCTGGTTGTTTTGTGCCTGCGGCTGGCTGCATCCTGCACTCGGTGCAGGGACGGGGGCTTACCCGGGCCGAGATCCCACGCATCACCTCGGCGTGGAGCCATCCAATGTCCCGATCTCGACCTGCCGGCACGTCTCAACAAAACGTGGTCGCCATGACGACCCTTCCTATCCAGCCGCCCGCTCCGCCTAGTGGAGCACGGACGCGGCCGTTCAAAGCGAGGCCCGGCACGCACCGAGGGCCCGATTCGGCTAAAAGTCGACCTAACCTCTAACCCGTGTAACGTCGATGCTTCACCTGCATGCTTACACCCCGCAGCCCGTTCCTTCCTCACACATCCAGCCGTGCCCATGCTCCTCGTCGTACCTTTCCTTACACACCTCGGTACTCTCATTCCACTCACAGCCTTGGTCACACACCTGACCACCGAACATTTTGGCACACATTCGTTGGTCGCACACCTCACCAATACACCGCTTCGCGCCCCCTCCTCGGTCACCTCCTCTGTGACAATCACAGGTGTGCCCTCATTCGCACACCCAACCACGTGCCTCACCACCAACTCCAGCGTGCATTCCCACTCACGCTCTACCATTCCAGGTGCGCATCCTTCCATCCCAGGTGTACATCCTCGCTCACCTGTCACAACTAACTCACGCTCCATGTCACTCTCACTACTTTCACCTCCATTCCTGACAGCGCACTCACCCTTACTCTTGACAGCACACTCTTTCCCCATGCACCTGTCCGTCACACACCTTTCTCGCGCACACTCTCCCGTTACACCCTCTGTAACACTCACCACAGGTGGACACTCTTCCTTACTTCTGACAGCGCACTCTTTCCTCATGCACCTGTCGGTCACACCCCTTTCTCGCGCACACTCTCCCGTTACACCCTCTGTAACACTCACCACAGGTGGACACTCTTCCTTACTTCTGACAGCGCACTCTTTCCTCATGCACCTGTCGGTCACACCCCTTTCTCGCGCACACTCCTGCGCACACTCTCCCGTCACACCCTCTGTAACACTTACCACACCGCGCTTCCATGTGCTCCCTCGCACACGCGCTACGACCGACTCACTCTCGCCAGCACCCTCACTACTCCTTGGCACGCACTTTTTCCTCACACACCCCAGAGTCGGACTTTCTCGCACACCTCCTCTTTCGCACACCAGACCTGTCGCACACTTCACCAACGGCCTCTCACGAACACCCGGGTCCATCTCGACCCCCAAGCTCCTTAAATCCCCTGGCGCATCATACGCACGACCATATTGGTCACCACTTACACCGGGTCCTCTTCCTCTTCGCTTCTCCTCCATCACCTGCGAATCCCTCATCCGGTTAATGAGCACATCATCACGATCCAAGCACAGACTTTGGACCAATTCTTTTATCTCCTCTTTTATCTCCTTGTTATCTCCTCTCCGTCGCTTCTTAATTTCGCTCACCCCTTCTTCCACTTCTTCTAATTTGTGCCTCACCTCTTTTATTCCCCGGTACGTCTCCTCAAGCTCGTCCTCCAAGGCTACCTTGACCGTTTCCATGTGCGTCCTCACCTGCCGGTCCTTCGTCTCCATTACCTCTATCACCTCGTCCAACCTCGTTGTCAGTCCCTCACGTACCATCTGACATTCCCTCTTCGTCGCTACCAAGTCATCTTTGAGTTCTTTCTGTGTCGCCTTTAAACCTCCTAATACCGCAGTGTTCCTTTGAACCTGCTCCACTAACTCCGTCTGTCCCACCGTCAGCTGCTCCACCTCTTGCGTCAGGTCCTCTATGCCCCCTTGTAACTTTACAGTCGCCTTTCTCACCTCCTTTTCCATGTGCTCCTCACAGTGCCTCACCTCCTCGCGCACTCCTCCGACCTCCTCACTCACTCCTCCTCTGATCTGCTCTCCCATCACTTGCATCTCCTTCCCAGATGCCACCCTCATCTGCTCCATTTCCTCCCTGTGAGCATCCAGTTTGGTTTCTACCCCCATTCTGACCCCCTCTATCTGCTGCTCCATTTGTTTAACTTCCCTTTCCGCTTGGTCCCTCATGTCCCTCAATTTGCCTTCCATACTGTTTTCTAACCCCTCTAACCCTTTTTGCATCCCTTCCATTTGATTCTCTTGAGCGGCCATTCTGTTTTCTACCCCCATTAACCCATTTCTCACCTCTTTTATCCCGTTGTCTAACCCCTCAAAATTATTGTCTAACTTCCCAAATTTCTTGTCTAACTCCTCAAAATTATTGTCTATCTTCCCAAATTTCTTGTCTAACTCCTCAAAATTATTGTCTAACCCCTCACTGGTACCCCTCGCTTCGTCCCTCATTACCCCCATTTGCTCACTCTGAGCCCTCGCTTCGTCCCTCATTACCCCCATTTGGCCCTCTATTCGTTCCATAAGGGCCCTCATTTGCAACATAAAAAGGTTCGGATCCACCAGGGGCGCTGCCACGGTCACGGGCGCGGTGACCAGCGAGGCGCCATTTTGCGCGTCTGCTACCCTCGCTGCTTCGCTCTCCTCACGTCCCTCAATTTGGTCCTGGACCGACCCTGCCTCACTCTCCCCTACCGGACCCCAGCTGTCTTGATCCGCCATAGCGCGACTTTCAAAATTCGGGTTTTTATTATTTTTTTTTTTTGTAAAACACAATCAAATTTCGCTGTTATAATTTCGAGCGCGTAAACGCGCTCCGGGTCCAATCTCACTCCTCGACACCAATTGTTACAGATACGACTTTGATGGTATGGTGGGCCGAGCGGGATGGCCGCCGTATCCGTACAAGTTACCCGATTGTGCCCGAATGTTAACTAATCGCGCTACGCTGGCTCAATAGGAAAGAGAAGACACCCGGCTGGGTTACAATCACACAATACGACACCAGGGGTTCAGTTCTCAAGACCTCCGGAGGAGGTTATATTAAGGCGGAAAAGGTTAGATTACAGGGACAAGAGGGAAACATAGGAAGGTGGGCACTTAGACACAACCTTATATTAACCCTAGACAGACCACAGATAAACGGGACAACGCTGACTCACACGGGATTTGATGGCAAGGAAAGCGGCAGTCGATGGCTCAGGTGCACCTGGCTCAGGGACAGAATCACGTACGGTGGTGTCCAGCAGATGCGGGGAGGTCGCTCAGCGCTCGTGGGTCGCGACTTTGGTGGAGATGCCGGGGAGGTCGCTCAGCGCTCGGGAGGGTGGCGTCTTGTCCTTCCAAGCTCGGGGCGCATCTCACGTCACGTCCGGCGCGGGGCCGCGTATATCCGGCGGGGAGTCACGCCCTCGCTCGTTAGCTCCGCCCCATATGGCATCGGCCCATGGCTTCTCATTGGGTGCGGGGGTTACCGGCTCCGCCCTTGACGAGGGGCCGACAGGGAGCCCCCCTTCTGGGTAACCCCGTCGAGCACATGTTCAATGGCGGCCAACCGAGCCGGAGTGAGGACGCAAAGCCGCTGTTGTTGTGGTTGTTGTTGGAGCTTGAGATGATGGGAAGAGATGCGGGGAGGTATGGGAAGGTCCTAAACTCCTACTGGTGCCATATCATCACATTCTGGTGCAACGAAGAGTCATAATTAATGGAAACAAGTCCTTAACTGACATAGATTAAGAATAACTAGCAAGATGTCCTATAATTGTCTACGTGTGGTGCGGGGGACCTGGGCACGACATTTAATGGGGAATGAAGGGGAAGATCGGCTCTAATGGGTGTTGTTTACAGACAATGGGACTAGGGAATGGGGTAAGGGGAGAGTTGGGGAGTATCGGAGAAGATAGGGGAATATTTACAAGCGGATATGGAGGTCAAATTCCATATTCGCAACAATATAAAAGGAGAGATCCAGGACAGCCCCAGCTCAGACCACATTCCCCACATTCCCCACATCCCCCTTGTCCCCAAACCAAAACTGCCTCAACCCAAAACAGGAAGTGATTCACCACAAACTGGAAGTGACCGATTAATTATTTAATTTTCACATTTTCACGATTTTCTCGAATTTTTTTAAATTTCCAAAAATTTCAAATTCATTATTTTTTCTCGATTTTCACGATTTTCATGATTTTATCGATTTACTCAAAAATTTAGGTTAGTAAGAAATAAATTTACTTATGTACAACAATATTCGTGACAATAATCAATATCAGCGTCATCTTCTACGATATTAACATTAACGTTAGTAGTTGAATCTATAACACGAATGTATTTCATACAAGTAACGGGTGTCTTCACAGCATTCAGGTAGGGTTACGGACTCGCAGTACTCGGTAATGTAATTATCATTACCCTTAACACAATCACACGCACAACAACAGGGAAAATAACGGGGAATAACAAGGTCAATGTTATCATTTAGCTGTGGTGTACAAAGATTCATAATGGGGAATGAGGTCATGATACATAATATTTGTGTAATAATAGATATTGTCATTTATATATAAGATTATGAAATTAAATTAAAAAAAATTGATTTTTAGTTTAAAAAAAAAAAACTTTCCCTATATAAAATACTGTTATGTCTGGGGGGTAGAGCAAAATCTAGAGCCAGGTAGATCTGTATAGGTAGGTATTTGACTGTCACGATAGGGAATCTACCTGTAATAAGTTCTGTGTTTTAGTCCAGTTTGTCGGGTTAAGATATCTGCTTGTGAACATACCAGGATGTTCGAGTGTTAGATAGTTAGGGATTAAAGAGAAACCCCTGTGCGTCACACCTGGTAATCAAACCTTTGTCCCTTATTGCAATGCACACCAACATAAACACTTAGACAGGCCCTTAGTACAACATTAAATAATTCCCTTCCCTGACAAGGACTTCGGAAGAGAACAGGCAAGAGGCCAGTTTGGGGCACCACCTCATGGGTCACAGCCAGCTACACATCCGGCAGGCCTCGAGTAGCTCGAGCTATGACTACGCTACAGGCCTGTGATTCGGTGGAGGGCACTGATTGGGTGGCGCGCCAAGGCTGACGTCACCGCCGCAAGGTTATATAGGGACGCGCCGAACGACAATTTTTCCCTCTGGCATCTCTTGGGTCTCTCTTGCGTCTGGCACATCGAGTCTCTCTTGCGCAGTACGTCCCTCTGGCCCTCTTGCTCTTGCAGCTCGAACCCTCTTGCTCTGGCCCTCTTGCAGATCCAGCAGTTCGCTCTTGCTCGAGTTCTAGCTTTTGGGTTCTTCGCTGCCTCTTGCACACGTCCCTCCCTGGCTGTCTTGTGCTATCTGCGCTTTTCTTCTTGGTATTGAGAGGTCCTTGTGGTCATTGGCTCGCCATCTGCGTGGTGCTTGGAGCGGTGCTTTGGGGCCTTGTGTGCAATCGGCACTTCTGGAGCTTTGAGTGGTGCACTGAACTCGTGGGCGGTCAACGAGGAGCCTAGAGTGGGCGTTGGCTCGGGCCTTCGCTGTGCTGTGGTGCTGGAGCGAGGGGCCTCGTGGTGTGCAGTGGAGCTTGGAGACGCCAGACGACAGGACAGATAAGGACGCACCACATTCACAATAACATAACGGACGTTTTTCTTTTGTTCATTCATTCCTGTGTCCTGTTGTTGAGTCTGGTGTGTGGGATCCCAACTTAGGACTTTTATTTAGTATCGCGTTTCCCTGTCCCGACCTTTGATTAAATAAACCCTTGTATTATTTTCCATTCCCTTCAAATCTTGTGCCGTTTGAGTTTGTTCACCTTCCACAGGTACGCGCTTTTACCGCAGCTTCCACTTCCCTTCCTCTTCCTGTGCTACATAAGTAAAATCCGTGTTTGATCGTCGCCTCCAGTAAAGCCGTTCTGGTCCATCCGCGAGCCCTGGTATTAACCGAAGGGTCCGCGCGACAATACATATAGCGTTGACTTATCTGAATTTTGATATTAAAAATATTATCTTTGAAGAACCAAAATATTATAACAACGGAACTAACTATTACCGTATTATGATTAAATATAATTACGATCATACTCACCCACAAGGTGATATTATAAAACTGCTTATCAAAACACCAACGTTGTTTTCATGGGATATTAACGAATATAAAAATAGTGCTAAGGGAGGCATAGTTGAATCATATTCGTTGCCCCTTGTTATGGATAATTTTCGAGGACCCAAGACGACGGCGGAAACAAAAACAATAGAAATGTATGAAGAAATTCTTAATGCCATTAAAGCACATCTGATGAAAGCCGATGTTATTGAAAAGATGAAAAAGGAACAGAACAAGCTTAGAGCCCTTGTTAACGGGGTTGATATATTCTGGCGAAAACGCGATGGAGGAGTTTGCATTGAAGGATACCCACCGACAATGTACCCAAAACTTTTGACCAAATATGAATGGCATAGGGAAGTGGACAAACCTCTCGAAATTATAACTTAGTTTTACAACAACACAGACAGCGAAGAATCATGCCCCGTAGGTCATTGCATTAACCCAGAGGAATTGATGTACAAGAGATGTAAAGTTGGTTGCTCTATTGAAATATCAAACGTTTTTATCGGTGATGCGAAACCATCCATTCAAATGAAAGTAAATGATGTTGTTGTTCAAGAACTATTTTGGAAAACAGACAGGTTGATGATTAATATGGGTAATCTTACGACCGCAAATAAAATTATGGGGACAGCGGCGACACGTATGTTTAGTGATGTTAATACTGGGGTAACACAGGTAAATTTACATGATGAGTCGTGGGTAAGTTGTTAGGGTTAGGGTTATACTTCTTCTAAAATATTTGAGAAAAAACTTTTTTAAATTTGAGTATATAAAATGGATGAACCTATTTTCAAAATATTTCAAGATATATTCAACACAATTAGACGGTTGGTTGAGTCGCTTCTAATATGTATACATAATTATAATAGGGATAACAACACACAGGCTGAATGATTAAACGTTAAATATTTTCAAACATATATAAAATGGATGATTTTTTACCCGTTTGGGAAAGTAAGATAAAATTTAATAATTATAAGAACCTCACAAATTCATTAAGATGTCTAATAGTTGGTTCAAGCGGATGTGGAAAAACCTGTTTGCTTTTAAAGATGCTCCTTACTCCAAAATTTTTAGATTATGAAATTTTAATAATTTTCACAAAGTGAAGTTTTCAACCAGAGTACCAACTCGTGTCAAGGTTTTAATGCGGGTCTTCAAAAAGAAGATATAGTCGGGTTATTTAGACTTCAACACGAACTAAATAAGCTCGACATTGAAAATGTATTAGATGCATTAGATAAATGCATGAGATATAACTAATTTTTGGAGGGATAATTGTTCTACATTATGTACCAAAAAGGAATTTGAGGGACATATGAAACATACGACTGAAAAATATAAATATATCATTGTTAAAGAAGATGATATAATAACTAATAATTTCTTTGCATAAATAAAATGAATACTAAAGAACGAGCAAGAAAATTTAAGGAACATCAACAATTACTTTCAAAAGTTGTTAAACAAGAAGAAGAGATAATCAAGAATCGGAGGCAGAAACTAACGGGTGAACAAATATTTGAAAGAAAACAAGAGAAGTTTTTAAAATCTCTTTTAAAATCTGCCGAACAAAAGGCAGTTTCGTTTCAACTTCCTGCGATAGAATATACCCTCCCAAAAAAGTCAAGAAGCGCATGATTTGATTGACCTATCAGGCCAAGTTCCCGCGATAACATACACTCCGAAACAACAACAGGGGTTGCGAGAGTTGGAGGAACTAGCGCTTCAAGAACTTACAAGTATAGAAACAACACAATCATCCCGAGACCTTGGGAAGACAAATAAACTTTCTAATTATGTTGCAAAAGCTATTCAAAACAATAAAAGGGATACATTAACCAAAGCGGGACTCATTTCAGCAGGAGAACCAGGAACGTTTCATCTTGTTAACGAGGGGGTATTGGTATTTAATGATGAGTTAATGTTTTTGAGAGATACTCACCCAAATGTTAAATTAACCCCTAGATTAATGTTTCTTCTCACAAACACCGGACTCAGTGGTTCAAAATATTTTGATGCACCACTTGATATGGAAAGAGAGGAAGATAGAGAGTATATTGAGTTGATAAACACGATTGATTATGAGGGGTATATTAGGGGTAAAGGTAAGAAGACAACAAAAACAACACAACATGCATTTTAAGGCCATTTTCCCTGCTAGAGCGGGGGTTAGCCTTGCGGTCCCCATGACGATCTTCTCCATTTTGCCCTATTTTCTGCATCTCTCCTTGTTAACCCCCTTGCCCGCATTTCTTCTTCCACCATCTTTAGCCAAGTCTTTCTCGGTCTTCCCCATCCTCTACTTCCTTCCACATTCATTTCCATCACTCTTCTCAACCAGTCACTTTCATCCTTCCTCAACACCTGACCAAACCATCTCAACCTGTTCCTCTTCACAGCATCAATCACAGGCTCTATTCCCATCATCTTTCGCAATTCATCATTTGTCTTCCTCTCTTTCAATGATACTCCGCACATCCACCGAACCATTCGCATTTCCACCCTTTCCAGCCTTCGTTGCTGCTCTATGTTCATTACCCATGTCTCGCTCCCATAAATCATAACACTTCTCACACATGCAGCATACACCTTTCCCTTCAGCTTCAACGACACTCCCCTCCTCATCAGCACGCCACTCAGTTTCCGAAACTTCTTCCATGCACATCTCACTCTTGCAACCGTTGCCGAGTCTGATCCACCTTCTCCATTCAGCATGTCTCCGAGGTAGCAAAATGTTTTGATGCCTTCCAGCTTCACGCCGTCTCCAAGATCCAACTCAACATTTCCTCCATCTGCAGCTCCCTCTGTGCACACCTTACATTTGAATGTAGCTGCCACACTGGTTAATGACCCTCTCAGACCACTACATTTTTGATGAACCCACTCAAAGTCAGGTTCACTATGTTTTTTCGTTCAAAATCATGGTAGATTAGCAAACCTATACATTTTTGGAAACGTTATTACATGGAAAATCTGAAAATCAATGTTTACATTTGCCAATTCCGACCAATTCGATTCGACCAATTCGACCAATCGACCAATTCCATTCGACCATTCGACCAATCGCTTCGATCGACCATTCGACCATTCGACCAATTCGATCGATTCGATTCGATTCATCGAATTCGATTCGATCGACCATTCGACCAATTCGATTTGCCAATCAATTTGACCGACCTTTGCTTGTGTGGAACGGACTGTGAAAACGATGCGGACTATATTGTCGGATACGCCACACAGGACAGTGATGACGAACTCTAAATGGCATATTCTGTAATCGTGTATGTTTGATGCCATTGACTGCCTGTGTATATTTTGTCATTGACTGCTTGTGTAGATGTGAAGTTATACTGACTGCATGTGTATATATGATTTTGCTGACTGCCTGTGTATGTTTGGTGATATGAATTATTGTGACACATTTTGATGTTATTAACTGCCTGTACAAAATGATAACATGTATTTGATTATGCAACTTATCGCGAATATAAACAGTATTTTGCAATTCAAAACCTTTGATTCGTGCCTTACCATTCCCCATAGCACTAATTTGATACTTTCATTGGATTCCTTGTCCCTGAAAATATAGGTTTAGTATATTTTAAAAGGTTTTTAGGGTAATTAGAGGCAGAAATAGAACAAAATATGTATTTTACAGTGGCCATTTTGAAAATCCAAAATGGCCGCCATAGAGGTATCTCTCCAAATGTAAACATTGATTTTTAGTTTCCTTATGCTATACCCTTTCCAAAAATGTATAGGTTTGCTAATCTACCATGATTTTGAACGAAATATAATTTATTGACATAGTGAACCTGACTATCAGCGCACATTGTACATTGAATGGAGTTCACTCCGACACCCTTCCTGCACACAGCACATGGCCACTTCCCAGTTCTTTCCACCTCACCACATGCTTTACCACTTGCCATCACCTTCGTCTTTCCTATATTCACCTTCAGACCTTTTGTCTCCATACATTCCTTCCACTTGTTCATCTTTTCCTTCAGTCCATCCATACTTTCCGCAATCAACACCATATCATCTGCATACAACAACTCCCACGGTAAACCCTCCTTTACGTTCCGAGCCAGCACCTCCATCACAGCTACAAATAGTAGTGGACTTAGTACCGACCCCTGATGCACTCCCACCTTCACCTCAAACTCACCACTGTTCCCGTCCTTCCTCCTTACAGCTGTGCGCGCTCTTTTGTACATTGCCATCACTACTCTGATCAACCATTCCTCCACTCATAACTTCCTCAATGCCCATGTCAATATTTCACGTGGAACCCTATCGAATGCTTTCTCCAGATCAACAAACCCAAGAAACAACTTCTTCCTCTTCTCCATGTACTTCTCCTGCAACTGCCTCACAATAAAGAGCGCGTCTGTCGTTCCTCTTCCTGGCATAAATCCAAACTGCATTTCGTCGATCTTCACCTTCTTCCTTATCCTCCTCTCCAACACCCTTTCCAATACCTTCATTCCATGCTCCAATAACTTTATCGCTCGGTACGAGCCACACTCCAGAGGGTCACCTTTCCCCTTGTATAGAGGGACGAGGGTACTCAGTTCCCAATCCATTGGAATGCGGCCTTGTTTCACCACCAGATGACAGATCTCTGTCATTCTCTTCACACCCCAACTTCCTGCTGCCTTCAACATATCTCCCACAACTCCCGTCGGCCCTCCCGCTTTTCTACTCTTCATTGCTTTTATCGCTTCCTCGACTTCCTTCTCAGTTATCTTCTCTGCCGGTCCTAAAACTGGGTTACTCTCTTTGTTGCCATCCAATTCATTTATCTGTATTCAACAGCATTTCCATATATCTTTTCCATCTTCCTTCAATTCCATCTGGGTCCACAACGATTTGTCCCACTTCATCCTTCAAGCAACTCACCCCCATCACATCGCACCTCTCTTTCGCTATCTGCTTTGCAATCCTGAATACCGCTCTCTGACCCTCTTCTGAATCCAAGCTTTCTCCGAACATTTTCCTACATGCCTCCTGCGCCTTTGCTACCTCTTTCTTTGCAGCCTTCTTGGCTGCCTTATAACTTTCATGCTCTGCTTTTTCTGCTCCCGTACCCTTCGCCTTCTGCCACTCCTTGAACTTCTTCCTCGTCAATCCTCTTTCCAACTTCCTCATCCCACCACCATGTTTCCGAGTGCCTCGGTGGTCCTTTTGTCCATCCACATACCTCACCAACGGCTCCCAACAGACTATCTTTCATTGACATCCAACCACGTTCAAGCTCAACCACATCATCCTCTACCCTACTCAGCCTCTCTATTAATGCCTCCCTTGCTGTCACCTCTTTCAACCTCCACACCTTCATTCTCGGTTCGTACTTCACCCGCCGAGCTCTCCTCGCACCTTTCACCCTTATGTCGCAGACAACCAAGTGGAGCTGTGAAACAGCCTCCTCCCCCGGGATCACTTTTGTGTCCCGGAGGTGCCCCCTATCTCGCCTACGCACCATCAGGTAGACAACGGTTGTCGTCGACCCACCTGACGTGTATGTAACAAGCTTATTATCCTCTTTCTGGAACTGAGTATTACAAATCAACAAATCAGCTCCATCAGCAAACTCCAAAATCCTTTCACCTTCTCCATTTCTCACACCACATCCGTAACCCCCATGAACTCCCTCCAAACCGTCCATACTCCTTCCCACATGTCCATTTCGGTCTCCTCCTACCACAACAACTTCCTCATCTTTCACGTTTTCCATCAGCTTCTCGATCGCACACCAGAACTTGTCCTTCTCTTCATCGCTCCGACCAACCTGCGGAGCATATCCCGAGTTGACGTTCACCAAGAGCTTTCCAATCATCATTTTCACCATCATCAACCTATCACTCACTCTCGTCACACTCACCACACTGTCTACAAACTCCTCAGAAAACAGGACACGAACTCCATTCACGCCCTCCGGACACCCTTGCCACACAAACTTGTATTTCTGTCCCTGCCGACCCTCCACCATTCTCGCACCACTTCCCTTCCATCTCGTCTCTTGCACACAACATATGTCCACTCTTCTTCTGATCAATACTTCCACCACTTCTCCTGATCTCCCTGTCATTGTCCCTACATTCCATGTCCCAAACCTCAGAAACCGATCTCCACTTCGGGCTGTACCCTGCCCATATGTAGTTATAATTGTCATGGTTCTCTTTTTGAGGCAATGTTTTTATGGCCGGATGCCCTTCCTGACGCCAAACCTCTTAGTCACCTCTTACGACACGCAGGGATACGGTGTACCTATTCTAACCAGGGTACACACCGGGAGTAAAGGTAAAGGTAAGAAGAACGAGAAGGAAAAATATATTAAAAATGCTTTAGATAAACTTGGGCTGAGGGCAGGCTCCGGTGTTAGTTTTCTTCCGAATGACTCATCAAAATTAGTTAATAGACTATTACTGTTGCTAGGTAGTAAGGAGGCGGGAAACAACAATTGTTTTAATGAAATATCAGCCATTTTAGATCAGTTGATGAATATGAAAATAATTAATAAATGTCAATACACAGATCTTTTATCTCACATACAATAAAATGAGAAGCACAACTCTTAGATTTGATTTTACTAGTGATCACACGGCTTCATTTCCATACCCGCTACCACTTGATCCCACAAAATATTATTAAGCGGCATTATTGTCTATGGGAGCCTATAATACCCTGTTTAATATCACAGAAAAGAATAACAAGTTTAGTTATAATCCGGGAACTGGATATAAAACTATAGAAGTACCCCCCGGAGCTTACGAGATACCTGTGCTATGTTCAGAAATTTCTCGCGTTATGAAAGAAAAAGGTGATGAACCCAAAAATATCGAAATAGATACTCAAAAGCTCACATCAAAATCAACTTTTAGGCTTAAAAATAATTATAAAATAGATTTCATGATTGATATAATTCATTCCGAGAGATGTTAGGTTTCTCCGCAAAAAAGCTTGAGCATAATAATACGTTTTACAGTGATAATGTCGTTGACATATCCTCAGGTATAAATTCAGTGTTTATTAACTGTCATTTGGTTGATGGTGCTTATGACAAAAAAAACAAAAAAAACAAACACCTTTAGAGGCCATTTTTCCCCGCAAAGCGGGGGTTGGCCTTTTTCGGGCACCGTGGTTGTTGTTGTTTTTGTTGGTCCCATTTTTGAAGCAATGTTTTACGGCCGGATGCCCTTCCTGCCGCCAACCCTGTTTGTCACCTTTTACGACAAACAGGGAATTACCAGTGAACTGGTACTCAATTCGCCGACCTCGGACGGATGACAGGCTGAGTCAACCCCCCTGGCGTTAATTCAGCGATCGACCGGGATTCGAACCCAGGATCCTAGGATCCTAAGCTGGCACCCTAGCCGCTAAGCCAACACCAGGCTTTAATGTGCTTATGACGTGGAGCTTATGGTGCTTATGACGATGGAGTAAAAACAAATACAATATTTTCATTCAGTGCTTATTAAACCCCATTAGGTTATAAATTCAATATGGAACCAAAGAATCTCTCCTATTTGCCCGTCTCAGGAAAAACCATTTCTAAAATAAATTTTAAGATAACCGATCAGGATCACCGTATGGTTTCTTTCAATGGTGAAATTATATCAATCAGAATTCACCAACGTGAAGTTGTTGTTCAACAAACAATTGGAGAACACCTACGTGAAGTTCTTCAACAAATAATTGAAAACATTATCTAATAAATATAAACTCATTAATAAATGAACATCCAACAGTTTTGTCTAGAATGTAGTTTTAACACGAGTGATCAAGATAAAAAGAAAACCTTCCAAGAGTTAGCGTTTGGAGAAATAGGTCTTGTATTTACTCGGGAACGAGGAGAGGTTATGTTAACGTCGAGCGGGGAATTTTTAATTCCATCAACATTTTCAATGGAGGATAAATTATGTTTTGAAAAATTGTTTTGGCTGCCACCCACTAATTATTCACGACGAGAACGAAAAATCAAAGCGGATAAATTGAAAAAATTAAAACTAAAATATTAAACGTTTTTATTCTACTTAGAATAAAAACACGATGGTTGTTATACGAAAACATGAGTTAAGCAAATATAAAGTCATTATGAAAGGTGATAGTAAAACATCTGGGAATGGAATTGGGGAAGGTATTTACCTTTCACCCTACTATAAGGGTCAAGGTATGTATCTTTCACCGTACTATAAGGGGGAAGGTATGTTTCTTGGGAGAGGATACTATAAGCCTACGAGAGAATGTGGTGTGGGAGATCAATTTAGAAATAAAGGAGATGGGTTAATTGATACTCTAATGGGTATTGGTTCAACTATTCTTAAACATAAAGATCTAATTGGTTCAACTGCTTCTGCTGTGGGAAATGTAGCGGGTGCTGTAAAGAGTATAAAAGACGCACAAAAGGAGTCTCATAAATTACAAGCGATCAGAGAAATTAGAAAAGGTAAAACTGAACTAACTCCGCAAGAAAAACAAAAAATGATTCAAATAATTGGGTCGGGGTTTCAAAAGTTGTAAATATTTTATTAGTATCACATGTAAATATAATAAATTTATTTATTATATTTTTTTTTGTTATATATAAAAAGTATGGAGGCTATTGACAGTATGTATGATTTGGATGATACTATTAACATCTCAAACTCAACTATAAAATAAGATTATTATAAGGTAAATGCCGTAACAGGAACAGATTGGAATACAACTGGAACAAAATGTTTTGAGATAGAGTCAACAAAGTTATTTGAACATCGCCGATAGTTTCTTGTGTAAATTTAAATTCACCAAGGTGGCGAATAACACAAACGTTACACTCGTAAATGATATCTTCTGGAAAATGTTTGATAGTATTCGTTTGTATATTGATACACAAGAAGTGGAAATGATTGATTATGTCTCTGCTGCATCTGAAATGTTGAAATTTATGCTATATTTGTTTAGTGATAGCATGGGTAGGGGGTGTGTTGAAGGTTTTATGCCTGATATGGCAACGGGAGAAGCGGTGACCCTGGTCATACACGAAGGAAGACAACGTACAATGAAACAAAAACAGAGAATAGTTTTTCCGTAGCTGTGCCCCTTAAGGGTGTATTTGGATTTTGTGATTATGATAAAGTTCTGTATGGACTTAAAATTAGACTTCAACTACAAAGGAATATGAATGAAAATAGATTGTTTTTTGGGGCTGCTAATGCTCTCGGTGCTAACAATAAATTTGTTATTAATGATCTGTGTTGGTGTATCAACGAATATGAACCTAGTCTTTAAACGAAAAAGTTGTTGAATAGAAGACTTGACTCAAAGACTCCGCTAAATGTAACATACCTCAAAAGAAGATGTCAACACATTGAAATGGACAAAGCTACTTACAGTTGGAATTTGGGTCTTCTTCAAGGAAAACCTTTGGCTCATTTTTAAGAAATCCGATGGAGATACTGCTACTGATAAGAATAATGCGATGTGTGATAAATGCCATCCTCATCTAATCTTTTATCTAAGTTTGTTCCTGGACCACAGAAGGAATACCCCGGGAGATGTAGTTCCCCTGGAATCCCCGTTGTTGTAAACCTACTACCTGACAAATACTTTTGTATATCACCCCCACTTTTAGATGAGATGAATCGACACTTTTTAGTCCCGCATATTACACATTCTCCCTTTTCATAAACTCTATTCTTTTTATTTATATCGTACGATATATTTTTCGTTTTGGTTTTGTTTTTGCATTTGATACAATAACTCATTTTATTGTTAGATTAATTTATTTTTAAATTATGTACATGTTCCCATTAGAGCGACAATCAATTCCATTGTTTAAAATAAACCTTTTATCATCATAAGCTTCCAGGGCCTTCTTGTTCACCTCCTCTGTATATATTTGATGTGCATAACTTCTTATCGTATTCATTTTTCTAAACTCCTCTTTCTTTAAAGTTAAACAGTTATAATTATGTTCAAACTCTATTTCCTCTTTGATAACACCTTTCTTTATTGTCCCCTGTCACACCGCGGAGTGAAAGGGGGACTATGGTTTTCCCCTCCGTGCGTGCGTCCGTCCGTGCGTGCGTGTGGGCGTGCGTGTGTACGTGCGTGCGTGCATGCGTAAACGAAGGACCGCATTCGAATTTGGTGTGTGGGTGCAACCCACGTCAAAATCCAAGATGGCCGCCGCCATGTATGTCTGATGCCATGTATGTCTGAACCTTGAGCGGAATATCTTGAAAAATAAGCGAAGTACCAACTTCTAATCTGGTGTGTGGGTGTATCTAGGCATAAGGAAGAACGCTATTGAAAATTGGGTCGCCACGTCAAAATCCAAGATGGCCACCGCCATGTATGTCTGAACCTTGTGAGCTGAATATCTTGAAAAATAAGCGAAGTACCAACTTTTAATCTGGTGTGTGGGTGTATCTAGGCATAAGGAAGAACGCTATTGAAAATTGGGTCGCCACCTCAAAATCCAAGTTGGCCGCCACCATATATATGTCTGAACCTTGTGAGCGAAATATCTTGAAAAATAAGCGACGTACCAACTTCTAATCTGGTGTTTGGGTGTATCTAGGCATAAGGAAGAACCCTATTGAAAATTGGGTCGCCACGTCAAAATCCAAGATGGCCGCCACCATATATATGTCTGAACCTTGTGAGTGAAATATCTTGAAAAATAAGCGAAGCACCAACTTATAATCTGGTGTGGGTGTATCGAGGCATAAGGAAGAACCCTATTGAAAATTGGGTCAACAACAACAACAACATGCATTTTAAAGGCCATTTTCCCTGCTAGAGCGGGGGTTAGCCTTGCGGTCCCCATGACAATCTTCTCCATTTTGCCCTATTTTCTGCATCTCTCCTCGTTAACCCCCTTGCCTGCATTTCTTCTTCCACCATCTTTAGCCAAGTCTTTCTCGGTCTTCCCCGTCCTCTACTTCCTTCTACATTCATTTCCATCACTCTTCTCAACCAGTCACTTTCATCCTTCCTCAACACATGACCAAACCATCTCAACCTGTTCCTCTTCACAGCATCAATCACAGGCTCTATTCCCATCATCTTTCACAATTCATCATTTGTCTTCCTCTCTCTCAACGATACTCCGCACATCCGTCGAACCATTCGCATTTCCACCCTTTCCAACCTTCGTTGCTGCTCTACGTTCATTACCCATGTCTCGCTCCCATAAATCATAACACCTCTCACACATGCAGCATACACCTTTCCCTTCAGCTTCAACGACACTCCCCTCATCATCAGCACGCCACTTGAAAATTGGGTCGCCATGTCAAAATCCAAGATGGCCGCCGCGATGTATGTCTGAACCTTGTGAGTGAAATATCATATCATAGCATGTTTTCTGCGTCTTCCACTTTGTCAACTCACATCACTTCCCCGACGGGGGACCTAGGGCGTAACGCTTGTTCCTTTTAACTTCTTATCACATCTTTCAATATTATTATCATCAATATATTTATAAGCATAAGCTTTAGCTCTCAATCCAACATATTGTTGCGGTTTTGTGTTTTTATAATAAAGGTTAATTTCCCCTCCTAGTTAGTTACACTATAACATGTAGCCTCGTTTAAGCTCAGTTATTTCTTAGTAAATGTAAGCGTAGACTTTTCCTGTGTTTAGTTTTGCGTTGAGTAGGATAATGAGAATTAGGTCCCTTTACGATGCCTCGATGCTTTTGGTTTTGGCGCGAAATACCACGAGGCAGGCCTGAACAAGTCGACCCAGGCCGAAGGAAGGCGGAGGAGGAGCCGGCGGTAAGCGTGAGCCGCCAATCAGGGCTCGAGGGGAGTGACTTACCACTGCGGCAAAAGGCGTGGTTTGGAACATTCGATTCGGGCTAGGGCGAGGCAATATAACCCTGTGCCCAGAGCCCCCCACATCAGTTATGAGAGGGGATGCGCTGAGTTGAGTTGGAGGGCAAGGTGAGATCGAGGCAGAATACGTGAGTTCTCGGTTGAGTCAGACGAGTTGCGCAGCCCATGAGAAGAGTTACGAATCGGAGTTGTGAGATTGCGTTGTGTCGAGTCATATCGAAGTAACTGAATAACTCCGTGTATACGAACTTTGCCCTGCTACCCGCGCTCCGCGCAGGATTAATCAATCGCGCTGTAAAAGACAGCTGTGCCGGGCCACAGACGTGCATATTTTCCCGCCTGCCTGCCTGCCTTTGCCGATATACGCGGCGCGAGGATTTTCCCGCCTGCTTGCCTTCGCCGGGACACGTGCTGTGACCACCAGAGGGCCACGCCGGGTGAGCTGTTCCTGGAGCGACCGAAGCAGGCCCGATCGGCGCGCGAACATTCTTCCTCCATCTCCCTGTGTGTGTAAGTGGGCCCATTGTCTGGGGAATAAGTAAGACTGATTAAGACTGCCCTGTGTCTCTTCCTCTTCCAAACCATTGTAAATAGTAAATAAATCTGTTCTTCCTTTTAATTCGACCGTCTTGTGTTTTCCATCATTGGCTTAGCGTGGTACGAATTAGATCGCTCTAATCGGGTTCTATAAGAAAGGTAACAGCACGGGTCACGTGGTACGCCATCCGCTCGGGCGTATGCAATCACACGTGGTTCGTGTGAGACTCGATCCCCGCTTCCGCTGCGGCGTGGGTACTCAAGGTACGTGCGAAATTGTCCCGAGACCCTTTTCCACGTCTGCCCAGAAGTGGCGACTCAGTCTTGCCGTTTCAAAGACCCAGAGAGAAAAAGGGGCTTAATCTCCCCTTTGAAAGGGAACGGGCTTCGGAAAACCGCAACAATTTGGTGTCCGGGGGTGGGATTGGACCTGCAGTACGTTTCACGTGCTGCGAAATTACGAGCGAACAAAATTTAGTTATTTTAAAGCCAAATTATATTCGTACCATGGCTGGCCAAGGCGGTCCAATGCCGGTGGTGGTAGATGAAGAGGTAGAATTGATGACCCAAGACCAGGAGAGACAGTTGGTAGTGGAGGAAGCCAAAGAGGGGGCGGTAGCTGGTGAAGAAAATGGTGGCGCCTCGCACGTGGCGGCGAGAGCCGAGCCCGCGGCGCCAGGGAACTGGGGTCTTTTTATGATTCAACTCACGGCGAACTTCGAGAAAGTGAATGATAGCATAAATAAAATGGGTGGCGACATGAAAGAAATGAGAGACGAAGCAAGGTGTAACATGGAAAAATTGGAAAACAAAATGGGTGGTCAATTGAGAGAAATGGGGGACAAAACCACCCGTGAAAGGAAAAAAATGATGGCAGAGTCAAAGAGGGACATGGAAGAGGCGAGGGAGGACATTTGGGCGCAGGCTGTGCGAGGAGGTCGCAGTGGTACGCGACGGGGTGAAGCAGTGTGAGGAACACGTGGGGAGCGAGCTTGAGCAAAAGACAGCCAAGTGACAAGGGATATGGAAATCGTGACGCGGGGTGTAGAAGAGCCGACGGTCGCCGAATTGGACAAAGAAATTTTATGGGCGCCGACGATTGTCGAGGTAGAAAAAGAAATAATTGGAATTGAAGAAACAATTGGGGCTGAAGAGACGGGAGAAATAGGAAATAAATCGCGGGAGAAAGAAATGAAATCCGCGCAAAGTCTGTATTTGCACCGTGATGCCGGGCTTGTTAACTCAATGGAAAGTTTACAGGTGCTGGCGAAGAAGTCGGGGAAGGAGGACCCCAAGGTGAGTAATAATGGTGTGAATGTGTTTGGCGCGAACGGGTTTTTGGCGCCCTTGGGACAGAGTCGAGACCCGGGCGTTCGCGGAAGGTCCATTGTGCGGTGTACGAGGGCGACTGGCAAGGAGTGTGAGAGAGAGTGTGCGCCAGGGCGTGCAATGATTGAGTGTGCAAAGGAGGAATGCACACCCGAGAGTGTGGGAAAAGAGTGTGTTACAGAGTGTGTGCAGGAGTGCACACCAGAGCGTGTTGCAGAGTGTGTAACGAAAGACTGTGCGCCAGGGTGTGCGATGATTGAGTGTGCAAAGGAGGAGTGCACACCCGAGAGTGTGGAAGAAGAGTGTACGACGGCCAAGTGTGTTACGGAGTGTGTAACGGAGAGTGCGCACCTGGGGGTGTGGAAAAAGAGTGTGCGATGGCCGAGGAGTGTGAGCGAGAATGCACAACAAAGTGTGTGAAAGGCGTGAGTGCTCCTAGGTGTGCGGGTATGAGTATGGAGTGCGAGGGAGAATGCACACCAGAGAATGTGGAAGGAGAGTGTGCAGTAACGGAGTGTATGGGAGGCGCGGGGACGCCTGGATGTGCGAGTGCGGAGTGGGTCACGAGGTGTGAGGACGCGGCTCAAGCATCGACACCGACCGGGGTAGCGTTTAGCGGGACAGATAGCAGATTCGAGCCCCCGGTGAGTGGTGTGCAGCAGGGACCGGCGGGGATCGGTGCCGCGTCGGTCTCCCAAGGACCGGCGTGCACGATTCGTGCCGGCCCCCGGTATGGTTGGTGCCGTGCCGTGGCGGCAAAAGCAATCGGCGAGGTTCAAGGGGAGGTAGGAGATTTCGGAGCCGCGCACCTTGGCGGGTGCGGTGCTCCGACCGTTGCCGGTTGGGTCATCGTGCGTGGGACCGCGAGGCCCCGCACAGGGATGGAGCCCTGCACCTCGGCCCATCAATACCTCCTCCCCTGGATCGAAAATGCCGAACGGACCCAACATACAGGAGACAAACCACCCACATGAATCGCTCGGCCCTTCGAGGCCGAGCCATGACATAGTACCTCCATAGATGGAGAGGCTCGAAGTGTAGCGAACGGATGAGAGTAGTGTACCCCACTTGGGGGAATGGTAGTGTTACCATTCCTCACCCAGGGCCCATGAGCATTAGTTTAGGGGGATGGCAGTGATAGGTACATGGAGGTGCCAGCAATGGTTACCTCCATGGGGCACCGGAGCTAGCCGAGGGAGGGCTAGGATAATGTTAGGGATCTAGAAGACCTTAGGGACAAGATTTAAGTAGTGACACTGTACCTATAGAGGGTACGTAGGTAGCTTAGATGGTTGATAATGAAAAAGGGTGTGCTTAGTTTAAAGGGACGACTGGGAAGCACGAGTTTTATGGGAAGTAGTCAGCTAGATGATGCTGTGTGTGTGTGGAAAATAAAAAGAATTGTGTTTGAGGTGTGCGAGGAAAGAGGTGTGTGAGCACAAAAGGTGTGCGAGACAAAAGGTGTGTAAGATAAATGGTGTCTGAATAAGTGGTGTGGAATGCTTGGTGTGGGAATAAAAGGTGTGGTATGCATGGTGCGAAGGAGTGAATGGGGGGAGGTGGAACCCATTCACGGACGCCTGGGGTGGGTAGTGTAAAGCCAGGTAGAGGGTATAGGCAAAATTTGTATGGATATTGACACCTGTGGTGCGGGTAGTGGAAAAGTAGTGTTTTGTTGGGTGCATGATTATGTGGAATGGCTGGGCGTGTGGCTTAATTGGTGCGTATGGTTATTGGGGCACTCCGCCACTGGTAGTTTATCGGCCAGGTGAGGCCGCAGGTAGGCTCTGGGAGCCGGTTAGTTGTAGTGTTGAGAGGGGCCCGAGGATCCCAGGAGAGGACCCGAGTTGCCCGGTGCCAAGGTGGGCACAGAGGGGGTAAGTGCCAAGAAGGGCCTTCCCCAGTTAGGGTAGTTGTGAGTTGTTGAGTGGGGCCCGAGGATCCCAGGAGAGGACCCGGGTTGCCCAATGGCAAGGTGGGCATCAGGGGGTAAAGTGCCAGGAGGGGCCTTCCCCAGTTTGGTAGTCGCAGGAGCAGGTAAGCTCGGGTGGTGACTTCAGTGGCGGAAGTGCGCAGGTAGGTAGACCTGCTGGTAGAGCCACACGACCCAGCCCCGAAATTGTGCAAGGGCACAGAGTGAAAATTTGTGGGAGTGAGACCCAAATTTCAAGGGTACCACAGAGTGGGCAATGGGAATTCGGGTTCTTAGAACCACATAGTTTAAAGAGGCCGATTGGCAGGGTACGACCCCGGGTAGGTTAAAAGTAAATGTCAGTAGTGTAGTTAGGATGAGAGAAATCCCTTCGCACCATCCACAGCCAATCACCAAGGAGGACGAAGCTCCACACCAGGGTTCTGTAAGCCGTTTGAGTTGTAAGACGCATCACGACGTAGTGTGACATTGTTGTTTGTTCCATTCCTTCCTTCCTGGGAGGGATTGGGAGACTAATTTGGAGATAGAGGGGGATATGGGAGACAAGACGTAGAGACGGATTGTAAATACAAGGGGGGCTAGGGTAGTATAGCCGACGGTGGGTGGTACGGATGGCTAGGGGCGAGCCTGCTCTGCTCGCTCTTCCGCGTCCCTCACACTGCATTGCCTTGTTTTCTGTGTGCCGCTGTGTGCTTTCCGTTTTGCGTGTTGTGCCTTGTCTCTCTCCTCCCCCCCCTCCCCCCACCCCAGGACCATTTTGGAGGTGGAGCTGTGCAGCACCATCGACCTGTGCAGCATCCCTTCTGCACCTTGCTACATCTGTGCAGCCGAACTGCGCAGCACTTTGCTGCCATATCCTTTTGCTGTACCTCAATTGCACCTGTGCAGCACTTTGCTGCCACAAACCCTTTGCTGCACCTAGTCACTCATCATGGACCACAAGCCTTGTGGCCTTGCACCTCTGCTGTGCAGCATTTTGCTGCAAAATCATCTTGCACCTTCGGACCACTTGTTTGAGTGTCATTAATGCCAAGCAGTCGGACCACATGGGAGTGGCCCTGCCTGGCAAAGAAAAAAAAGAAATGAAATAAAAGCATTTTTGTGCATTTTTATTATGGTGTGCTATAGGTGTTGGGCTAGCGGTGAGGGTGCCAGCTTAGGATTCTAGGATCCTGGGTTCGAATCCCGGTCGATCGCTGAATTAACGCCAGGGGGGTTGACTCAGCCTGTCATCCTTCCGAGGTCGGCTAATTGAGTACCAGTTCACTGGTAATTCCCTGCTTGTCGTAAAAGGCGACAAAAAGGGTTGGCGGCAGGAAGGGCATTCGGCTGTAAAACATTGCTTCAAAAAGGGGACAAAAAAACAACAACAACCACGGTGCCCGAAAAAGGCCAACCCCCGCTTTGTGGGGAAAATTGGCCTCTAAAGGTGGTTTTTATATGCCTCAAGCTGAGGCCTGAAATAGTGCCAAAAAAATGAGTTTCGTTCCGAACTTGTGGGACTACGATTTCTATGCATTTTTTAAATTGTATATAACATGCCTGACCTTGTGTTAAAAGTTTAACTCTGAAATCCTGCCAGTTTCCGTGAACGACCACGTCAAACTAGGTCATGAAGAGTCAAAAAGGAGGATTTTTAGCTCCGGTGCCGACTTTGCGGCGTGGTATCTCCGTCAGTACATATAATTTAGCCTCGGAATTTATGCGAGGCACAGACCTCCCATGGTTCTGTGGCCCTGTCAGTTGTGAAGGCTCTTACTTACGCACGCTTCATACAGCGGAAATGTAAAAAATGTACTTTTGTCATAAGTACCTACTGTAAAATTCAATGAATTTCTCCGAAATTAACCCAAAATATTTTCTAAGCCATCAGAGATATCCTCTCGAAAATGGGTAAGCTTGGCATATGGAAGGGATACTGCTTATTGGCGACGTTTAGTGGTTGTCTGGAAAACAACGGATGAAGGGGGCGACACTAAAAATGCCTCCAGATGCATATGGGGACCGCATGATGACCAGGGATAGCATCGTGAATGTAGACTAGGGAAGCTTGGTATTATGGTCGGCGGTATCAATCCGATGAATACATGATAATCCATTGATACAATAAGTATCAATCCATAGATAATAATAAGGCACACACCTGAAGTAAATCGCATGGTTGTTTATTCACCATCGTGTCAATGCGCAAAGATACAGGCTTCGATGTATGCAAAAATTCTGAATGGCCACGGGCTCAAGTAGCATTCTTTACGTCAAAACATTACAAAGTGAATGGAAAATGCCATAAACTTAGAACATAAACTTAGAACTTAGATATTACATGACAAATTTGGTCAGTGCGTTTTCCCGTCTCATTCGATCCATAGGCAAAACATTCCACCCCCATTCCACCCCAACAGTTATTCATCAAGATATTCATCGTTGTCGATGTCCACACCTCCATCCCCTTGTAAGTGCTGTTGTGTGATAGTCTCAGTGGAGTTCATGCAATTCTTACAACATAAATCGGTGCAAGACAAACCCGACTTACAACAGGAGTATAGCATACCTTCGCACCGAGTTTTCAGACATTTAGCAGCTTATTATTTCTAGAATACTCTCTGGAGCTGGGGGCTTCGTCATCCATTTGATGGAGAGTTCATCTTTTAATAATGTCCATCCGTGACCATCAGGGGACGGGGGATTGATCATTTGTTGCAGTGAGCGCTGAAAAACCGCAGCTTGGTACGAGGCCCGCCTAGTGTGCTGAATTAAACATCCTTCGTTGGAGGCATGCTTTGTTCACATGGGGAGGACGAGGCAAGACAGAAGACTTTGTATCTCACGTCATTGACTTCGGTGGATGTAGTCTGCCCATACAAATGACAGACGAATGTTTCTAGCCGGACAATCAACGATTCTGGCGGGATGAATTCTTGCCCAAGTTCAATGAAAGCATTGGTAAACTCCTCCGATGCTGTCATTATGGAAAATGCTTTATGTTTGCCCTTCCCGTAGAAGGCACTCGTTGAGTCGCAGCCAGTGAAGGTATGAAGGCCGATCAAAGCAGCGGACACTTTAGGCCCTAAGGCCGATACTACATTCGTCAAATTTAAGATACGCGCCTTGTTCTTCACTCCGGTGGCAAAGTACATACATGTATTAAGAGAAATATCATGGCTCACAGACAAGGCTATGACTGCCACAACAGTATCGGGACTGTGGATGACTACGCAGCTGTGCGTATTACTTGCATGTTTGCAATGAAGTAAGATACGTGTGTCTCCCTCTTCGTGGTCACATTTTAGTTCGTCTATCACCTGGACCGACAGAACTGCATCATGGACATCCAATCGATGACACTCATTTCCATGAGCGATGTAGATACTGATGTCGCCTCTGACTGTGCCGAAATCAGCACCCTGCCATTCAGTGACCAGAAACTCAACTAGGGCTTCCTTGTTTTTCCTGTTTGCAAGGAACTTTTTCCACTGCGTTGGAGTTTTCTGGTGTTTGTTGTGAATGCAGAACGTCTGTTTCCCACCATCGCCACGACGTGTCCTCTCAGCATTTTTCACGCTGATAGCTGGGTATGTGTCGGTGACAAAGTCCACCCGATTGCATTTCAGCTTCTTCATCAGCTGGATGAGTCGAGACAGTACAGCACAGCATCGGCGAGTTCGCCAAAACTCGAAACTGAATGTCGCATGCTATGCAGAAGGCCCATACCATCGATGATTAGGGCACCATCATCAGGGACTGTTGAAACCAAGTAGTCCTTGGAGCTTTCAATTGCATCAAGTAAGGCGGACTTCGTTGTCTTTGTCATGGAGCCATCAGCTGTCGCAAGTGGCAGCAAGACAGGAGACAGTGAATAGCACAGAATCTCACGCAGATCGATGTTCCTGTTCTATGCAATAATAAGCAGTCTAGAAAATAACTGCTTGTCATTGCGTAACATGATCTCCTTACCTGACTTTGTTTTTGCCTTCGATTTCCCCAGATTTGAAAATGTTTTCAGCTTTAATGCCTTGAGGGGTGCAAAGAAATCTACTGACGGATTTATCAAACGGT
This sequence comes from Myxine glutinosa, assembly GCF_964187855.1. Lineage (NCBI taxonomy): Eukaryota > Metazoa > Chordata > Myxini > Myxiniformes > Myxinidae > Myxine > Myxine glutinosa. The sequence goes on from NC_136273.1 coordinate 104,976,418, forward strand.
TGTCAACGAATTCGTACATGCTCCTCTCACCAATCTCTTGGGCTGAGATCAGGTCGTGTTGGACCTCACTGCTGGCCACAACACCTGAACTGATGCTTGTCAGTTCTGTAAGGTGGGAATCGAAGGGATTCTGCATAGACTCGATGACTGACACGATGTTTCCGACTGACTTTTCGTCGGCGATAATTCTGCTGTGGCCGAGTTCCTTCCTGACCTGACGGTCTCGAGAAGTATCAATCAGAGCTTCGCATTGGCGGACAATGGCCGCCCGTTCATTTTGGCTCAGTATCCATCTTTGGACAGCACCACGATTCAAGGTAATTCCTGTCAACCCCCCTTGTGTTTTTGAATCTCTGTTCAGAGTTTGCTCGATTGCCTGGTCACAAGCAATTGACGAGAACCCTGTACGTGTCTGCTGAACGGTCCATTGACCATGCGAGGTCATAGATTTGTGAACCTCAGGATGAGTTAGGGGGAGAATGAACTCTGCTGCAGCTGCCTCTTCAGACATTTTTTGGAACTCAGTTCTATCGGTCTCTTGTTGATGAAGCGTTGATAACATGTAGGGTGAAATCCTGCCTCTGCAGGAATGTTGGTGAACTCGACGTTGACCAGATGCTGGTGTCTGTTGGCAAGATTGTGACACTCACCGTCCAATTGCAGCCACGTCTGCAGGCATTCACGATATTTACTCCATCTAAGAGGCGTAAACGGCGAAGTTATGTCATTCACGACGTGTTCAAAGTGCATGAAGCACTTTAAACGCGATTTTCCCGAGGCCATGACTAAACATTCAGCGCGACATAGGCGCCGCCATTTTGTATGTCATGTGACCCAAGCAAGTGTTCTGATAGGCCTAGATTCAAAATTAGTGCCTTCGATGCAAGACAAAGTAGTGCGACATAAACGCGTGGAAAACTTTCAAACTGGCAGGATTTGTTAGTTAAACTTTTTGTATGTGCTACAACTCCGCACGTACTCAGATTACCAGTGATTATTTTTTAGTCTCTCTGACCTCGGAACGGGATGAACAATACACGGTGTCAGCTTGAGGCCTACTAGGCATGAGAAGATGTGTAAGTTTAGATAGCCCTGAAGATTAAAAATGGCCTGTATGCCGGTCCGGGGGCTAGCCGGTTTGATATATGCACACAGAAGAAGCAAGAAGCAAGATGCAAGAAGCAAGCAGCAAGTGTCATGATTTTTGAGAGTGTGTTTTGCTGTGTGTTTTCTCTCCCCTCCAATCTTCTCTTCCAAAAAGGACAGGTCCTGGGTCATAAGAATTGTAAATAAAGTTAAGTTCTGTGCTTGTAAATATAAGAATGCTGCCCACCGGCTATGTGTTTTGTTCGAAATTCCGGAAATACTCGGTTAGTTGTGGGCGTGAATCTGATATGAAGCTGCTCAACGCAATAGGAGGGACATATCTTGTGTTTTAAAACTGTCGCATACACGGGTCAGAGTAAATGCTAGGGGAACCACACCTATGTGTCACATGTAAAAGTAAAAGTTAATTTTGTATGTCATTCTCCAACCGGTCGTTCCATTGGTGGTTCCGCCTCGGGGACGAGTCTGACGAGGGAGGGGTGTAGTGATGCGGTTTTGTGTTTTTATAATAAAGGTTAATTTCCCCTCCTAGTTAGTTCTCATGTAATAGTCCTCCTCCTAGTTAGTCCCCATTGCTAACTACAACATGTAGCCTCGTTTAAGCTCAGTTATTTCTTAGTAAATGTAAGCGTAGATCTTTCCTGTGTTTAGTTTTTTTTTTTTTTTTTTTTTTTTTTTTTTTGTATACTGAATCGAGGCTCGTGAAAGAGCTAACATTTACTTCACAAACAAATCAACCAGACAAACAAAACACACAAAAAGAGGGAGCGGAAAACAAGATGGGGAGAGAAGGGGAAGCACACAAACACAACATTTGAGAGCAGGGAGAGGGCTTGGGGGGAGGAGGCGTGGGAAGGGGGGGGGGGGGGGGAGGGAGAAGTATAAAGCACAAGGACACCAAGGACTTCCAGGACAGAAGTTGGTATTTCAAAAAGTGGAATTGGGGTGAAATTAGCGGGGGTAGAAAAGATCAAGGTTTTGGATGGGGGAAGATAAGAGATGGTGGTGAACAGCTGTTTTAAAGACTTGGAGGGTGGAGTGGGATTGAAGAGAGTGAGGGAGTTTGTTCCAGAGGCGGGAGAAAAGAGGAATGAAGGAGTGAAGGTGAGCAGAGAGTCTTGATTTTGGCAGTTTAACCAAAAGAGGGTTGCAGGCAGATCTTGTGCGACCTGTAGGAATATTTGCGGGACAGAGCCCAGAGAGAGCTGGGGGGTCAAGGCCAGAGAGGAGTCGGTAGAAGACGGAAAGACCACCAACCTGCCTGCGGTGAGTGAGTGAGAGGCTCTTGGAGGTAGCTTCATCGTGGGAGATTCCAATGATTCTGAATGCTTTGGTTTCAACAGCGTGAAGGTGAGCTAGGTGTGAGGCAGGAGCACCAGCCCAGAGGGGAGAGCAGTATTCCATTGAGCTGCGGATGAAAGCCTTGTATGTGGTGAGGAGCTCAGGTGTGCCAAGGAAGGACTTTGCACGACGGAGGATGCCCAGTCGGCGACTGGCTTTGGAGGCCAGATTTGAAATGTGGTTTTTCCAGGAAAGATCATGGCAGATAGTGAGACCCAAAAGCTTGAGTGACAGAACTTCTTGGAGAGGATTATTCAGAAAGTGGACGGGAGGGTTGTCCAGTCGGTCTTTTCGGAGAGACATCGTAAGAGTGTGAGATTTGTCAGGATTGAAAGACATGTTCCACTTGTTTGACCAATCTGTGATTTTGTCCAGGTCTGCAGAGAGTGAGGAGGCAGCAGACTGCCGATCTGAGGGATGAAGAATGGAGCGACAGAGAGTAGAGTCATCAGCAAAGAGATACAGAGGATTTTCCAGAGAGTCGGAGAGATCATTGATGAAGACCAGAAAAAGCACAGGGCCCAGAACACTGCCTTGGGGAACTCCAAGGTTTACCCTCATTAGACGCAATCGGGCAACTGGCATTTATATATACATATATAGATGATAGATAAGGTATCGGATAGATACAGTGCAGTGCTGCACAAATGTTTTAGGCATGGCCACCATTGGCCATGCCACCATACAGGCCACCATTAGTTTTATTGTCACATTGGCATATTTTGATAAATAAAAGGTCCTCTAATGATCATGTTTTATTAAAGAAACAAAAATGAATTGTATTTTACAATATTAATGCATGAAATGTCAATATTTGGTGTGACCACCTTTTTCATGCAAAACAGCAGATATCCGTTTTGAAATGCTTTCCTACAATTTCTGGAGAGCCCTTTTGGAGGTTGGTTGTTCCATGCATTCCATAATGAACCGGAAGTGATTTGAATTTCTCTTCCTTTGACGTAATTTTGTTGTTTTATTAGTTTTCTTCCCTCCAGTGTCGGGAAAAGGACAGCTTAGTTAAAGATTTCACCATTTTTTGCGTAATACTTCATCAGCAGCCTTCAGGGTTATTGAACAAGCTCCAAATGCAATGCTATTTCCCTGATTGTCATATGTCGCAGGGTGACTTGCAGCTCCTACACACGTTGCGCTTCCGGATGGCCGAACAGCAGGGTCTAGCCATCACGGGTCTTGGATGGAGCGCATCAGGTTCCGTCATTGCAGTTGCTTTTGGACAGTATAGCAGAGAAACCACACAAACTCGATCCCTTATTCCAAGGTGCTCAACTCCTCTCTTCCTTGCATTCAAGGTTTCCACCTTCAGCTCTTGCTTGTTGTGTAAAATGTATGCTAACACCTGTACATGACCGTGGTTGTGCCAGTGTCGATAACAGTGGTTGGGAAGCCAAGCCCTCCTTTCTGTGTACCTGGAATCTGCATCGACCTCGAATGGACCCAGATTCTCCAGATCTTACACTTGAAGCTCCAGGTTCCCTCACCTGCCTTGCTTGCCACCCTGAAAAATCTGCAATCATAGCTGGTAACAACAACACTACTTATTTCATAACTTGAAGCACATTCAAGATTGTTGCATAATGTCTCTGATTCCTTAAGGTCTCTCCCTGGTTACTCCCTCCTCCGTCCGGGATGATAGACCTGAGCCTCGTCCTGGTGGTGGGGTTGCTATCTTTCTCAAAAACTCTCTTCCTCACTCTCCTCACTCACTCACCGCAGGCAAATAGCTCCCCCAGCTCTCTCTGGGCTCTGTCCCCCAAATATTCCTGCGGGACACACAAGATCTGCCAGCAACCCTCTTATGGTGAAACTGCCTAAATCTAGGCTCTCTGCTCTGCTAAATCTAGGCTAAGCCTGGTGTTGGCTTAGCGGTTAGGGTGCCGGCTTGGGATCCTAGGATCCTGGGTTCGAATCCCGGTCGATCGCTGAATTAACACCAGGGTGGTTGACTCAGCCTGTCATCCTTCCGAGGTCGGTAAATTGAGTACCAGCTTGCTGGGATGAATGATCCCGGTGTGTACCCCGGCATAGAATAGGTACACTGTATCCCTGCGCATCGTAAGAGGCGACTCAGAGTTGGCGTCAGGAAGGGCATCCGGCCATAAAAACATTGCCTCAAACAGGGAACCATGATTGTCATGGGGCCCGCAAGACTAACCCCCGCTCTAGCGGGGAAAATGGCCTTAAAACGATCATTCATTCATTCATTCTGCTCACCTTCACTCTTTCAATCCTCTTTTCTCCCACCTCTGGAACAAACTCCCACACTCTCTTCAATCCCTCTCCTCCCTCCAGGTCTTTAAAACAGCTGTTCACCACCATCTCTTATGCATTCCTCAATGAACCCCCATCCAAAACCTTGATCTTTTCTACCCCCGTTAAAACACCCCAAATCCACCTTTTTCAATCTCCGACTTCATTCCTGAAATTTCTAGTAGTGTCCACTTGTTTTATACCGTGTACCCCTCCCTCCCCACTCCCCCACCCATCCCCCCTTCCACCCCAGCCCTATCTCTTCCACAGATCTACCGATGTCCCTGTTCTCTACTGTTGTGGTGCTTCCCTCTCTTTCCCTCTCTTGTCTCCCGTTTACTTTATTATATGTTTTATGTATCCGTTTGTTTTTTTGTGTTCATGTGTTGGATCTTACAAGGGCCTCGACTTTGTATACAAAAAAAAAATGCACAAAACTCACACGTTGCAGCAATGTACTCACACGTGACGATTTTGGTTGCATTCCATCTGTAACTCGGTTGTGCAACAATAATTTGCATGCTTAATAACTTCTGTTTTTATTAATGCAATGAGTATTGTTCAATCGTTGTGACATTGTGACTGCGTAGCGGTCACGTCACCATCTTGCTTTTAACCGAGTTGTACAAATCACCATTCAAATTCCCTGTCATACTCTGCTACATTACACGACTCGGTTATGCATTGCCCTACAATGTGCCTCCGAGGTCGCTGCTGGGAACTCCTGGAAAGGTGTTTATGTTTAAAACATTTTTTGGGTTTTTTACTGTTGTGTATTTATAGCTGGGGCATACAATGGTGACGTGTTTGTGTGGGAGACTAACAGAGATGGCGACATGCTGGCAGGACAGAGTTGTGGACAATCATATGGGCATGAAGAACCAATACACCAAGTGAGTGTTGTGTTTGCATTCTTTTTTTTTCTTGATGATGATGTCGTTGTAACAGCATGATTCCTTCCTTCATTACCTCCACCACCAAAGGTGGGTGGTGGTAATGTTTTCACTGCCGTCTGTCTGTAAGTCTGTGAACAGGATATCTCAAAAAGGTTGTGGACGGATTCAGACGAAACTTGGTGGAGAGTTTGGGTGTGTGACAAGGACTTATCGATTCAGTTTTGGTGAAGATCCGAATCCGAATACGATAATCTTAAATTTTTAAAGTGATTCTTCACCATTGAGAATGAATGATCGTTTTAAGGCCATTTTTCCCCGCTAGAGCGGGGGTTAGCCTTGCGGGCCCCATGCCAGTCATGGTTCCCTGTTTGAGGCAATGTTTTTATGGCCGGATGCCCTTCCTGACGCCAACCCTGAGTCGCCTCTTACGATGCGCAGGGATACGGTGTACCTATTCTAAGCCGGGGTACACACCGGGATCATTCATCCCAGCAAGCTGGTACTCAATTTGCCGACCTCGGAAGGATGACAGGCTGAGTCAACCCCCCTGGCGTTAATTCAGCGATCTACCGGGATTCGAACCCAGGATCCGAGGATCCCAAGCCGGCACCCTAACCGCTAAGCCAACACCAGGCTTCACCATTGAGAGATGGGGCCAAAACAATATATAGCATGATATTCCAAAAAGTTGTGGACGGGTTATGACAAAACTAGGTGCATGACTTGGTGAGGTGACAAGGACAAGCCAATTCGATGTTGGTTTCGGTCCGTATCCACATCTGGCCGATCGGTGGGATACAAAATACAAAATGTAAACTGTTCAGCCTGGCAGAGGTATGTGGTCGAACGAGTGCCGTTCTAGTTCTAACTGTATCGTCATTTTAATCACCCATCCACCCTTGTAGATGAGTTGGGTACGTGAGGGAGGAAGTGCATCTCAGTCCTGGTTATTAATCACTGCCGGGACCGATGGCCGTGTATTGCTTTGGCGGTTCACCACACGAGGTTTGGAACTTCAGAGGGGACTCGTGCTGCTCAGGCGAGATCTTCCGGGTGCAAAGTCGAGCAAGGTTGGAACACTGTCCATAGGACGGTCTATCAGCATCATACATATGCTTCAAATCCCTGACGTTTCAATTCGTTTTTGCATTAATAATTTGCTTTTAACCCTTTGAGTGCGGGAATTTTTTTTGATAAAAATACTCCCGGTACGGGATTAATTTGGCATTACGGAAATGGTATAGGTAGGTATAGTCGATGACGTGTAGTGATGTCATCCGTACACAAAACATTTTCGCGGGTTGCGGCACTGGACGTCATCCGTACTCAAAGGGTTAATAATTGTCATCCTACGAGAAACACCTGCTTCCTACGGGAGTAGCAAGGAGGGCAGTATTAAGTTGGACTTGGAAGTGGCCGTCCCAACTTGGTGCACACCCCAAGTACAATCACCAACTTTTGATGCATTTTGTCCGACAAACAAACAAACAGACACTTGTGTTTCAACACAATGCCCCCACACCTAAAATGTCTATAGTTTTCATACTATTATAAAACAGGATTTTGACGTATTTTAGAATGACTTCTACAACTTCTGGGTGTTTAATTTAATTTTTAGCAATAATTTCCATTTTTCAAGTTATTCTGTCCAGCAGGAGTGCATTATCTGGTATGACAATTCACCTACGGTACTTATCTTAATTCCCCACTTTAACATAAAAGTAAACCCCTAAGTTGTAGGTGGTCATCCTGACCTATTGAACATTTCTATGCACACCTAGAGTACAACAAGCACTTTTCAACGTATTTCATCCAGAGGTTTAGGAGGGCATAACATACAGAGCCCATATGCAAATCGGCAAGTAGTATTGGATTATTTAAGGTTTTCCTACAGAGATACAGTTGTAATACAGTACAGTACTGTAAACCACTGGGATTTAGAAAACACTCCCCAACCGGGAGCAGCGCTGCACGATGCACATTTGCTTAGAAAATGATCTCCGCCATAAACAAAAACGGAACAAACCAAACAAATAAAGGGGCGCCAATATGTTTCATCCAGCTTCCTGAAGAAGTAAATGTAGTTTATTTGCCAGATGTAGGGCGCCCCTTTATATGAACTTTTCTGGAGCATTACTTGGTTCCTCCTGAGAACACTAGGGTAGTCAAGCATGCACACAATATTTTTTGAATGTCCCTTCTTTTCTATAGTTTGCCACATGGGAACACCAAACAAGCCAACACTGAGACTATAATTGTAAAACAGGAATGAGCACCTGGCCCAAACCCACCTCTTTCCAAATCTCCATTTTAATATCCCTTTTTGAGAATTTGCTTCTGTCTCCATCTTGTCCAACCTCTGCGTCCTCCTCTACCACTCATTCCTCCATACATCCCTTATTTGTCCAATCTCCCTATATTTTGTTCCTCAATCATCCGACTGGTGTTTTCCCTCTCTTTTGGTTGTTCCTTTTGTTGTGTTACATCCTGATCCATTCTGTGTTGTAGCTCTTCCATGAGGCTCGACTATGTATGCAAAGGAAAAGTTTGAGAAACAGTGCTCCACACCCCTTTCACCTACATCATTGGTCCCTGACAATATATGACACATGGTTCTTTTACCTCAAGTGATATTGTGATTTTGGGTGATAGTTTAGGTTGAATTAATCAGTTGTGCCATATAGTTTTTCCAATGCTCTAATTTATATACAATGTCCTCTATGAGCCTTATTCCAGATGATCAGGTAGTTTTAGATTTTCTGGGCTATCAAGCTTGATATCCATCGTTAATGGTGACATGTTTCCCGGTCTAGTTGTGTTGGGCTAGCGGCTAGGGTGCCAGCTTAGGATCCCAGGATCCTGGGTTCGAATCCCGGTTGATCGCTGAATTAACGCCAGGGGGGTTGACTCAGCCTGTCATCCTTCCGAGGTCGGCTAATTGAGTACCAGTTCACTGGTAATTCCCTGCTTGTCGTAAAAGGCGACAAAAAGGGTTGGCGGCAGGAAGGGCATCCGGCCGTAAAACATTGCTTCAAAAAGGGGACCAAAAAAAAAAAAACAACAACGACCACGGTCCCCGAAAAAGGCCAACCCCCGCTTTGCGGGGAAAAATGGCCTCTAAATGTGGTTATTTTTTATTTATAATGGTGACATGTTTGTTGTGTAGTTTGTGTCATGGTCCATTTTAAACATTTCGGCACAAAAAGAATGGTAGAGAACCCAAATGTTAACCTCTTCATCAGCTTGTATTGAACCTCGCAACACTTGCAGTTCTAACTGTGGCCCTCCCCTTTGTCCCTCAAAGATTAGGGGAGACCTGCCAGTGGGCATCACTGCCCTCAGTTTCTTCGCCGAAGATCCAACGATGTTCGTAGCTGGGACTGAAGGTGGTCACGTACTAAAATGCTCCCTCAAAGGAGGACCACCGGTCTTAGCCCCTGGGCTTCCATCCTCCGTTTTGCTTCGAGGTCCTGCTCTACTTGCTTACGACCCTCTGTGTGGTCCAGTTTATGCTGCTCATTGCTCACCCTTCCACAGGTAAAACTTTGTGAAGTGTCTGTCTTTCTATCCATGTGTTCGCATCTCATTGCACCCTGCCACAGAAAACATTGCACTATATATTTGTGTTTTTCACAGACATCACACCACTCATATATGCTGGTATTGGGCAAGGAGAAAGACAAACGAAATAAAGAAAAACATATTCTCATGGAACTTTCCTATAAGAACTTCACAGCATTCCACTGGCCAAGCACCAATCGCCTCCTTTCATACTCGATCACGTGGGACTTGAATGAAAAACTGACACCGATACTGATACGTATCGGGCCTTGTTTAACAGGATAGTGATTTTAATCAGTCGAAGGCTGGTGGAGGAATTTACCCCAATAACATTATTCCCGCATTCATTTTGAGCTCACCTGGAACGAAGTTCAGGGGAGCTTATGCGATGGCGTGTCGTCAGTCCGTCCGTTTCTTCCGTCAGTCCGTCCATCATTCCGTAAACACTTGAAACTTCTTCTCTGAAACTGCTGAAGGGATTGTGACCAAACTTGGCACAAATTATACTTGTTGTGTTGTGACTAAAGTTGTTCACGGCATTAAAAAAAATCGGGATCAAAGGGGGTTTACTGAGGTCAAAGTGGATCCAGGTTTGACCCCCCAAAATAGGAATTTGCTTTTTCCTCTGAAACTACACACACAATTTCAATGAAACTTAACCAAAACCTTAATCACCCGTGACGTACCGAAGTTTGTTCACAGCACGAAGAACATCCAAGTCCAAGGGGCTCTACGGGGGCAAAAGTGGGTCCAGGTTTGACCCCAAAATAGGTATTTGCTTTCTTATCTGAAACAACACACACAGTTTTGATGATAAGGTGGAGAAGTTTTTGTCAATCCTCGACTGTGATTCTGCAACTGGACCAGACGGCATCAGCCCACGGGTCCTAAAATCCTGCTCTGCCGCTCTATCTCACCCTCTCTCTGTTCTCTTCACCCTCTCTTTTGCTCAAGGTCATCTGCCATCAGCTCGGAAATCACCAACATCACCACTTTACACAAAAAGGTGCAAAAACAGATCCTTGCAACTACAGACTAATCAGCCTGCTCCCAATTATCAGCAAAGTCATGGAATCCATCATTGCTTCTGATATCAAATCTTTCCTCTTCTCAAATGGCTTGATCTCTGATCATCAATTTGGATTCAGACAAGGCCACTCTACTCTGGACATGCTGCTTCTGCTGTCTCAACAATGGATGGAGGTCCTCAATGCCAAACAGGAAATTAGACCTGTCTCACTTGACATATCACATGCCTTCGATACGGTCCGGCACCCCGCTCTGCTTACCAAACTCTCCTCCTATGGTATCCATGGAAATATCCATGCTTGGCTTGCGGACTTCCTCTCTGGTCGTGGTCAACGTGTGGCCCTGATTGGGTTTCTCTCATCTCTAATCCACTGGCTGAGGGGGTCCCCGTGTGCATGAGATGTGCCCTAAGTTACTCTTCATAATATTGAAGTAGACCATGAGACATATCAAAAAAGTTTGGGTAGACTTTGGTAACCCGGCAGTAACCGAGGAAATGACGTCATTAGCCACGCCCTTTGCCGCTCTATTGATACCAAAATTTAGGGGTAGGGGAAACATAAATCGCAATAACTTTGGAAGTATAAATCGCAGAACTACAAAATACCCATTAAAATGTTTGTATTTAAGTACTCTATTCATTACAATAATCATTATGCAAATTAATATGTTAACGAGGTCACCAGAGGTCAAAAGGTCACAAAACCCGAGTACAAGTGAAAATTTCACACTGCTCCAAAAAAATACCCACCAAGTTATGGATTTACTCACTTTTACATTTATGATGCATGAAACTTTTAGAATAGATGCTACCTATTATTTTGATATGCATTTGGGGCCTTTTAATGCCTAAGTTTATTACATAATATCAATTGAAAAATGTCATAAATTTAAAAGGTGGAATTTTTTCAAGTCCTTGGGCATACAAAGTATGCTGTCATACTGGGACCATTTGTTAGCAATATGAAGGTGCATATGAACAGTTTTTGTTATCAAGAATTCTCCTATGCTCTTTAGCTTTAACCCTTATTGCTCTGTAAGTAGGAGGCCCAAGGTCAAAGGTCAACTTTAATCGAATTCCGTTGCCAGCGCATGTCAAGCGGCATGCATCCTTTGAGAAAGATCACAGAAAGATCACAAAGATCACAAAAGAGTGCCTCTGGTATCATCGGCAACACAAGAAAGAAGAAATTTGTGGCAATGTGGGAGCTTATCTATCATGAAATGCTGGCCATAACCAACCTACACAGGGAATTAAGTGGGGTGAATACCAGTCTATCAGAGGAAGGTACGATCAGCAAAGCTGAAATGGCTACAGGTGAACAGAAAGTCCAAGCAATCCTTGCGACAATAGAAAGGAATGAAAACCCATTTCAGCTGGTTCCTGATCACGTAGAACTTCACAATATTCTCACCCAGGAAGTTATGTCTCATGATATTAGAAGCCAGTTACTTTCAGTAATGGAAATTGGGACCAGAGCATATGAAACACTGAGAACAGAGCGATTTGTAGAACAATCGGTTAGGTTCTCCTCAGTTATTCATCGAACAAACTTGAAGACATTTCTCAGCATACATAAGCCAGAAAAAGATATCAAAGGAAAATCCGCTGGAAAACAGAAGGAAGAAGCCCAAATGAAACGATCAATTGAGGTTACCCGTGCCCGTGGAAGGACAATGGAAGAGTTATTGCAGTATGATGTCTCCCCTACATCATATTTGTTTGATAAGGAAGGACAGATGACCAAACCACTAAAAAGTGCACTTGTCCAGGAACTAGAGACCAAACTCACCAAAGATGATGAGAGAACTCCAGTCAAGGACAGTGCATTACAGTCCACAGGTTTAGTTGACGTGATGGCCAACATCAGAAAGATAAAAATAAAAGATCTGCAGACATTTGGAGATTTCTGTGATAATTTTCTGAACTATATCGCTGCACTTGGTGCAGGGGGATGACAGGTTGGATTTGGTCTTTGATTCCTATGTCGAGGGGTCCATAAAAGATTCCGAGAGAAGGCGCCGTTCAGTTAAAGCGGCAATTGAAATGAACATTATCAATTACGACACACCATTACCTGTAGAAATGGACAGATTTTGGGCATCAAGCAATAATAAATTTAAACTCCAGATGCTTCTTCACTCACAAGCCATAAAGCGCGGAAAAGAAAGACCTTCCACAGTCAACGTTGTGGCAAGTTCTTTTTCAGGTGTATCTGGTGCAGTTACATGCCAGTCTGTCAAAGATGGCCGTTCAACAGAAATGCCAGACCTCAGTCCCGATGTAGAAGAGGCAGATGCTCGTATCATTCCACATGCGATGCATGCAGTCAAAAGTGGAACCGAACGTATTATCGTATTGTCTGGTGATACAGATGTGTTTGTACTGCTTATGCACCACTGGAATATTCTTCATTACAATGGCCTAAGCGAACTTTGGCTAAGGGCTGGTGTTGGAGATTCAACGAGATACATTCCAGTTCACACATTAGCACAAAAGGGTGGAGAAGAACTTTGCTATGTGCTACCACTTGTTCATACCCTGACCGGCTGTGACGACACAAGCAAGGTGGGAACAAAACATGCAGCCTTGAATAATGCTAGTCCATCTGAGTATCTGAAAGACTTTGATTCTGGAACAAGTTGTACCGACAGTTTCATGGCGTCCTGTGAGGCATACCTGGTACAAGTTATAAAAAAGAACACCAAGTGCACAACAATGGATCAATTAAGAGACCACATGTACCATCACAGTAAAGGTGTATCCTTGGAGCAACTTCCGCCAACTAGCCATGCAATACAGCAACACATCCAAAGAGCGTTTTATGCAACCTATCGGATGGTGACTTTGTTACACCCTCATAAGCCCACATCACTGGATCCAACTGCCTTTGGCTTCAGGGAAGCAGATGAACTTTTGATGCCAACTAAAGGCATGAGACCAATTCCTGAAGAATACACAGTTTTGTGCAATTGCAAAAAATGCAGCAATGACAGATGTGCCTGTCGCAAAAATGGACTTCCCTGCATTAGTTTCTGCAAGTGTCAAAGTCTCCAGGGTGATGAACAAATTGTGCAATGCAAAAACCCCTCTGGTTCAACTCGGTATTAGCATAAAGGAAATTCCTTTTTGGTATTAGGTATGTAGCAGTAATTTACTCTGTATAAGCATCGCTGGGTCATCTGGATCCCTTTGACAAACGTGCGAGTAAGCAACGGTAAATTACTAAACTTGTGGACAATAGAAACTATTGTGTTAAAACATGTACTTGTCTATCATTGCTTGAGATATGTCTCTTTCATTTGACTAGCAGATCAGGCATAGATAACATTTTATGGAACCATGGTCATCATTCCCATGGGTATTTTTAAAGGCTTCTTGGCTTCAAATAAGATTTCAATTAAATCTAACCTTACGATGTGTCCGCCTACTTGACAAAACACTGAGGGTTAATACAATGGACTGAAGAGCATAAGGGAACTCTTCACAAAACATAACTCAGAATACATTCTCAACTTGCTAAAGAAGTATGCAGAACATTCTATTATACTTATGGACTGCAAAGAAATCAGCCTTTTAAATTTACGGCAATTTTCAGTTTGTTTTTTTTTGTATACAAGATCGAGGCTCGTGAAAGAGCGAACATTAATCACACAGAAAGACAAACCGACGCATAAAACATATAACATCGGGAGCGGTAGACAAGATGGGGAGAGAGGGGGAAGGACACAAACACAACATTTGAGAGCAGGGACCGAGAGACATGGAGACATCGAGAGATCTGTGAGAGGGAGAGGGCTTTGGAGGGGGGGGGGGGGGGCATGGGAAGGAGGGGGCATGGGAAGTGATGTTATGTAATACAATTAGGCATTAAAAGGCCCCAAATGCATATCAAAGTAATCAGTAGCATCTATTCTAAACGTTCCATGCATCATTAATGTAAAAGTGAGTAAATCCATAACTTGGTGGGTATTTTTTTGGAGCAGTGTGAAATTTTCACTTGCACTCGGGTTTTGTGACCTTTTGACCTCTGGTGACCTCATTAACATATTAATTTGCATAATGATTATTGTAATGAATAGAGTACTTAAATACAAACATTTTAATGGGTATTTTGTAGTTCTGTTATTTATACTTCCAAAGTTATTGCGATTTATGTTTCCCCTACCCCTAAATTTTGGTATCAATAGAGCGGCAAAGGGCGTGGCTAATGACGTCATTTCCTTTGTTACTGCCGGGTTACCAAAAGTCTACTCAAACTTTTTTGATATGTCTCATGGTCTACTTCAATATTATGAAGTGTAACTTAGGGCACATCTCATGCACACGGGGACCCCCTCAGCCAATGGACTACTCCCCTTCCTGTTCAGGCTGGAGTTCCCCAAGGCAGTGTTCTGGGCCCTGTGCTTTTTCTGGTCTTCATCAATGATCTCTCCGACTCTCTCGAAAATCCTCTCTATCTCTTTTCTGATGACTCCACTCTCTGCCGCTCCATTCCTCATCCCTCAGATCGGCAGTCTGCAGCCTCCACACTCTCTGCAGACCTGGAGAAAATCACAGACTGGTCAAACAAGTGGAACATGTCTTTCAATCCTGACAAATCTCACACTCTTACGATGTCTCTCCGAAAAGACCGACTGGACAACCCTCCCATTCCTACTCTCTCTCTCCTCCTCTTGTCTCCCGCTCCCTTTATCATATGTTTTTTGTGTCCTTTTGTTTTTTTGTGATTAATGTTAGCTCTCACACGAGCCTCGATCTTGTATACAAAAAAAGAAGAAACAAGATAACGGGGATGCCTGTGAAGAAAAGGAGTAAGCGCATACATTTAAATACGAGTCAGTTGGAGGCTCCTCCCAGAGGAGACAATATCCGTGAATGGACGGAGAAATTTGATGGTTGCCAAGAAATCAATGAATTTTTTTTTACTATAATCTTAAAATGATATGTGGCTCAGATGAGATCATAAAGAGGAGTTTATCATTTCATCTCTGCTCAACAAAGATACTTGTACCAAGAACCAATTTCTTACATAGTTTGTCAATATTCTAGATGGCAATTCTGCTTTTAAGAAAATTAGGTTATTTCCTTCATTAAAACAGGAGGAAATATTCGTTGGTTCTCTTTATGAGTATAATGTAAATATGGATATTTTAGAATTAAGGGTTTAACCTTTGGTAATGCAAAGTAGGGGAAGGGAGAAACAGGAGGAATTAAAAAGTTTTTTCCCTTTTTTCCCCATTGACTTCAATGTTAAATTTGAAGTGAGCCAGAACCTGCTTTTTTTTTTTTTTTTTTTTTTTTTTTACACACACACACACACACACACACACACACACACACACACACACACACACACACACACACACACACACACACACACACACACACACACACACACACACACACACACACACACACACACACACACACACACACACACACACACACACACACACACACACACACACACACACACACACACACACTTTAGATAATGAACTTCCTTACAAGGAACTTCAATGCAGGAAGCCATTATGTCCACCATAGGCTGCTCAATACTTGCCAACCTATGGTTGTTTGTGCTCTATTGTTTTTAAATGCTGAGCATCAGGCAAGGCAGCAGCATGTACCATTCTTTTAGTCCTTGGTATATGAATCAGCTGTCGTTTGAACCACCGACGTCCCAGACTCGGAATGGATGCTCTTACCATTACACCACCGTATAATGGTGTAATGGTAACATAATTTGTGGTTATTTCATTCGAGACTTGGAGGGGACGTGATGCTCTCTTGAAATGTGCTGTTCAGCAGATTTATTGAATGAAATAACTTGCTACGGGTTTTTCCTCTCCTAAATCACACAATTTTATAATCGGCTCATTTTCTATGTTTGTCATTAATTTGTTGTTGTTTTTTGTTTCCTATTTTATATCAGTCCCATGTTGGTGTGTATTCATTTTGCAAGCCATTGGAATGTGTTTTGCCGAACTAAAATCATGTCCTGGCTTCATGTAATGGCTATGTGTGCGCACAGCTGCATTGCTTTGTGGGTATGTGTCTAGGTAGCAGTGTAGCATGGTGATAACCATAGAGTATGCACATGCAGGAACATCGCACTGTGTGCTGGTGCGGATCCAGACCTTCGAGTGTACTCTCTACTGCAGCCCCGGCCATTACGTCGCCTTCCATGCCCTTCGTACGTCTTTTCTGCGGCCTGGTCACCGGTCAGGCCCTTGTTGTGTGCTGCCGCCACAGCTCAAGGTCAGTTGATGTTTCTCGTATGTCATTGAACAATCACAATGCTACTACCAAGCTATGTGCATCATCATACCTTCCTCACAGAAAGACAGTTATAAATGAGCATACAAGATGCTGCACATTTCAACACAACTCGTATTCAGAATAACACTGAGCCATTCTGGCCAACTGGCAGGTGTGGAAGCACTTGATTTTACTCAAGATAACCGATAACAAGAAACGCGACGGTAAATCAAATTCCTAATCGGGATGTCCCCACACCAGACTTATAACACAGACACAGGAAGAAAATAAACTGGAAAATAATGGGGTGTGGGTGAACTTAGCTCCGATCACTGGTGGGATCTCGTCAGGGTCTGCAAAAGTCATCCGGGGTGCTGGTGACGTTATGCGTGAAGCACGCGCGTTGGCGCGAAACAGGCCTCACTCACGCAGGCCCAAGCGTTTGTCCACGCGTCGTTTCTGCCTGGCAAAACCCTGCACATTTCCTGGTGGCGTCTCCGATCGCTTCCTGGAGCCCGTTGTCCATGCGCTATTGCTTGCGAGGTCCGGAACGAGGGACAAGAACAACAATGGGGCAAGGGAGAGGAAGGCAAGAGCGAAGGCAAGGGAGAGGAAGGCAAGAGCGAAGGCAAGAGCGAAGGCAAGAGAGGAGGGCAAGAGAAGCGGGCAAGAGAAGCAAGAGTCCAGGGTCAGAGAGAGAGAGAGGCAAAATGTCAGTACGAGTCTTCTTTTATCGTCGGGGTAGTGACGTCATCAGCGCTTCTCACCAATCAGCGCACCGCTTCTTGCTCGCCTCTGACGTCATCGGTGGTCCTCGCTGCTTCCTCCTCGGCCTTCCTTCCACCAATCAGCAGGTAGCTTCTTGCTCCGAATGCTCCGCCCTGGCCAATCACGAGTCCCTTCTCACCCCGACCTTCCCGTTGGTCAACTCCCGCCCAATAGCGAATCACTTCTTGCTCCACCCTGACCAATCACGGCTCCTCGGGGCATGTCTTCGGCCTGCCTGTCTTCCTGGTGATGTAGCTGGTACGTCCAAATGGCCGTGCTCAGTACTGGCTTCCGGTTGGTTTTATTATTTATTTAGTGCAATAAATGGGCATTTCTCACTCGTGTCAACGGTGCAGTGCCAAAAGAGCCAAAGGATAAATCACATAGGGTAAGACTTTCAAGGGATAATTTATCCTTATCCCCCAAGCTAGTTAACATGCCCCGCCCCCTCATGACAGGGACGAAGATACACCTTACTCCGACATTCGGCTAAACATAACTTATTACAGGTGATGGTTCTTACCCGACGTATTACAGGCTCTCAAGCAAACAGACTTATTTACACATCAGAAACAAATGTTAGATTTACTCTTTTAAGCAGAGATTTATTTACACAGCAGAAACAAGTTATTTAATTTTACTCTTGCCAGCAAACAGATTAATCAATAATTTCTAGTTCTACACTCCACCCATCAAGATATCTGCAAAATACCCTGCCACGCTGGCACTTTCTCATGTGAGCATTTATTTAATTCAACTTTTACCCACACAGGAGACCTCGTTTTCTTCAACATCGTATCGCAGTCCACAATGCCCGTTTTGCACGTACGTGGATGTACAGAGGGCCTTGCTTTGTACCAACTATTGTGGTCTCCTGGCGATGGACGGCTGCTGGTGACGGGCGGAGCGGCTGGCCGGGTATCTGTCTGGAATCTACTCGGCTCATTGGCGGAAAGTGGTGGGCGAGCGGCCATGGCTGAACTTGATCATCTGGCTGCTGAATCCAACTGAGGGATACCAGACGTTTGTTGCCCACATCACCTGGACTGTACAACCCGAATGGTCTCCAACCTTTCCTTACAAACATAATTGTCTTCATTGGTGAAAGGTACCGGTAACTGTAGCTGCTTTTCTCCGTTTCTGGTTTTGTGTGATTTGTACTCTTTAGTTTCTTTGTTTGGAAGTCTTTTTTTTACAGGGTACATCAGAATTCCCGATACATGTTGCTATGGTTACTGGTTGCCAACTTCCATTTTCCCGGGTGTTGATGAAAAAAAAAAAACCAGGCTGTGTTACATTTGATAAGAGTGAACCATAAAGATTAATATGATACCTCGTTTGTTTGAAATTGATAATTTGCAAAATTAAACGGAGTTAATTCTGTTACATTTGGAAATAGTGTTTTTCGATGATCCCATAATGTAAATAGATCATTGTATTTATAAAATATCTAAAACCCAAACTTGACCAATTGTTTTGTTTTTTTGTTCATTGATTTGCTGATTATTGTTTGAACTTCTCTGGCTTAGGTAGGAGCTTGCACCAACATCAACCTGTGAATATACAGCACCGGTACACCAAGATACATGAATCTCACAAGAAGACTAATAAAACTCTAAGCCCTGCAAAATGTTAATGAAGAGTTGTCTTTGTTTCACTTTGAAGTACATAAACCTGGACTTGGCTTTATGAGTTGATCTTCATCAAGCCATACAACGTAAGAAGAATACAACAACAACATGCATTTTAAGGCCATTTTCCCTGCGAGAGCGGGGGTTAGCCTTGCGGTCCCCATGACAATCTTCTCCATTTTGCCCTATTTTCTGCATCTCTCCTTGTTAACCCCCTTGCCCGCATTTCTTCTTCGACCATCTTCAGCCAAGTCTTTCTCGGTCTTCCCCGTCTTCTACTTCCTTCTACATTCATTTCCATCACTCTTCTCAACCAGTCACTTTCATCCTTCCTCAACACATGAACAAACCATCTCAACCTGTTCCTCTTCACAGCATCAATCACAGGCTCTATTCCCATCATCTTCCGCAATTCATCATTTGTCTTCCTCTCTCTCAACGATACTCCGCACATCCACCGAACCATTCACATTTCCACCCTTTCAAGCCTTCGTTGCTGCTCTACATTCATGACCCATGTCTCGCTACCATAAATCATAACACTTCTCACACATGCAGCATACACCTTTCCCTTCAGCTTCAACGACACTCCCCTCCTCATCAGCACACCACTCAGTTCCCGAAACTTCTTCCATGCACATCTCACTCCAGCAACCGTTGCCGAGTCTGATCCACCTTCTCCATTCAGCATGTCTCCGAGGTAGCAAAATGTTTTCACACCTTCCAGCTTCACGCCGTCTCCAAGATCCAACTCAACATTTCCTCCATCTGCAGCTCCCTCTGTCCCTGCGTGTGGTAAGAGACGACTAAGAGGGTTGGCGTCAGGAAGGGCATCCGGCCATAAAAACATTGCCTCAAAAAGAGAACCATGACAATCACAAGTACATATGGGCAGGGTGCAGCCCGAAGTGGAGATCGGTTTCTGAGGTTTGGGACATGGAATGTGGGGACAATGACAGGGAGATCAGGTGAAGTGGTGGAAGTATTGGTCAGAAGAAGAGTGGACATATGTTGTGTGCAAGAGACGAGATGGAAGGGAAGTGGTGTGAGAATGGTGAAGGGGAGGCAGGGACAGAAATACAAGTTTGTGTGGCAAGGGTGCCCGGAGGGCGTGAATGGTGTTGGTGTCCTGTTTTCTGAGGAGTTTGTAGACAGTGTGGTGAGTGTGACTAGAGTGAGTGATAGGTTGATGATGGTGAAAATGATGATTGGAAAGCTCTTGGTGAACGTCATCTCGGGATATGCTCCGCAGGTTGGTCGAAGCGATGAAGAGAAGGACAAGTTCTGGTGTGCGATAGAGAAGCTGATGGAAAACGTGAAAGATGAGGAAGTTGTTGTGGTGGGAGGAGACCTGAATGGACATGTGGGAAGGAGTATGGATGGTTTTGAGGGAGTTCATGGGGGTTACGGATATGGTGTGAGAAATGGAGAAGGTGAAAGAATTTTGGAGTTTGCTGATGGAGCTGATTTGTTGATTTGTAATACTCAGTTCCAGAAAGAGGACAATAAGCTTGTTACATACACGTCAGGTGGGTCGACGACAACCGTTGACTACCTGATGGTGCGTCGGCGAGATAGGGGGCACCTCCGGGACACAAAGGTGATCCCGGGGGAGGAGGCTGTTTCACAGCACCACTTGGTTGTCTGCGACATAAGGGTGAAAGGTGCGAGAAGAGCTCGGCGGGTGAAGTACCAACCGAGAATGAAGGTGTGGAGGTTGAAAGAGGTGACAGTAAGGGAGGCATTAAAAGAGAGGCTGAGTAGGGTAGAGGATGATGTGGTTGACCTTGAAAGTGGTTGGATGTCAATGAAAGCTAGTCTGTTGGGAGCCGTTGGTGAGGTATGTGGATGGACAAAAGGACCACCGAGGCACTCGGAAACATGGTGGTGGGATGTTGAGGTTGGAAAGAGGATTGACGAGAAGAGGAAGAAGTTCAAAGAGTGGCAGAAGGCGAAGGGTACGGGAGCAGAAACAGCAGAGCATGAAAATTATAAGGCAGCCAGGAAGGCTGCAAAGAAAGAGGTAGCAAAGGCGCAGGAGGCATGTAGGAAAATGTTCGGAGAACGCTTGGATTCGGAAGAGGGTCAGAAAGCAGTATTCAGGATTGCAAAGCACATAGCGAAAGAGAGGTGTGATGTGATGGGGGTGAGTTGCTTGAAGGATGAAGTGGGACAAATCGGTCGACCCAGATGGAATTGAAGGAAGATGGAAAAGATATATGGAAATGCTGTTGAATACAGAGAATGAATGGGATGGCAACAGAGAGAGTAACCCAGTTTTAGGACCGGCAGAGAAGATAACTGAGAAGGAAGTTGAGGAAGCGATAAAAGCAATGAAGAGTGGAAAAGCGGGAGGGCCGACGGGAGTTGTGGGAGATATGTTGAAGGCAGCAGGAAGTTGGGGTGTGAAGAGAATGACAGAGATCTGTAATCTGGTGGTGAAAGAAGGCCGCATTCCAGTGGATTGGGAACTGAGTACCCTCGTCCCTCTATACAAGGGGAAAGGTGACCCTCTGGAGTGTGGCTCGTACCGAGCGATAAAGTTATTGGAGCATGGAATGAAGGTATTGGAAAGGGTGTTGGAGAGGAGGATAAGGAAGAAAGTGAAGATCGACGAAATGCAGTTTGGATTTATGCCAGGAAGAGGAACGACAGATGCGCTTTTCATTGTGAGGCAGTTGCAGGAGAAGTACATGGATAAGAGGAAGAAGTTGTTTTTTGGGTTTGTTGATCTGGAGAAAGCATTCGATAGGGTTCCACGCAAAGTATTGACATGGGCATTGAGGAAGTTAGGAGTGGAGGAATGGTTGATCAGAGTAGTGATGGCAATGTACAAAAGAGCACGCACAGCTGTAAGGACGAAGGACGGGAACAGTGGTGAGTTTGAGGTGAAGGTGGGAGTGCATCAGGGGTCGGTACTAAGTCCACTACTATTTGTAGCTGTGATGGAGGTGCTGGCTCAGACCGTAAAGGAGGGTTTACCGTGGGAGTTGTTGTATGCAGATGATCTGGTGTTGATTGCGGAAAGTATGGATGGACTGAAGGAAAAGATGAACAAGTGGAAGGAATGTATGGAGACAAAAGGTCTGAAAGTGAATATCGGAAAGACAAAGGTGATGGCAAGTGGTAAAGCATGTGGTGAAGTGTAAAGAACTGGGAAGTGGCCGTGTGCTGTGTGCAGGAAGGGTGGCGGAGTGAACTCCATTCAATGTGCAATGTGTGCTGAGTGGGTTCATCAAAAATGTAGTGGTCTGAGAGGGTCATTAACCAGTGTGGCAGCTACAATCAAATGTAAGGTGTGCACAGAGGGAGCTGCAGATGGAGGAAATGTTGAGTTGGATCTTGGAGACGGCGTGAAGCTGGAAGGTGTGAAAACATTTTGCTACCTCGGAGACATGCTGAATGGAAAAGGTGGATCAGACTCGGCAACGGTTGCTAGAGTGAGATGTGCATGGAAGAAGTTTCGGGAACTGAGTGGCGTGCTGATGAGGAGGAGAGTGTCGCTGACGCTGAAGGGAAAGGTGTATGCTGCATGTGTGAGAAGTGTTATGATTTATGGGAGCGAGACATGGGTAATGAACGTAGAGCAGCAACGAAGGCTGGAAAGGGTGGAAATGCGAATGGTTCGATGGATGTGCGGAGTATCGTTGAGAGAGAGGAAGACAAATGATGAATTGCGAAAGATGATGGGAATATTGCCTGTGATTGATGCTGTGAAGAGGAACAGGTTGAGATGGTTTGGTCATGTATTGAGGAAGGATGAAAGTGACTGGTTGAGAAGAGTGATGGAAGTTAATGTAAAAGGAAGTAGAGGACGGGGAAGACCGAGAAAGACTTGGCTAAAGATGGTGGAAGAAGAAATGCGGGCAAGGGGGTTAACAAGGAGAGATGCAGAAAATAGGGCAAAATGGAGAAGATTGTCATGGGGACCGCAAGGCTAACCCCCGCTCTAGCAGGGAACATGGCCTTAAAATGCATGTTGTTGTTGTTGCAGCTCCCTCTGTGCACACCTTACATTTGAATGTAGCTGCCACACTGGTTAATGACCCTCTCAGACCACTACATTTTTGATGAACCCACTCAGCGCACATTGTACATTGAATGGAGTTCACTCCGACACCCTTCCTGCACACAGCACAGGGCCACTTCCCAGTTCTTTCCACCTCACCACATGCTTTACCACTTGCCATCACCTTCGTCTTTCCGATATTCACCTTCAGACCTTTTGTCTACATACATTCCTTCCACTTGTTCATCTTTTCCTTCAGTCCATCCATACTTTCCGCAATCAACACCAGATCATCTGCATACAACAACTCCCACAGTAAACCCTCCTTTACGTTCTGAGCCAGCACCTCCATCACAGCTACAAATAGTAGTGGACTTAGTACCGACCCCTGATGCACTCTCACCTTCACTTCAAACTCACCACTGTTCCCGTCCTTCGTCCTTACAGCTGTGCGCGCTCTTTTGTACATTGCCATCACAACTCTGATCAACCATTCCTCCACTTCTAACTTCCTCAATGCCCATGTCAATACTTCGCGTGGAACCCCATCGAATGCTTTCTCCAGATCAACAAACCCAAGAAACAACTTCTTCCTCTTCTCCATGTACTTCTCCTGCAACTGCCTCACAGTAAAGAGCGCGTCTGTCGTTCCTCTTCCTGGCATAAATCCAAACTGCATTTCGTCAATCTTCACCTTCTTCCTTATCCTCCTCTCCAACACCCTTTCCAATACCTTCATTCCATATTTACTCTGACGAATCATTCGCTTCAAATACACGGGGAAATACAAAATACACGGAAATACATTCATCCACTCCCATAATCAAAAAGGTCACTCAGTAGCTATGACAATCACATCCTTTTCCAATCTGCAAACTCATCTTTTCCTTATAAGTAAGAGGTATGAACCCATATCAGAGAGCCAGAGAGACCAAGCCTACATGGATTTTTTAAATAGGATTTTTATATTTTAGACTAACCTTTATCAAATACTAATAAGCTATTTTGATTCAGTGTTTAATTATCGTTCTTTTGAAAGATTTTACTGAGAACACTGACAATTCCATAAAACTATCTATTAAATAAACTACAAGTGAAAAAGAAAACAGAGTGCGCTGAGCTTATGTATCCCCCCACAACATCTCGCCTACTGTAGGACAACGGCCAGCGAAGAGCGATTCATCCACTCCCATTGTTTGACTCTGCAAAATAATTACCAAGTATTTTGCATTCACTTATCAATACAATGTTTCGCTTAGACTTCGTACTGAGTCGATTATTCACAGTCAAAATGAAAGCTTGTTTACCGAGCGCATTGGCAAGCAAGCCTCGATAAACCAGAAAATTACTTCAGAGAGCCTGGTTAGACATTGTGGCATCAGTTGTATTATTTAATTATTTACCAAGAAAACAATATATTTTCTCCAATTTGCTTATATAACTCAATAAGACATACTCGATCTAACATTACATTATTTCCAAAAACCCTATTTGTAATCATATTACCCTCAGTCATAAAATTATTTTGCCATGACAATATGCGATCTACCATTGCCTATACTAAGAGTTTTACTTTTCTCGAGCAAACAAACTTGGTCAGAGTGCCACTTGGTCAGTGTCGGAGATAATTCGCCTACTGTAGGAGATCCCAAATTCTGCATGGAAACCACAAAAAACTTGCAGACTAGGAAAGCAGGTTGTGGCTCATATAAATTACTTGCTTCATAAATTTACACTTCCACACAACCGTCACACACCACGGATGATCTCGGGAACCCGGAACACTCACACCTCCCAGAAACATGCTATCTTCCTCATGACCAATCACAACATCAACTCCCCTTACACGACAACACTTTCTGTAGTGCCCCATTTTCATGCACCTGTAGCACTTTGCTTTGGCAGCTGGACAGTGGACACGTCTGACTGTCCTTATGTGCAAAACCTCCACCGCGAGTACACTTTGTCATGGGACGAGATTGAAACGTTTTGTGTGATTTTTCCTTTTGTCTGCTCACCTCTTCCACAGCGGTTGAGTGCTCCTCTTTACGACCCATCTGATATCCAGTCACGTGAAAAAGTAAGTACACCCCATGTAAAGTTTTGACTTTTTCAATATATTTCAACATACAGCTATTTGATCTTCATTTCAACAATATTGATAGCTAAAGGTGATATAATATAACAATTATCATGAAACATTAACATTTTGTAGTCCATTGTATAATTTAAATAAACATAAATGCAAATTTCGCATGTGGAAAAAGTAAGTACACCCTTGGCTCTAATAGGTGGTATTGCCCCCTTTGGCAGAAACAACCTCAAGTAGGCGTTTCTTATAACTGTCTACCAGTCTCTGACATCGACTGGGAGAAATTTTTGCCCACTCCTCCATGCAGAATTCTTTCAGCTGTGCGATGTTTGAGGGGTTTCTTGCAAGCACAGCTCGTTTCAAATCCCCCCACAACATCTCGATGGGATTTAGATCGGGGCTTTGACTTGGCCATTCCAGAACCCTCCATTTCTTTCTTTTCAGCCATTCCTTGGTGGTATACTGGTATGTTTAGGGTCATTGTCATGTTGCAAGGTCCACCTTCGGTTGAGCTTCAACTCTCCGACAGATGGCCTCACATTATCCTCAAGCACACTCTGGTACAATGAAGAATTCATCGTGGATTCTATGATGGTAAGCTGCCCAGGCCCTGATGCAGCAAAGCTGCCCCAAACCATAATATTTCCACCACCATGCTTTACAGTTGGTATCAGGTTCATGTGGTCAAATGCTGTCTTTGGTTTTCGCCAAACATGTCTTCTGGTACTGTGGCCAAATAGCTCTACCTTTGAATCATCTGTCCAGAGCACATTGTTACAGAAGTGCTGGTCTTTGCCGAGGTGTTCATTGGCAAACTTTAGTCTTGCCCTGATGTTCTTTCTGGACAGAAAAGGTTTCCTCCTGGCACACCTCCCATGTAGATCAAATTTGTGCAGCCTCTTTCTAATGGTAGACTCGTGCACTTTGACATCAACAGTGGTAAGAGCTACCTGTAGGTCCTGTGATGACATTCTGGGGTTCTTAGAGACTTCTTTCAGCATCTTGCAGTCTGCTCTCGGGCTGAACTTGCTGGGGCCGCCTGGCCTGAACAAGTTGGCAGTTGTTTGGAATCTTCTCCACTTGTAGATGATCTTCCGGACAGTCGAATGATTGATTTCAAGTTGTTTGGAGATCTTTTTAAATCCCTTCCCAGACTCGTAAGCATCCATAACCTTCTTTCTGAAGGTCTCAGAGAGCTCTTTTGATCGAGGCATGGTGACACCGCACACTTCAACAACAAAGAGCAAACCAAACTAAATGTCTGAGGTTTAAATGACAGGTTCCTCCAAGATCCTCTCTCACGATGTTCTAATCATTTACACCTGAGCTGGTGCACCTGATTCTAATTTTAGGTATTTGAAGTAGTGATAAATGTAGGGGTGTACTTACTTTTTCCACGTGAAATTTGCATTTATCTTTATTTAAATTATACAATGGACTACAAAATGTAAATGTTTCATGATATTTGTTATATTATATCACCTTTATCTATCAATATTGTTGAAATGAAGATCAAATAGCTGTATGTTGAAATATGTTGAAAAAGTCAAAACTTTACATGGGGTGTACTTACTTTTTCATGTGACTGTATAATGAGTTCTCGTTCTCTTGCCATCTGAATTGCCATTTCCAGATTGGGATCCACCTTCAGTTGTAATTCCAAGGTGAGTTTCTCGTCAGCCAGTCCCAACACGAGGTGATCCCGGATTTCCTCATTTTTATCATGGAAACTACAGTACTCAGCACCAGCGTAAAGGTGCCGCACAAAATTTTCCACAGACTCATCCGCTTGCTGTTTCATTGACCGGAAAACAGCCCTTTCATGAATCACGTTACGCTTGGGAATGAAATAGGCTTCAAATTTCCTCAACACCATCTGTAAGTCATTCTCATTTTCATCAGGATGGTCGCCATCAACAGCAGGAGTATAGGTCAAGGTGCTCACGATATCTTCTGCCTCCGGACCCATCGCATAAATAAGGGTACTCACTTGAACCTCCCCCATTTCTTCGGTCAGCTTCGTCGCTTTGGAGTATCGATCAAACTGCCGTTTCCTGCAGGGCCATCCAGTAGGCTTTGAATAGTCGAAGTTTTCCGGTGGATTAAACTTCGCCATGGCCCAGAATGATCTCCAAAACGTTAACTGCAGACTTAACTACAATTCGACCGATTTAACAATCGCCGAGTAACACCGCTGCCACCATGTAACAGCAGCCGATAGCCCGGGAATGATGGAGACAATCGTTCAGTGAGCAGCCATGATGGAACTTCTTCTTCTTCTTCTTTTCGGTTGTATGGCGTTCTCAGAGCCGTGAGGATCTACACACGCCATGTGCCTGAACATCACCGTGTTGCAAAAAAAAAGAATATATTGAAAAGGAGGCCCATGGGACATCCATAGAACTATATAGGTCTCCCACACGCTTTCAAAAAGTTTAGGACGCCTTGCACAAACGAGGATGCCTCTGGTTTAAATGACCAAAAATGAAGGGCAGGTCGGACCCCCCGACCCCCTCCTCTCTAACGATTTAAATAGGAGCAACCTTGGTGCGTCATATTGGCGGCATCACATAAATAAGTGGGATAAATCTTCGGGTTCCCTGCAGGCGTCGCAAGTCCCGGAAGGGTGACAACCTATCATGTGAAGGTACGAATTAAGGCAACAGTGCCCAAGTCTAAGCCTGGAGAGAGCCACCTGGTCTCTGCGGGCCAACTAGGGTAGCCAAAATGGGGGGGGGGGGGGGGGGGTCACGTCTGGGTTCACCCTGTAACAAAACCTCCCCTTCGTGGTGGTGTCCCATTGGGATCGCCATTTTTTGATGATCATGTCCCTGACCACATTCACAACTTCAGACCCAAAGGGACTTGGGTGACACATTTGGATGTGATCGCACACTTGGCTGCAAGATCGCAGGCCTCGAAACCCTGATTACAATCGATTCCAATTCAGCATCGCAATCCATTTCCTCGAAGGAAATACAGAGCTTCACAAAAACCCCACAACGTCCTCCACTCCCCCTCACTCTATCCTTGCGGACAAAGGTATAACCAGGGATCCTGAATTGCTTGGGACTTTTAAGCCAGCTTTCTTGAATACATATGATGTCAGGTCAGGGTGTTAGGTCAATAACAAACTTGTTAAATTCGTCACCATCGGCTGCTTAACTTCTTGCGTTCCACTGAATTATTCTCACTAGGGAGATACCCGTGCTACGCACGGGTGGGAGGCCAGAAGCAAACAGGCAATGCAGATACGGCGAATGCCAAAGCATGAAACCAATAAATTCCACATTCTTGCAGCACCTTCAGTCGCACATCAGACATGGACAGCAAGGACGTGAAGGACTTCCATGAAAAACGTACCCGTTCACAAACAAATGGGTAGGTTCACGTATAGAAACGTCGATCGTGGGACCGCGGCGAATCTGCATATGGCGATCCGCGAAGTTCACCTTCAGAAAGTGGAAACCATCACGGCATGTCATCATTCACTTGAACTCGATATCTCTTTTTTTTAGGATGCCTTGCACAAACGCGAAAGTGGAAACCATCACGGCATGTCATCATTCACTTGAACTCGATATATCTTTTTTTCATTCCAAACAACATAACTCCAATTAATCACAAAATAAAATTTTAACAACATTGGTAATGTTTCCTTCATTGTAAAAACTACCAAGTCAACAGTTAAAAGGATTTTGAGCCGATAGGTGTTATGGCCTCGGCAATATCGATGGAGACAGCGATCTGTTGGCTTATACACCGCCCAAATAGCTATGTGGAATTCTCTCATGTAGAGATTAAACCCACGTCGTTGTTTAACGTTGATTAAACCTACGTTAAACCCATTAAACCCACTTTTAATGATGTTTATATACGAAGATAATTGGTTTTGGGTCGTCTTTTCTGCATATCTCGTGGGATTGAGTTGGAGAGACGGCCCTGATGGCGGGGAGGGGGTTGGCATTCTCTCAAGCAGGGATTCAACCCATGTCCTTATAAAAGGTCTTTGTCCGAGGTCATCGAGTCCGATCGGTGCAGCGATCGGTGCAGCCGTTTGTGCGGCACCCGGGAAAATAACGTTATGTGGGAGTCCAAACTTGAAAATGCTGGAGGCCAAAGCTGTAATTGGAAAAACAATATAGCCTATTTTACTCCAGGAGATCCCAGGATTGCCCACCTAAAATATCGTTGCGATTGGTTCAGCCGTTTTTGCAGTACCTTCGAACGGACGGACGGACAGACAGACGGATGGACATTTGGTGAATTATAGTAAGATTACTCCATGGATGAATCTTGCGACTGCCTAGAGCTGCTTCTTATATCGCTGGACTTGAATAACTTATTGATCTCCTTGGAGGAAATCCCCTCCCAACCCAGATGCTTCTGGGCTGCTGTAGAGTTTATGCCTATTTTCTCTCTTCTTCTTTTGGCTTGGGCTGCACAATTAACAACTTCCGTGATGAAGCCAATAAACCCCAGTCTTGAAAATTTCATGCCCATACTGGTTCTTGGCCCCTCGGTTTGGCATCCTTGATCCCTCGTCTCGGTCTGGACTCCCACCGATCTTGTTGGAGTTGGGGCCTTGACTGCAATTCTGGGGGCCGGGATGATTACTTCTGCAGGGGCCTAGGCCTTGGGGACCTTGCGGACAGCCTCCGCATAGGACAGCTTCCCTGATGTTTTTATTTGTTGGATCTGGATGGCCCTCTAGAATTCAGGGCACCATCTATAGGCTGCGCTATGCTCCCCACCACAGTTGGCGCAAAACATCTTGGAAACAGTATAATCCCTGCGCTCGTGGTTTCCATAGCACCTGCTGCAATGCTGCTTACCCCTACAAGCCAGAGCAGTGTGGTCAAACTTCTGACACTTGTAGCATCTTAGTGGAGAGGGAACATATTCCTGGACGGAAAAAGCCTGATACCCTTTTTTCACGCCAGAACCACATTGGGCCCTGTTCGCTGACGGCTGAGCCTCATCCTCCTCGTCCCCCGGACCTACTACTCATTATCGCCGCCTGCCCTCCCCCCTCCCGAGGGGATAGGGTCCATCCCACTGAACCACTGACGAGACTCAATTGATCTACAAAAAGTTTTCAAAAATCACATATATCGATTTGAGCACTTAACCCATTGTCCTGGGAAACCCAGTTCAAACCCCAGTGGTAATACGTTCCAACTGAGCACTTAGCTCGTGATTCTGGCATTTTGGATCTCACTCATGAATTTACTAACATGTAAAGGCAATGGATATACACATGGTTGGTACGAGATTTCATGGCAGATGAGTTTCCTGGATAGTGAGCGTACTCAACAGGCCAATCCCAATCCTCCTTTTTTTTCTCCAATTCTCCCCTCTCACCCCTCCTCCTCCCCACTTCTTCTCCCTTCCAACTCTTACCTCCATCTCCTCCACCCTTCTTCTTTGCTCTGCCCCCCCCCCCCCTCAAACAACACCTCACTGTGCCTCTTCCCATCACCATCCCACCTTTTGTCCTCCTCATCCTTCCCTTTCTCCAAGCTCTTCTGAAATCTCTGACATGATCAACACCTCTCCCTATGTCCAGGGGCGCCGTAAGGGGGGGGGGGCGGGGGGGAAGTTAGGATGATTCCAAGGGCCCTGCACTGACAGGGGCCCTAAAAATTATGAGAACATGAGGTAAAAATGTGCGCACGTGCTTCATAGGGGCCCATTGTGATATCTTTTCATGGGGCCCAAAATCCCTGGCGGCACCCCTGCCTACGCCCCCCTCTCACCGCACCCCTCCTGTCCTGTCCTGTACCAGATGCTTCCCCTCCCTTCTGATGAACCTCAAACATCTGGGGGCTTCGCTCAAACCTGATTGATCTCTCCACACAGGTTGCTTCTGACAATCCAGACCTGATCTGCTCAACAGACACTTTCCTCCTTCAAGATGTCTCTGATTCCTTAATATCTCTTCCTGGTTACTCCCTCCTCCTGTATGATATACCTGAGCATCGTCCTGGTGGTGGGGTTGCTATCTTTATCAAAAACTCTCTACCTCACTCTCCTTGCACTGCCCTCTCTCCACCCCACCCCCAAGAGTACTTCTGGCTACGGCTTCCTATCCGCTCCCACATTTTGTTCATATGTGTTATGTACCATCCTCCAAACAATGATGACTCCATTTACATCTCGCTGTCTGATAACATGGACCAACTTCTATCCACTCATCCCAACTCTCTCTTCCTCATATGTGGTGACTTCAACTGTCGTCATGCCAGCTGGCTGGGTGTGGGTACCTCTCTCACTAGCCATGGTACCTCAGCAAAGGACTTCTGCGACTCATTGGGACTGACACAATCTGTCAATTTCCCGACCCGGATCTCAGTCAACGGAGCATCTTCTCCTCCAGACTTGGTTATGACAAACTTCCCTGCAAATGTCTGCTGCTCTTCTTCTGCTCTAATCGGTTCATCTGATCAGTTGCTTGTTAAAGTGGACATCTTTCTGGCCATTCTCAGAGAGCCTCCTCAGCGTCGACGAGTCTGGCATTTCACTTAGGCCGACTGGCACGGTCTTCAGGCAGCCATCAATCACCTGGACTGGTCCCCCATCTCCACTGCCTCTGACATCAACTCTTCCTGGGAATTCTTCCAAAGTAAATTGCTCTCTCTCATGCACAGATCTATGTCCTTCTGTCCTTTGAAATAAAACAAAAAATTTATGGCACCTTTACTGAAATGGTGTAATACTGTATAATTATGTAAATTATGGTCGACCTTACTTGTATATTTGTATATATATATATCATGATTGATTCAAGCTGGACGTTGTTCGAGGTAACGTCCTGAGATATCTGTTGGCACCTTCATTTTTTGCCGTTCGCAATTGGATGAAGGCCTTGTTCAAATCTACTATGGCTCACAGCAAGAGTGGCAAGGATGCTACATGCAGAGCAGGGTCAGTTTATGAGTCCGCCCAGCCATCACAACAGCGGAAACCCAACGCGAAATAGTGTAGGTGCTATGAAGACATCAGAAGAAAATGTTTCATATTTGAATTTCAAACACAAGTGATCAGCCTCTTCTTTTCAAATAGAAAGTCAACATTTGTTCTGAAGCAAAACGTATTTTCGAAGAATAATTGCCAAATGTTGCAGATGCTTTATTATTTTAAAATGGTAAATTAAAATTGTTGTGTCTTGGTGAAGGTGAAGTTTTGTTTGCAGAGATATTTGTGATGCAAATGAAATGAACTGAATTATCAACATGGAAAGAATCAACGAACAAAGAAATGTTTTATGATCAGATTCTTCCAGGATGACGGTGCATGCCTTAGGTATTGAAAATTGGATTACCAAATTTGTAGTTTGAGTATTTTGCAATTGATGTTGAGATTAATGGTTAATAGAAACAAACCAAAAAAAAATGAGGGACTGTGAAATATAAATAAATATATAATTCATATTTATAAATATTAGTTAAATTGTACTTCAATGTGAATCTTGTTCATGCAAGGAAATGTGCAAAGAACCTGGAGCAAGCAGCCGACCATCTGTGAAATGACCCAGTGACCTCCAAGGATGTGAACGGAGGGGAGAATGCTGATTCAGCTCGGAGTTGGAATGTACCCCTCCATTAGTGGGACTCGGGGAGGGACCTTATCAGTTCTTTGTGTCCTCCGTAATGATAAACATATGGGGTTTGGTGCCAGAAAGGCTGGCTTTAAGTGACCTCAGAATTCCGACCATTGTAGATCAGAGGAAATGCGTTTTGTATATAACAGGACCCTCCGAGGCTGCGAGAGAGAATTCTCCCCATGGAACGACGCGTCGTATTTTGTCTGTAAAGTATAACTGCATTTTCGTGTAAAGTACTCTCCACAATATCGGAATTAATCTCGATTTAAACTGAGTGAGTCTTGCCGAGTCTGATTGAGTTTTGCTCAGAAAGGTGTCCAAAAGAAGCCACAACACCTGACAACATGGAGAAGTTTCTGTCAAACCTCGCCTCCGATTCTGCAAACTGGAACAGACGGCATCAGCACACGGGTCCTAAAATCCTGCTCTGTCGCTCTGTCTCACCCTCTCTTTTGCTCAAGGTTATCTGCCATCAGCTTGGAAATCAGCAAACATCACCGTTCTACACAAGAAAGGAACAAAAACAGATCCTTACGACAGACAAATCAGCCTGCTCCCAATAATCAGCAAAGTCATGGAATCCATCATTGCTTCCGATATCAAATCCTTCTTCTTCTCCAATGGCCTGATCTCCAATCATCAATTTGGATTCAGACCAGGTCACTTGACTCTGGACATGCTGCTTCTGCTGTCTCAACAATGGATGGAGGTCCTCAATGTCAAACAGGAAATCAGAGCTGTCTCTCTTGACATATCTCGTGCCTTCGATACGGTCTGGCACCCCGCTCTCCTCACCAAACTCTCCTCGTATGGCATCCATGGAAATCTCCACACATGACTTGCAGACTTCCTCTCTGGTCATAGTCAACGTGAGGCCCTGAATGGCCTCCTCTCATCTCCCCTTCCTGTTCAGGCTGGAGTTCCTCAAGGCAGTGTTCTCGGCCCTGTGCTTTTTCTGGTCTTCGTCAATGATCTCTCTGACTCTTTGGAAAATCCTCTCGATCTCTTTGCTGATGTCTCCACTTTCTGCCACTCCATACGTCATCCCTCAGATCGGCAGTCTGCAGCCTCCTCATTCCCTGCAGACCTGGACAAAATCACAGACTGGTCAAACAAGTGGAACATGTCTTTCAATCCTGACAAATCTCACACTCTTACTATGTCTCTCAGAAAAGACCGACTGGACAACCCTCCCATTTATTTTCTCAACAATCCTCTTGAAGAAGTTCTGTCACTCAAGCTCTTGGTTCTCACAATTTGCCATGATCTTTCTTGGGAAAAACACATTTCCAAGCTGACCTCCAAAGCAAGTCGCCGACTGGGCAATTTCCATCGTGTGAAGTCCTTCCTTGGCACACCTGAGCTTCTCACCACATACAAGGCTTTCATCCGCAGCTCAATGGAATACTGCTCTCCTCTCTGGGCCGGTGCTCCTTCCTCGCACCTAGCTCGGCTCCCCACCACAGTTGGCGCAAAACGCTGTAAAAAAACCAAAGCTTTCAGAATCATTGAAATCTTCCGCGATTAAGCCAACTCTGAGGGCCTTTGACTCACTCACCGCAGGCAGGTAGGTGGTCTTTCTGTCTTCTACAGACTCCTCTCTGGCCTTGCTCCCCCCCAGCCCTGTCTGTGCTCTATCCCCCAAATATTTCTGCAGGACACACAAGATCTGCCAGCAACCCTCTGATGGTTAAACTGCCGAAATCTCGGCTCTCTGCTCACCTTCACTCTTTCATTCCTCTCTTCTCCCACCTCTGGAACAAACTCTCTCACTCCCTTCAATCCCACTCCTCCCTCCAGGTCTTTATAACAGCTGTTCACCACCATCTCTTATCTTCCCCCATCCAAAACCTTGATCTTTTCTACCCCCGCTAATTCACCCCAGATCCACCTTGTTTGAAATTCCAACTTCTTTCCTGGAAGTCCTGGCCGTGTCCATATGTTTTATACCTCTCCCACCTCCCCCCCCTTCCAATGCCCCCGCCCCCCAAAGCCCTCTCCCTCTCTCAGATCTCTCGATGTCTCCATGTCTCTCGGTCCCTGCTCTCAAATGTTGTGTTTGTGTCCTTCCCCCTCTCTCCCCATCTTGTCTACCGCTCCCGATGTTATATGTTTTTGTGTCGGTTTGTCTTTCTGTGTTATTAATGTTCGCTCTCTCACGAGCCTCGATCTTGTACACAAAAAAAATCCAAAACCTTGATCTTTTCTACCCCCGTTAATTCACCCCAGATCCACTTTTCTGAAATAGACTTCTGTCCTGGAAGTCCTAGCTGTGTCCATGTGTTTTTTTTTTTACTTCTTCCACCCCCCCCCCCCCCACACCTCCTTCCCCCCCCCCCCAAGCACAGATCTCCTGATGTCCATGCTCTCAAATGTTGTACTTGTGTGCTTCCCCCTCTCTCCCCATCTTGTCCCCGGCTCCTTTTATTTCGTCTTTGTGTCCGTTTTTTTTTTTTTGTCATTAATGTTAGCTCTTACACGATCCTCGATCTTGTATACAAAAAATATATAAAAAATCCTGGGCATGGATGTAACAGAAATACACGACTCCACAAGCTCCTCTGAGTTTTGATGCCAGAAAGCCTGTTGCTGCGTTTGATTGCTGTTTTTAGGGAAAACATGAAAAATTTGTAGCACCATGGCAACCGCCACCCACCACAATACTCTGTAGGCTCAGCATATGCACCAGCCTGGAGACGTTTTTAGAATCTTGGAAAAGAAAAACAAAACTTGGGGGCTTAATACTGCACAAGCATCTGAGACGTAAACTTTTGGCATCCCAAGGATCAACGTTTGAGTCAATCACAGCTTCTGAGCATTCAACACGACCCTCTTTCCCCCAAAACGAGGGGATAAAAACAAAAGGCAAAAGTGTCATATGAACTTTACTGCAAGGTTGGCACACCATTGTCATCCTCACCAAAAAACCCCCAGAAAAACGCTAAATTCAAAAATACAGATTGGTGAATACACATACAGTCATGACCATCCTGTCTGGTCGGACAAACGTTAGAAATTATGTGGCCACTGCCAACGCACAGTTGTCCTGAGTATGGCAGTTTCCTATCCACATTGGAAACTGAGTTTACATTACAAGTTAAGGCTGAAGTTGAATTCCGAATGCTCGATACCAGCTGAAGAAAAGAAAGAAAGAAAGAAAAGAAAAGAAAAAAAGAAAGAAAACCTCGCGATTCAAACAGATCAAAACACAAACCTGGGTTATGAACCAGGCCTTCTCTCCTTCTTCAGAACAAACAACGTAATTTGAGATTAAAGTCCGACTCTCACGAAACTCCACATCGGCTTTCTTTTAGCACAAGACCCGGCAGATGAGCAGCTTCAGCAGCAGTGGGAACGTCGAATCGTGGACACCTTGCGGTCCGGGCAGGCTAAGAGGACGGCCCAACCGCGACTCGCCGAGCGGGGATGGGCGAGGCAGGGAAGGGGACGTGTTGGAAGGCGACGGCTGGACCCGTTTGGCCGGAGAAACCGGGCTACCTCTCCGTGCCTGACGCAAGGCGCTGGATTGCAAGGATTCCTGTTGGGAGGATTGGAGTAGCGGGAATGTAATCAGAGTCTGTAAGTGTAACCAGTGAAGCAAAAGGCGAACTTAAAATACAGCAAAGAGACCCCGGAAACGGAGCGTCTCACCAGCTCGGCTCCGAGTTCCCGCTTGAGGCGTTGCTTGTCCCGCAGTGGGAAATTGGGGTCTTTGAAGACTCGGAGGGCCTGTGAGGCAAGCAGGCAAAGGCCAGCCTCGGCCACGAACCCCAGCACAGGCCTTGTGTGCACGTACACATAAGTACACGCGCACGCACAGTTCCGTTGAGCATTAGTTACATAATTCAATCAAATTCAAAGCAAACCACCAAACAAAATCATTGGTGTGCTTATGAGCAATTCCTTGGGGACGCTGTCCAACGTCGAGTCCATCACACATACTTCAAATCTCGGAGTCGGTCCATGTTCATAGAATAGCTGGAGCCTGAACTGTCCCTCCTTCCATCGGCCTGGGGAATGAAAGAAGCAAAACATGCGAGGGAGGAATTGCAAAACACATTCAATCCGGTCACATGACTTTTGTCCTCTCATGGCTCGTGTCTTATTCACGGCTCCCCTTTCTGTAGCGCAACCCACTTATTGACTCATCACGTGTTAACCAACCCCCAAAACCAAAGTTCAATCTGTGGACATCAATCCACGCATAATAAGGGGTAGCACATCCCCAGCCTGATCAACTACCTGCATTTCAATGCACCCCTGCCTTCCCTGACCCATTACGCACCTCAGCGAGCAAGGAATGTGCAAGGCTGACCGCAGTGAGCAATGTCCCTAACGAGGGCGCCCCGTCCCTCTCAAATGGGGGAGAGGACAACGTAAGTGTGAACAGCAGTTCAAACTCCCACACCTCCAGTGCCTGCAAAAGCAGAAACATGATGTAATGAAAATATTGGAGTTTAATATATAATATCCTCAAATAATATGTTTTAAAAATCAACAAACATTTATCGTTGTCCAAGTACTGCAACGGGTTCTACTAATATTATGGGGAAATTTAAATACAAAGATAAATAAAACACCACGACTGATACTACCCTCACCGTATCAAGAAGAAGCTGGGAGATGTCTGGACTGAAGGACCTTAGGGTACCCAAAGACCAGGCCAAGACTCTGACTAAGCTGCACTGGACTTTTGTAAGCTCTTTTCCATCTTGCTCACACTCTTTTCCCAGCCTTCCAGCTTGTTCCCTTTCTCTGCCACGACCATGCTCCTTCTCCTTACTCGACCCGACACTGACCCGCATCTTCTCCAGTTCACCTGTTCTTCTGGCCTCTGCAGCCCCAACAACGTACAAACCCCCAGCTGACACCACTCCTTTTCTTGGGGCCTGTGGGAGGAGGGGGTGGGAATGGAAAGAAATCATAACATCCACTCACAAGTGACGAACAAAGATGGAGAAGAAAGTGAGAAAAGACGAGTTTGTATCATTACCTGAAGGTAGTGCTGCAACAGTTCTGGACGGTGCAGTAGGGAAGTGCAGGTTTGGCACAGATAACACAGACTCACCTGGCAATGGAGGAAAATAATTAGAAGAGCAAAAGTACACGACTAATTTTCACAAGAATGCAAATAGAGCAGATTTGAGGTAGACAGGTACCTGGACGCTGGATAGTAGTTGCGGCAGGTGGAAGCGCCAAGCATGTGAGTAACAAGACACGAGCTGGAGGAACGCTACCGTTTGCTCAGTCTCGGCTAAGGCAGCTGACAGTGCCGGAGGAAAAGGTGCAGAGCGAACGGCTTGCAGACACTGCGGAACACAACATATGACAGACACTGCTGAACACAACGTATGACAGACACTGTATTCACGTTGGGGTTTGTCGGTGCTGAATGCTTATTATTAAAAAAGTAGAAAGAAAACGAATTTCAACCTTGGATGAAGATGCAGGATCAGTAAACAAATTTATTACGTTAGCAAATTATTTTTAGAAACAACTATCAATTTTTTTACGTTGTAGGTTGTAGACAGCAACCGCCCAGGGTGGGACTACCACTCAGACTTAGGAGAGTTAAAGTGGTGCCCGGAACCATCTTACACTCTCTGTGTCAAGATTGCTGGTCTAACTCAAACTATAGGTACCGGCCTAGCTTCAAAATATATTTGCTAATATATATATATATATATATATATATATATATATATATATATATATATATATATATATATATATATATATATATATGTATATATATAATAAAAGGGCCATGGAAAGGCTAAGCAATTGAGAGGCAAAGGTTATCCACTCGTAAATGGGATGGTGGGAAACATTGACTTGAGATGGACATTTGTATACGATTAGTGAGAACAGTAAAAATCATGCATGGGTAGGCATTAGGTGGAGTTGGGGAAGGGGTGATATCAGATTGTGACGAGTTGCCACCTTGAAATACTTTTCCACAGGAGTGGAGGTGAGCAGAAAACTTGAAACATTGACAGGAAGTGGTTCAGTGGATGAATCTAAGCAAACCCATTGGAGTTATGGTTACGGTGTCCGCTCTGAATCCGAGAGGTCAGCGCTTATAACCCCGGCCGAGTCATACCAAAGACCTTAGAAATGGTACGTGTTGCGTCCTTGTTTCATGCTCGGCATTTAAAAAGGATGGACAAACAACCATCGGTTGACAAGCCGAGGACAAGCTTGATTGACCTAATGGCCTGATCCTGCATTGAAGTTCCTTGAAAGTGAACTCAATATTAAAACCTTGCAGGCACTGCAGAGTTGTGTATATGGCTGGGAGTATGAGCTGAACAATATGTGGGAAAAGACAAACCAGTCAAGGGGGCTGAAATAAAAATACAAGAATCCCAGAAGCTTTGTAATAGGAAATGCCAGTGACTGTCACAGCTTGAATACAAATACCAGATTCAAGAACAAGGTGGGTCAAAGGGACCCTGTACTGGTCCACATTGGAGAAGCAAAGGCCTTGTATGGAATAGCTATAATAATAAAAGGCAGTGTGTGTGTGTGTCGTTGGTTGTAATCTCCATTTACGGGTTTCAGAAGGTGGAACTGAGTCCTCCCAGGTCCCAAAGTATCCACCTCCTCTCCAGTAAGGGATCAGGGTTCATGGACCAAACTGTTCAACTTTTTCAGAGTTTTGTTCCAAGTTCTCTTTTCAGGAACGTCACCGAACCCCGGATTGACTCCAGTTGTAGTTCATTTGTGGTAATATTCCCGGGGATGGTTTTTTTAATCTGTGAGGTTCTTCTTCATCATTCCTGTTTCTCCAATTATCACTGGTACAATGTCGATGCTCTTCAGCTTCCAAGATCTCTTGACCTCATTTTTGAGATCCTGGTATTTGGTCATTTTCTTGATTTCTGTGTTCAGGCCAAAATCGCTGGGTCCTGATATATCAATCATCAATGCTGTCTTTTTCTTTTTGTTCCTGAGTACAATGTCCGGAAGCAATGCTTTGTTTTCTATGTTCATGCTCGATGGGATCATCAGGTCGTACGTGAGCATGACATCCTCAATTTCAATCATTGACCTTGGTTCGTGTTTCCATGAGTTTTCTGGAACTGGGATGTTAAAATTTTTACAAATATCCCAATGAATCACTTTCCATACTTTGTTGTGCCGTTGTGTGTAAAGTTGTTCTGATAATAGTTTTTTGCATCCCGAGAGCAGGTGACTTGTACTTTCTGTTTCTGTCTTTCAGAATCTACACTTGTCCGTCTGGCTCAGGCCACGCCATCTTTTTTAATCCATCGGTGTAGTGTCCTTGATCTTCGGCATTTATAATGATTCATTCTCCGTCGCAGTTGAGCTCAACTCTTCTTTGCCATTCCAATGATCCTTCTTTGTCTATCCCCACTCTGTCCAATTATTTTTTGTATTCTCCTGCTCTTTTGTCATTCTCTCAGTTGTTTGTGTATCTTTGTTGATATTTATTTTTATATATTCATTTTGTCGTTTTTGTAATTGTTGGGGCTGTATTTGTTGCTGTTTCATTTTCCTGTGTGGCATCTTCTATTCACACCTGTTTTTGTAAATTATTTGCAAGGTAAGTTAGGGATACTTTTTCAGGTTTGTTGTGTTTGTGTTTGTTTTCAAATTACATCCAGTAGTCTGTTGAGCATTTCTCATACTCAGCTAGTCCTACACTCGTCGCTCTGTGCACCTGGTTGAGTTCCATCAGGCCACTCCCTGCCTCTCGTCTCGGCAGGTACATTTTTTTTTTTTTTTTTTTTTTTTTGTATACAAGATCGAGGCTCGTGAAAGAGCTAACATTAATCACACAAAAAGACAAACCAACACACAAAACACAAAAAACAAGGGGAGCGGCAGACAAGATGGGGAGAGAGGGGGAAGGACACAAAAGAGAGGGGGAAGAGGGGGAAGGACACAAACACAACATTTGAGAGCAGGGACATCGGGAGGACTTGGGGGGAGGTGGGAGAGGAATAAAACATATGAACACTGCAAGGACTCTGGGGTGAATTACCGGGGGTAGAAAAGATCAAGGTTTTCGATGGGGGAAGATAAGAGATGGTGGTGAAAAGCTGTTTCAAAGACCTGGAGGGAGGAGTGGGATTGAAGGGAGTGGGGGAGTTTGTTCCAGAGGCGGGAGAAAAGGGGAATGAAAGAGTGAAGGTGAGCAGAGAGCCTAGACTTTGGCAGTTTAACCATAAGAGGGTTGCAGGCAGATCTTGTGCGACCTGAAGGAATATTGGGGGGACAGAGCACAGAGAGAGCTGGGGGAGCAAGGCCGGAGAGGAGTCGGTAGAAGACAGAAAGACCACCAACCTGCCTGCGGTGAGTGAGTGAAAGGCCCTCGGTGTTGACTACATCGCAGGAGATTCCAATGATTCTGAAAGCTTTGGCCTCAACAGCGTGAAGCCGAGCAAGGTGTGAGGCAGGAGCACCAGCCCAGAGGGGAGAACAGTATTCCATTGAGCTGCGGATGAAAGCCTTGTATGTGGTGAGGAGCTCAGGTGTGCCAAGGAAGGACTTCGCACGACGGAGGATGCCCAGTCGGCGACTGGCTTTGGAGGCCAGCTTGGAAATGTGGTTTTCCCAAGAAAGATCATGGCAGATAGTGAGACCCAAAAGCTTGAGCGACAGAACTTCTTGGAGAGGATTGTTGAGAAAGTAGATGGGAGGGTTGTCCAGTCGGTCCTTTCGGAGAGACATTGTAAGAGTGTGAGATTTGTCAGGATTGAAAGACATGTTCCACTTGTTTGACCAGTCTGTGATTTTGTCCAGGTCTGCAGAGAGTGAGGAGGCTGCAGACTGCTGATCTGAGGGATGAGGAATGGAGCGACAGAGAGTAGAGTCGTCAGCAAAGAGATAGAGAGGATTTTCAAGAGAGTCAGAGAGATCATTGATGAAGACCAGAAAGAGCACAGGGCCCAGAACACTACCTTGGGGAACTCCAGCCTGAACAGGAAGAGGAGATGAGAGAAACCCATTCAGGGCCACACGTTGACTACGACCAGAGAGGAAGTCCGCCAGCCATGCGTGGAGATTTCCATGGATACCAAAGGAGGAGAGTTTGGTGAGCAGAGCAGGGTGCCAGACCGTATCGAAGGCACGTGAAATGTCAAGGGAGACAGCTCTAATTTCCTGTTTGGCGTTGAGGACCTCCATCCATTGTTGAGAAAGCAGAAGCAGCATGTCCAGAGTAGAGTGACCAGGTCTGAAACCAAATTGATGATCAGAGATCAAGCCATTGGAGAAGAGGAAAGATTTAATATCTGAAGCAATGATGGATTCCATGACTTTGCTGATAATTGGGAGAAGGCTGATTGGTCTGTAGTTGCTGGGATCTGTTTTTGCACCTTTTTTGTGCAAAGCGGTGATGTTGGCTGATTTCCAAGCAGATGGCAGATGATCTTAACCAAAAAGTGGGTGAAGAGAACAGAAAGAGGGAGTGAAAGAGCAGAAGAACATGATTTTAGGACCGGTGGGCTGATGCCGTCAGGACCAGTTGCAGAATCAGAGTCGAGGGTTGACAGAAACTTTTCCACCTTGTCAGGAGGAAAGGACACAGAGTCCAGGAGCAGCTGGGTACGACTGGGTACGGTGGGTACAGAGAGGGATGGGTTTGGGACACAAGATTTAGAGGCAAACACAGATTTGAGGCATTCAGCTTTTTCACGTGCGGAGTCAGCCGTTAAGCCGTTTGAGGTGAGGGAGGGGATGGAGGGGGAACAAACACCAGAAACAGATTTGACCAGACGCCACCAGGATTTGGAAGAGGGAGACAGATAAGAGAGTTCGGTCTTGAGAATGGTGAGATATTGTTTCCTGGCTCTCCTGAGGGTGGACACACACTTGTTTCGGGCTTTGTGAAAGGAAATGAGATTTCCTTCCGTTGGATTTGCTTTCCAGGAGACGAAAGCAAGTTATTTCAGGGCAACAGCCTCACCACAAGATTCCGTGTACCATGGACGGGAGGAAGGGTATGACAACTGAAGACGAGATGGTATAAATCTGTGCATGAGAGAGAGCAATTTACTTTGAAAGAATTCCCAGGATGAGTTGATGTCAGAGGCGGTAGAGATGGGAGACCAGTCCAGATGATTGATGGCTGCTTGAAGACCGTGCCAGTTGGCCTGAGTGAAATGCCAGACTCGTCGACGCTGAGGAGGCTCTCTGAGAATGGTCAGAGAGATGTCCACTTTGACAAGCACATGATCAGATGAGCCGATTGGAGCAGAAGAAGAGCAGCAGACATTTTCAGGGAAGTTTGTCATAACCAAATCCAGAAGAGAAGATGCTCCGTTGACTGAGATCCGGGTCGGGAAATTGACAGATTGTGTCAGTCCCAGTGAGTCGCAGAAGTCCTTTGCTGAAGGGCCATGGCTGGTGAGAGAGGTACCCACACCCAGCCAACTGGCATGGTGACAATTGAAATCACCACATATGAGGAAGAGAGAGTTGGGATGGGTAGATAGAAGTTGGTCCATATTATCAGACAGTGAGATGTAGATGGAGTCATCGCTGTTTGGTGGACGGTACAACACACACATGAACAAAAGGTGGGAGCGAAGGGGAAGCCATAGCCAAAGGTATTCCTGGGGGTGAGGTGGAGAGAGGGCAGTGGAGGGCGAGTGAGGAAGAGAGTTTTTTATAAAGATAGCAACCCCACCTCCAGGACGAGGCTCAGGTCTATCATACCGGAGGAGGGAGTAACCTGGGAGAGATACCAAGGCATCAGAGACATCATGAAGGAGGAAAGTTTCTGTTAAGCAGATCACATCTGGTTTGTCAGAAGCAACCTGTATGGAGAGGTCAGTCAAGTTTGAGCGAAGGCCCCGGATGTTTGAGGTCCATACCGTTAATGAAGAGGAAGGGGGAGCATCGGGTCCAGAACAGGGGGGGGGAGGGGTAGGGTAAGATG
The DNA here is from genome assembly GCF_964187855.1 of Myxine glutinosa. Taxonomy (NCBI): domain Eukaryota; kingdom Metazoa; phylum Chordata; class Myxini; order Myxiniformes; family Myxinidae; genus Myxine; species Myxine glutinosa. The sequence continues at coordinate 105,019,903 of NC_136273.1, forward strand.
TGGAAGAGGAGGAAGAGGTAGGGAGAGCTGTTGAAGGTGTGTCAGAGATTTCAGAGATTTCAGAATAGCTTGGAGAAAGGGAAGAATGGGGCAGACAAAAGGTTTGATGGAGATTGGGTGAGGCACAGTGAGGTGTTATTTGAGGAGGGGGAAGAGCGAGGCAGAAGGTTTGGGGAGATGAAGGTGAAAGTTGGAAGGGGGAAGAAGCAGGGAGGATGCTTTGAGGGGGAGGGGTGAGAGGGGAGTCTAGGAGGGGAGGAGCGAGGGAGAGTCTCGGAGGGGAGGGGTGTGGGGGGAGTTTAGGAGGGAGGGGAGGGAAGGGGCAAGGGGGGAGATTTGAAAGGGATGTGTGATGGGGAGGATTTGGAGGGGAGGGGTGAGATTGGATTTTGAAAAGTGTACGATTCATGGGAAACGAACATTTTTTGCAAAATGAGTGAGACCTTCGAGCCAAAAATACGTTTGAGGACACTGGAGGAGGGGTGGAGTTCTGGATAGTTTAGGGAATGTAGAAAGGAGGAACTGTAAGAGATGGTATTATATATATTTTTTGGAATGAATAGATTTGGTGAGCAAGACGAAAGCATCCTTTTGTAGGAAAAGAAGAAAAGGGTGTTATAATATATGAGAGAAAATAGTTGTTCAGGGGAGAGATTATACATTTCTAACCGCGTGATCGCGAACGAAGAACGAACGAACAAAAAGAACAACAAATAAACGAATAAGACCTGGGAAGGAAATATTTTTTGGGGTTTTTTTTTTTTTTTTTTTTGTGAGTACAGATATTAAACAAGGAGGTACGGGGTGAACGACTGGTACGAAACAGAGAACGAAAATAATTTCAGCGCATGCGACGAATCGCTGAGAGAAAAACAAAACCACAAGGTCGGAGACGGTACGGTAGTCTAAGCCTACGAGTACTAGGCCGCAGAATACTCGATACCATTAACCGACGATTGTGTATACATGTACGAAAAATTAGCACCGAAAATTTTCCAAAAGATACGCTATAGGTACACACACCGAAAGATAGATACAGTCTCGACAAAAACACGATTGTGATAGATCACTTAGCTTCGAGAGCGTGAGCGCATGGAGCAGCTTCGAAAAGACGTGACCTCCCATTCTCAGGATGCACTGGTTTTAGTGAAACATTTTGTGGATGGTAAGGAGTTTTCTTTTTTGATGATCTAACTTGTTGATTTCTGATTGGGCCAAGTTTATTAATCTGCAGCTATGTTGGAACACTGGTACTGCTTTGGTCATTTTCGGATTTTGACTTTGTGGACGGATTTGGACGAAACTTGGTGGACAGGTTGTGTGTGACAAGGTTACCTCCGCCACCAAAGGTGGATGGAGGTTGTGTTTTCACCCGTCTGTCAGTTTGTAAACAAAATATCTCAAAAAGGTGTGGACGGATTCGGACGAAATTTGGCAGAGATGTATTGTTTGTGACGAGGACAAAATGATTTGATTTTGGTGAAGATCCGGATTCGGATCCAGCTACTAGACATTTGAAGCGATTCTTCACCATTACATAGCAGGATATCTCAAAAAGTTATGGACGGATTTGGACAAAACTTGGTGGACAGGTTGCGTGTGAGACAAGGAAGAATCGGTTAGATTTTGGTGAATATCTGGATCCGGCTCGTATAATTTTAAAAGTGCTTCTTCACCATTGGGAGATGGGGACAAAAACGATACAAAGCAGGATATCTCAAAAAGTTGTGGACGGATGATTTAGATTAAATGCGATTCTGCGTTGTGATTTTCCGGTCAAGTCTGGGATACAAAACGTAAACTGTTCACCTGGCGGAGGTATGCTCTCTACTGAGTGCCGTTCTAGTTTATGGGTTCGATTTTGTTTCTTGGGGAGAGGTATGTTTTCAGGATCAGCTTCGTTCTACATAAGTATTCTTTGGTGATCGTTTTGCACATTTGTTTGTGACATATTTGGTGGCCCTATTCTACTCCAAGGTATTTGTGTGATGCTTCGTTTTCCAACTGCTGTATTGTTGTTTCAAGATCTTTTTTTATGTTGTCTGTTTTTCTGGTTTACCTTGTACAAATGTGCACCTGGTGCACTTGCCTAGTCCAAATTCCATTTGAATGTCCTAGGAAAACTGTTCCTAGCTTTAGTTGTTCTGTCAATTTTTTGTCATTTGGCGAGAAGAGCTTCGTCTGTTGGTTGTTGGGGTGTATCCATGTCCTTGTTCATTGATGAGGTTATTTGGTGGGTCCAGAGCCAGACAAAACAGAAGGGGGAAAGACTGTTTCTGGTATTTTCACATCTGGTATTTCCATATTCCCTTTTGAGTGCTGTTAAGTGTAAATGTGGTATTCCAGAGCTCCACTGCTTTCTCAATCAGTTTGATTATTTGGGGATTGATTTTGTATATTTGCATGCATTTTATCATCCACGAAAGTGGGACACGATCAAAAGCTTTCTTATATTCCATCCAGGTGGTGGACAATTTAGTTCTTCACATTTTACAATTTTCAAGTTCGGCCTTGTTCAGTTGTAGGTGATCAATTGTTCCATAACACCCGCTCTTACATCCCTTTTGTTCTGCCACTACACCTCCTTGCTGTGTTAGATGATGGTACATAATTTCTGTGATTATTCCTGTCAGCAGGTTGTATGTAGTTGGTAGGTATGTTTGTAGGTGTTTGTAGGGTAGTTGGGTTTCCTCCGATTTTGGGATGAGAAAGGTGTTTCCTTCAATGAGCCACTCCTCCACAGCCTTTTCCTCTTGGATCAGTTCGTTAAATGTCATGGCATAGTGATTGTGAAGAGAATCCAGTTGTTTTAGCCAAAAAGTTGGAATTCCATCTGGGCCTGGGCTTTTGAAGTTTGGCATTTTCTGAAGTTGTTATATATTTTCTCTTCAATATAATCAATGGGGGCATATTCCTCGAGATGTTGCTTCTTCTTTTCCAAGTTTGGGATCCATTCTGCTTCCCTGTTATGTTCTTTTCAATCTTCAAAAATTCCTTTCCAGAATTTTTCCAGTTTTTCTTTTTCAGGGCGAGTTGACGTATTCCGCTTGTGTTGCCCCAATTCATGGTAAAATCTCTTTGTGTTACATTCAAACATGTGGTTTTGTTTTCTCCTGTTGTTTCCTTCTTTATCGTTTTTTTATCTTCCTTACTATCATTTCTATTTTCAGTTTGTTTTCAGCACCCAAGCACTCAAGAACTTTGTCTTCGATTTTTTTGTTTTATATTATTTGGATTCTTTGTTAGTTATTTTTTTTCTTGCATACATAATCAAGGCGTGTGTAAGAGCGAGCATAATGAAGAAGAAAACGTGCACACGCACATAAAACATGCAATGAAGGGAGCGGGAGGCAAGAGGGGGAGAGAGGGAAGTACACAAGCACAACAACAGAAGAGAACAGGAACGCTGGTATATCTGTGGAAGGGGGTGCGCTGGGGGAGGAAGGAGGGGTACACGGTACAAAGCAAATGAACACTTCTAGGAATTTCAGGAAAGAAGTTGGGGATTGAAAGAGGCGGATTTGGGGTGTTTTAACGGGGGTAGAAAGATCAAGGTTTTGGATGGGGGAAGATAAGAGATGGTGGTGAACAGCTGTTTTAAAGACCTGGAGGGAGGAGTGGGACTGAAGAGTGACGGAGTTTGTTCCAGAGGCGGGAGAAAAGAGGAATGAAACAGTGAAGGTGAGCAGAGTCTTGATTTTGGCAGTTTAACCATAAGAGGGTTGCTGGCAGATCTTGTGCGACCTGTAGGAATATTTGGGGGACAGATCACAGACAGAACAGGGGGAGCAACGTCGGAGAGAAGTTGGTAGAAGACAGAAAGACCACCTACCTGCCTGCGGTGAGAGCAAGAAAGGCCCTCACAATGGGCTTCATTGCGGGAGATTCCAATGATTTTGAATGCTTTGGTTTCAACCGCGTGAAGCTGAGCTCGGTGTGAGGCAGGAACACCAGCCCAGAAGGGAGAGCAGTATTTCATTGAGATGCGGATGAAAGCTTCAGGGCTTCATTCCATTCAGGGCCACACATTGACTGTGACCAGAAAGGAAGTCTGCAAGCCATGCGTGGAGGTTTCCATGGATACAATACGAGGAGAGTTTGGTGAGCAGAGCGGGGTGCCAGACCGTATCGAAGGCACGTGATATGTCAAGGGAGACAGCTCCGATTTCCTGTTTGACATTTAGGACCTCCATCCATTGTTGAGACAGCAGAAGCAGCATGTCCAGAGTAGAGTGACCTGGTCTGAATCCAAATTGATGATCAGAGATCAAGCCATTGGCGAAGAGGAAGGATTTGATATCAGAAGCAATGATGGATTCCATGACTTTGCTGATAATTGGGAGCAGGCTGATTGGTCTGTAGTTGGAAGGATCTGTTTTTGCACCTTTTTGTGTAAAGCGGTGATGTTGGCTGATTTCCAAGATTTCCAAGGCAGATGACCTTGAGCAAAAGAGAGGGTGAAGAGAACAGAGACAAGGTGAGATAGAGCGACAGAGCAGGATTTTAGGACCCGTGGGCTGATGCCGTCTGGTCCAGTTGCAGAATCAGAGTAATTGATTTTGGAAGTTTCACTAGAAGGGGGTTGCCAGGAGACCTTGTAGGTCTTGCAAAAATATTGGGAGGGGGTGCGGGGGAGAGGAACAGAGCACAGCCAGAACAGGGGGTGCAAGGTCGGAAAGAAGTCAGTCGAATTCTGCTTCTGAGTCTGTTTTGGAGCATATTTTGAATGCGTCCAAAGAATGTTGGCCCTTCTTTGTGTTATGCTCTCTTATTGTGCGTTTTACTCAGTATTTCCCTTATTGTGGTATTCCTTATTTTGTCCAGCCTAGTTACTCCCATTATTTTTCTGAGGCATACCATATCAAAAACAAGGAGTCGACAGTCATCTTCTTGCTTTAATGTCCAAGTTTCTGACCCACACATCAAAATTGTGAGAACCAGGACTCTATACAGTTTAACTTTGGCGTCACATTGGATGTCTTTTGCTGTCGACAGGCAGGCGTATAACACGATAAAACTTCGGATACATCAAGGAGGCATTTATAGTCTGACCTGTAAGACTCGATCCTGATGAACTCCCAGGAAATCAAATGCATGAGGCAAAAACCGATGACGCAACTTCCGGAGCAGCACGCCAAGCAGTGCTAGTGACATTTGGTACACACTTTCCCAAGTAGGGTTGGCCTGCATGCACACATGCGCACACACTCCTGAGTGAGCTGTACAAAGGCATTTAAGGTCACAGGAAAAAAAAAAAGATGCAGAGAAATAATCAAATAAATACATTTCCATACACAAACTAAGAGAATCCTCGTTTTCCTGATAAAATGTGTTTTTGACACTTTTAAAGCTCTTAGAACCACTTTGATCTGATGTACCATACTCTGTGATCTGATGGACATCATAACATGTTCGATCAAGTCAATGAAAGGATCTGACCATGCATGATATTGTCACGCGGCCGCCTTTGATTAAAATCAGGCGGTCACGGAAGCCGATCGCGAAGGCCTTAGCCCCTGAGTGGAAAACTCAATGGCGGACTCCGGGACCAAAAAGCTACACCAAAGCGCACGGGATGGAGGGGGGTGCGAGACCCCTGCAGTCTTACCGATTAAATTGATCACACGGAAACTGCATTCAAGAATATATACAGAAAATACAAGGGTTTATTGCAAGGATGGTGGGACAGGAAAAGCACGCGCCGGTAATAAATATCCTAATCGGGACGTCCCCACACGACAGATTTTGGATACGAGACGAGGGAATATGAATTAAGGAAAAGAACACATCATGTAATTGTGAACTGTGGTGTGAGCTTATCTGTCCGTCGTCTTGTATTGTTTGCCGTCCAACACGGCTCCATTCAGCGTCCCAAGCGGCCCTCTCCGACCGCCTCCGAGCACCACCAGGCCTCGCTCCAAGTGCCACAAGGCCTCGCTCCAAGCACCACGAGGTCCCACAGCAGGAAAAGCACCGCACATCCAACACAGGCCAGCGGCTCCAAGCGAGGTCGATCTTCACACACGATTGGCCTGCCACGTCCCAGTCAGCTCTCCCGAAGCAAACGTGCAAGAAGCAAGCGAACTCACTCGGGCTATGACTCGACTCAACTCGGGCTGCGCAAGACAAAGGGCCGGATGTGCCCTCTTTTTAACTCTCGTTCGGCACGCCCTTAAATAACCTTGCGGTGGTGACGTCAGCCTTGGCATGCTACCAATCACAGGACCGTAGCGTGGTGATAGCACGTAGCGTGTAGCTGGTGATAGCGCGTGGCACTCGATGTGGTTAGGCCTGTCGGAGGTGTAATTGGCGGCGGCCATCATCGGCGGTGCCCCGGCCTGGTTTCCTTGCCTGTTCGTCTTTCAAAATCACTGTCAGGGAGGGGAATCATTTAATGTTGCACTAAGGAGATCCTAACTAAGTGTCTAAGTGGTTGCGGTGCCATAAGGGACAAAGGTTTGGCTACCAGGTGTGGACACACAGGGGCTTTATTCTTTAATCCCTACGCTACTTATCACTCGAACATCCTGGTATGCTCACAAGTATACTCTTACCCAACAAAACGCCTAAACACACAGAAATTACAGGTCAGATTCCTTATCGCGACAGACAAAGCACGTTACCTACACAGATCTATCTGGCTCTACATATCACTACCCCACCCGACATAATATTATAACATGTTAGATCAGGTCATTGAAATGATCAGACCGTTTTAAGATTTCTGTGTGGAATAAGCTAAGATTTAGTATTTTTTCAGGTTTTTTTTTGTTGTATTCCACTACAAACCAAAGAAATACAAATGTGGATACCAAAATATATTTTAATTTCAACTATTTTCTAGAAGAAATGGTGCATTATTTGAAAAAAGGTGCAAGGGTGCTAATATTTTCAGCCACAACTGCGCGCGCGCACGCACGGCAGAGCTCCGTTCCACATTCTGAAATCCATGTTTGCAGATAACAACGAACTAGAGATAAAACCAAACACAGCTTATGTGTTGAGTGAGTCTGGTGAAAATGTAACTTTTCCTCAAAACGTAATTTACAGGTACAACAAATGAAATCTAAAATTTACACTTGCAATGAGATAAGCACATTGCTCTGATGAAATCAAACACTGTAAAGCAGTTTTCTTTCTTTTTTCTTTGTGGCGATATAACACTCATGGAGGAGCTTGTACAAAGAAATGAGATGTTGAAGGAGCTGGGGCTCCCACGTCGATCGGAAGAATGGACGCGACAAAAAGCTGGAATTCATCCGAGTTGCTTTAATCAAACCAAACACTCAGGCACTCTGAAAAGCCCGTTTATCGGGCAGCAATATATATACATATTATCCCGGAGCGTTTGCCCAGGAAAGGCGAGAGGGGGCGTGGCCCAGCGTCCTGGCAAGTTGAGGGCGAGCCTGTCCGGGCGTCCTGGACGAGCCCGGCATGGTGATCGCTCCGCGTCCTTGATAGGTGCAAGGCAAGCCGCTACACACGTCCCCCCAGAATCGACTTGCACCGGCAGGGTCAATTTGAGGGGGGTCCTGATGACCCGGCCGAAGCGACCCCTGGCGGGTCGTGGGAGGGGGTCCGGTGTGGTGGTGGGCGGTCGAGTGGGGGGCACCGTGGACGGGGGGCGGCCTCGCCGCGGCGGAAGGGCCACCCGTGGTGGGTGGTCGACGTCCACGTGCGCCGGCTTGAGGCGGTCCACCGCAATCCGGTCCGACCTGCCGCCGATGTCGATGACGAACGACTTGTCGTCCCGTCGCAGCACCCGGAAGGGCCCGTCGTACGGCGGCCGGAGTGGCCCCCGATGTGCGTCGTGACGCACAAAAACATACTCCGCTGTGCGAAGTGCTGGGGGGACGTAGGACTGGGGGTCACCGTGGTGGGATGTTGGCACGGGGGCAAACCGTCGGGCGGCCTCCTGGAGGTCCGAGCGCAGGTGAGCTGCGGACCAGGGACTGGTAGCGTCGGGCACGAATTCGCCCGGGACGCGTAGCGCCTGGCCATAGACCAGCTCGGCGGTGGATGCCTGGAGGTCCTCCTTGGGGGCCGTGCGGAGGCCCAAAAGGACCCACGGCAGCCAGTCGGCCCAACCGCCGTCTTGAAGGCCGGCCATGAGCGCGGCCTTCATGGAGCGGTGGAATCGCTCGCACAACCCGTTTGTTTGGGGGTGGTAGGCCGTAGTACGGTGGAGCTTGACCCCCAGGTTGCGGGCGACCGCGCCCCACAGCTCGGAGGTGAACTGTGGTCCGCGGTCTGACGATGTCCGCCGGTGCGCCGAAGCGGGCGACCCAGGTGGCGATGAAAGCCTGCGCCACGTCGGCGGTGGTGGTGGAGACGAGGGGAACGGCCTCCGGCCACCTGGTGGTCCTGTCCACCATGGTGAGCAGGTGTGTGAACCCCCGTGACGGGGGGAGGGGGCCCACCAGATCAACGTTGACGTGGTCGAAACGTCGTTCGGGCACGGTGAAAGGTGCCAGCGGGGCCTGGGTGTGTCGGTGGACCTTGGCAGGCCGTGCAGGTGCTGGTCCAATCGCGGACGTCCCGACGAAGGCCGTGCCAGACGAATCGCGCCGACACCAGCTTCTGGGAAGCTTTCCGGCCCGGGTGGGAAAGGCCGTGGAGGGAGGCGAAGATGCGGCGTTGCCAGGTGACGGGCACGATGGGGCGAGGCTGGCCTTGGGAGACGTCGCAGAGCAGGACAGTGTCCGCGAAGGGGATGTCGGCAAGGCGGAGGCCCGTGTCCGCCGCCCGGAGGGCTTGCACCGTGGTGTCGGTGGTTTGGTCCGCCGCCATAAGCACAAAGTCCACGCCCAGGTGGACCGCGTTCGCGGTGGCCCGGGAAAGACAGTCGGCCACGGCGTTGTTTTTGCCGGCGACGTGCCGGATGTCCGTGGTAAACTCCGACACGGCGGAGAGGTGGCGCTGTTGGCGGGTCGATCACGGCTCCGTGACCTTGGCCATGGCGTAAACCAACGGCTTGTGGTCGACGAACGCCGTGAAAGGTCGGCCCTCCAGGAGGTGGCGGAAATGGCGGACGGCCAGGTGTAGACCGAGGAGCTCCCGGTCAAACGTGCTGTATTTGAGCTCGTTCGGCCGGAGCTGCCGGCTGAAAAAAGCGAGTGGCTGCCAAACCCCGTTCACCCATTGCTCATGTACGGCGCCCACCGCATAGTCGGAGGCATCCGTGGTGAGGGCGATGGGAGCGTTGAGCACCGGGTGAGCGAGCAGTGTTGCGTCGGCGAGGGCCCGCTTTGAGCTTTGGAAGGCCGCATCCATTGCTGCGGACCAGGTGATGTCGTGCTTGGCCGGCTTGCCCCGGAGGGCTTCGTCGAGGGGCCGCATGAGTTGAGCAGCGCGGGGCACGAAGCGGTGATAAAAATTCACCATTCCCAGGAATTCCTGCAGGGCCTTTATGGTGTGGGGACGCGGGAACGTGGTGATGGCCTCGACCTTGGTTGGCAGCGGCACGGCCCCGTTCTTGGTGATGTGGTGGCCCAAAAAATCAACGGCCGTCGTGCCGAAGTGGCATTTGGCCGGGTTGACGATGAGGCCGTGCTCACTGAGGCGCCCGAACAGTGTTCGGAGGTGGAGGAGGTGCTCGGCCCGGGATGTGCTGGCGACGAGGATGTCGTCCAGGTAAACGAAAAGGAACGGCAGGTCACGCAGCACGCCGTCCATCAAGCGCTGGAACGCCTGAGCCGCGTTCTTGAGACCAAACGGCATCCGCAAGAATTCGAATAAGCCGAACGGCGTGATGACTGCCGTTTTAGGGACGTCGGCCGCCCTGACAGGTACCTGGTGATATCCCCGTATGAGATCAATTTTCGAAAAAATGACCCGTCCCGCCAGACGGGCAGAGAAGTCTTGGATATGCGGGATCGGGTACCTGTCGGGGGTGGTAGCGTCATTGAGACGGCGGTAGTCGCCACACGGGCGCCATCCACCCCCCGGCTTTGGCACGATGTGCAGTGGCAAGGCCCACGCGCTATCGGAGCGCCGCACGATGCCGAGGTGCTCCAACGCGTCGAATTCGGCCTTCGCCACGGCGAGCTTGGCTGGGTCGAGGCGGCGGGCCCTGGCGTAGACCGGCGGGCCCGTGGTTGGTATGTGGTGCTCGATCCCATACCGTACTGCGACGGCCGAAAACGTCAGCCGCGTGAGGGCCGGGAACTCCGTGAGCAGGCGAGCAAACTCGTTCGCCACCGGGACGGCGCATGCCAGCTCGGTCGGCGCGGAGCTGCTCAATGTGCATACCAGGGAGCTGAAGGTTTCGGCGTTGATTAAACGACGCCGTTGGACGTCCACCAGCAGTCCGTGTGCGCAGAGGAAGTCGGCGCCTAGCAGAGCCATGGGCACGTTTGCGGTTACAAAGGTCCAAGCAAAGCGTTGGCCGCTGAAGCAGAGGGTGACGTTGCGCGGGCCGAAGGTGCGGATGGTCGATCCGTTGGCCGCAACCAAGGAGGGGCCGCAAACCGCGGACTGCCTGCCCTGGTCAGAGGCGGGTATGACGCTCAGTTGGGCGCCGGTGTCGCACAGGAAGCGCCGCCCGGACGCTTTATCCGTGATGAACAGTAAGTTGCCCGTGTGGCCGGCGCTCATGGCTGGTAATGAACGCTGGCCCGGCCGTTTCCCGGCCTGCCGAAGGTGCACGGGGGTCGGCATGTCCGGGCCTTCTGTCCGAACCTGGCATGATAGTAACACCACGCTTGGTCAGGTGGAGGCCCCGGTCGTCGTGCTGGAGGTGGTCGGCTCGGTGTAGCGGCCGCCAATTGCGTCGGCAGTTCGGTCGTCGACGGTGCCGGGTGCTCGGGCGCCATGGGTGTTGCGTCGGATGGCGGTGGGTCCCATGTCGCCGCTGCGATGCGCTGACCTGCGGCGGAGATCTTGTCGGCTTCTCTGGCAAGGGCCCGGGGATCTGTGATCGTCGTGCTTGCCAGGGCGAGGCGTACCGGGTTAGGCAGCTGACGGAGGAACAGCTCCCGGAACAGGAATGCCGTAGAGTGCTCGCCGAGCAGTGAAAGCATGTAGTCCATTCGCTCGGAAGGGCGCGTGTCGCCGAGCTCGGGCAGGTCGAGCAGGCGCCGTGCGCGTTCCGCCGATGGGAGGGCGAAAGCGTCGAGGAGAAGCTTCTTAATCGCGCCGTATTTGTCAGCGGCTGGCGGGCTCTCGAGGAGGCTCAGGGCGCGGGCCGCGGTGGCCGAACCGAGCGCTGCTACCACATGGTGGAAGCGGGTGTCGTCGGCCGTGATGCCTCGCAGGGCGAACAGGGAATCCGCCTGTGCGAACCAAACCGCCGCGTGAGCCTCCCAGAAGGTAGGCAGTTTAAGGGCGACTGCCGTGTCCATGTCGGTAGGTCACCAATGAAGGAGCTGGGGCTCCCACGTCGATCGGAAGAATGGACGCGACAAAAAGCTGGAATTCATCCGAGTTGCTTTAATCAAACCAAACACTCAGGCACTCTGAAAAGCCCGTTTATCGGGCAGCAATATATATACATATTATCCCGGAGCGTTTGCCCAGGAAAGGCGAGAGGGGGCGTGGCCCAGCGTCCTGGCTGCGGCCTGGCAAGTTGAGGGCGAGCCTGCCCGGGCGTCCTGGACGAGCCCGGCATGGTGATCGCTCCGCGTCCTTGATAGGTGCAAGGCGATTGTGAAAACCCAGCGGTAGCCGCTACAATGTCCGTGTATTTTTGGATGAAAGCAAAGTGCATTAGAGGATAAATAAACAGAATAATATTGGATTTGAATCTGGGATACCAGCATCACAAGGCATGCACCCCAATGGGATCACAAAACAGGCAAGTCCGAAACTGCATGCGGCCGAAGGGAATTGCAGGAGGATGGAGGATACACTTCACCAAAGGATGGGCCGAGGGAAGTTAGGTTTGATTTCAAAGTTCATTTGATCGACCCTCTCTCAATTTCTCGTACGAGAGGTGTATTACAAAATTGGTAAATCATCAGATGGGGTTGGGAGGAGGTGTGGGGGAGAGAATGTACTGTCCGGTCCACACAAAGAAGCAGAGGGAAACGTGGGGGTGGGGGAATTTAGCCGTATCTTGCCGCAAACTAAAACATACATACGACTCCATCTTCGGCATATCGACTTACAAGGCCTGTTGAGGAAAGCTGCGATGTGGTGACGTCCCCATCGGTCTTGTAAGTATTGAGCAATGGCAGGCAGATGCATGAGGCTACACCTGCTGCTGTCAGCATGTCTGCTCCCTGCTCCTGGTCAAGTGGAACACAGCACACTCAGGTCCTGAACATCAACCTTCGTTATTTCAATCAAGTAGGCCACGTTTCCTTCTGTCAAATGTGTGACCTCCCCCATGATCAAACTAACCGACTATCATTCCGCAAAATAAATCTGCTAACTCCCAAAGATGGATGGAATTAACGGGACATTATGCTAACTGCCATGGGAAGCAAGGAGAAGCAAGGGGAAGCTGAGGTTTTGGGTGTTAACCCTTAATATCGTTTGCTCCAATGAAGGGTTAACGCCCGAAATATCAGAACGCAGCCATGCCCAGCTCGTTAAGGATACTTCAGAGGATAGGCTTCCATGCTGGGGTGGGAAAGTTGTTTGACCATTGGACAAAGTGCAATGAAGAGGATGCAGATTATGTTATGGAATAATATAATCAAACATGAGTGAAGTTTGTTGATGGAGCTATTATAGTATGTGGGGAAAACAAACTTTTGGGATGACCCTCCTATTGCCACATATCCAATAGTACAAAGCATGGAGAGAGAGCAGAGGGTGCAAGACCAGAAAGGAGGTGGTCGAGGACAAAGACCACCGACCTGTCTGCAATGGCGAAGTGATAGGCCCATCGACTCGGCTTCATCGAGGGAGATTCCAATAATGTTGAAGGCCTTGGTTTCCATGATGTCAAGCTGAACAAGATGTGAGGCAGGGAAGCCAGCCTTGAAGACCATGCCAATCAGCTTGAGTGAAATGGCAGACTTGCTGGCATTGAGGCAGCTTTCAGAATACTTCGAGATATGCTGACTTTCATCACAAGCACATGATTAGATGAATCATTTGGAGCAGAGGAAGAGGAGGAAACATTTGTGGGAACGTTAGTCATCACCAAATCCAAAAGGAGGATTTGCCACTGGGAGAAATTCGGGTTGGAAAGTTCAAAGATTGGGTCAGTCCTATGAAGTCACAGAAGTACTTTGCTGAAGTGCCATGGCTGGTGGGAGAGGTACCAACACCCCACCAAGTTGCATGGTCACAATTGAAATCACCACATACGAGCAAGAGCAAGTTGTTGTTATTGTATAGCCCCGGACAGTTCTCTCAAACAACACCGCGGCACGGAGACAGCTGATCGATCTCGCAGGAGCGACCCAGAGATCCCCCACCTTCACAAAGTCAGGGCCACGACAGAGAAAGAGAAAGAGAAAGAGAAAGAGAAAGAGAGAAGAGAAAGAGAAGAGAAAGAGAAAGAGAAAGAAAGAGAGAGAAAGAGAGAGAAAGAGAGAGAAAGAGAGAGAAAGAGAGAGAAAGAGAGAGAAAGAGAGAGAAAGAGAAAGAGAAAGAGAAAGAGAAAGAGAAAGAGAAAGAGAGAGAGAGAGAGAGAGAGAGAGAGAGAGAGAGAGACAAGAGGGAAAGGGCCGGTCCATGGAGATCGATCAGCACACTGACCATGACCGCACTGTCCTGATGAATCTGGGCAGCAGAGAATGGGGAACATTTAGCCCCCGACTTGCGTTGAGGGATGTTGAGGGATTCAACCACCAAGAAGAGGCGTCCCCGATAGTTGTGGAAGAGAGAGAGAGAGAGCTGGGATGAATGGTTAAAAGTTTGCCCATGTTGTTTGAGATGTAGATGGAGTCGTCACTGTTTGGAGGACGGTATAACACAGATGAACAGGTGAGAGCGGAGGAGAGGCTGTAGCCAGAGGTACTCCTGGGGTTTGGGAGATGCGAGAGCAGTTCAGGGGCAGTGTGAAACCGAGTTCTTGATGTAAAGTGCAACTCCACCGCCAGGGAGTGGTTCAGACCTATCAAATCGGAGGAGACAATAACTGGGAAGAGACACCAAGGAGTCGGAGCACATCTTTGGGAGGAAAGATTCTGTGATGTCTGGTTTATCGGCACAAGCCTGCTTTGAGAGATCTTTCAGATGAAAACAGAGACCTCGGATGTTTGAGGTGCACACAGTTAGAGATAGTAGGAGGCTTTGGGAGGGTTCAGGATGGAGGTGGGGGGGGGAGAGGTTTTGCCTGGGTAAGGTGAGGCTTTGGGGGGTGTGGGAGGAGTGTGCGGGGGAAGATTTGAGAGTGTGGGGTGAAAGTGAAGGTTTAAGTGGGTGGAGAGGGTGGAAGGTATGTGGGGTGAAAGTGAAGGTTTAAGTGGGTGGAGAGGGTGGAAGGTGTGTGGGGTGAAAGTGAAGGTTTAAGTGGGTGGAGAGGGTGCTAAGTGGGTGGAGAGGGTGGAAGGCGTGTGGGGTGAAAGTGAAGGTTTAAGTGGGTGGAGAGGGTGGAAGGCGTGTGGGGTGAAAGTGAAGGTTTAAGTGGGTGGAGAGGGTGGAAAGTATGTGGGGTGAAAGTGAAGGTTTAAGTGGGTGGAGAGGGTGGAAGGCGTGTGGGGTGAAAGTGAAGGTTTAAGTGGGTGGAGAGGGTGGAAGGTGTGTGGGGTGAAAGTGAAGGTTTCAGTGGGTGGAGAGGGTGGAAGGTGTGTGGGGTGAAAGTGAAGGTTTAAGTGGGTGGAGAGGGTGGAAGGTGTGTGGGGTGAAAGTGAAGGTTTAAGTGGGTGGGGGAAGGTTTGAGTGTGTGGGGAAAGGTTTGAGTGTGTGGGGAAAGGTTTGAGTGTGTGGGGAAAGGATTGAGTGTGTGGGGAAAGGTTTGAGTGTGTGGGGAAAGGTTTGAGTGTGTGGAGAAAGGATTGAGTGTGTGGGGAAAGGTTTGAGTGTGTGGGGAAAGGTTTGAGTGTGTGGGGAAAGGTTTGAGTGTGTGGGGAAAGGTTTGAGTGTGTGGGGAAAGGTTTGAGTGTGTGGGGAAAGGTTTGAGTGTGTGGGGGAAGGTTTAAGTGTGTGGAGGAAGGTTTAAGTGTGGAGGAAGGTTTAAGTGTGTGGAGGAAGGTTTAAGTGTGTGGGGAAAGGTTTAAGTGCGTGGGGGAAGGTTTGAGTGTGTGGGGAAATGTTTGAGTGTGTGGGGAAAGGTTTGAGTGTGTGGGGGAAGGTTTAAGTTTGTGGAGGAAGGTTTAAGTGTGTGGAGGAAGGTTTAAGTTTGTGGAGGAAGGTTTAAGTTTGTGGAGGAAGGTTTAAGTGTGTGGAGGAAGGTTTAAGTTTGTGGAGGAAGGTTTAAGTTTGTGGAGGAAGGTTTAAGTGTGTGGGGAAAGGTTTAAGTGTGTGGGGGAAGGTTTGAGTGTGGGGTGCATAAGAGAGTTTGAGTGTGGGGGAAGGTTTGGTTGTGGGGTGCATGAGAGAGTTTGAGTGTGTGGGGTGCAAGTGAAGGTTTAAAGTGAGTGGAGAGGGGGAAAGTGTGTGGGGTGTGTGGGGTGCAGGGAATGTTTGAGTGCATGGGGGAAGGTTTGAGTGTGTGGGGGAAGGTTTGAGTGTGGGGTGCATGAGTGTGTGGGAAGGTGAGAGTGAGTGAGAGTTTGAGTGTGTGGGGGAAGGTTTGAGTGTGGGGTGCATGAGAGAGTTTGAGTGTGTGGGGGAAGGTTTGAGTGTGGGGTGCATGGGAGAGTTTGAGTGTGTGGGGGAAGGTTTGGGTGTGCGGTGCATGAGAGAGTTTGAGTGTGTGGGGGAAGGTTTGGGTGTGGGGTGCATGAGAGAGTTTGAGTGTGTGGGGGAAGGTTTGAGTGTGGGGTGCATGAGAGAGTTTGAGTGTGTGGGGGAAGGTTTGAGTGTGGGGTGCATGAGAGAGTTTGAGTGTGTGGGGGAAGGTTTGAGTGTGGGGTGCATGAGAGAGTTTGAGTGTGTGGGGGAAGGTTTGAGTGTGGGGTGCATGGGAGAGTTTGAGTGTGTGGGGGAAGGTTTGGGTGTGGGGTGCATGAGAGAGTTTGAGTGTGTGGGGTGCAAGTGAAGGTTTAAAGTGAGTGGGGAGGGGGGAAGTGTGTGGGGTGTGTGGGGTTTGGGTAATGTTTGAGTGTGTGGGGACACTTCTCAAATTATAGTATGATGATGCACATTACATTCCTGCGGTGGAGACAGGGAACGAAAAGTGTTTAGTTACCTGTGAGGAGGCCGCGACTGTAAGGAACAAATCCAGCGCAGACAACGAGAAGTTCAGCTGCACTCTGTGTGCGAGTGCACATTCCAACGCTCCCAGCAGAGAGTGTAAAAGCCCCGAGTCCCGTACCACGCCCAACCCCCTGGATCGTGCTTCCTCCCCATCAGATTGAACATTACAAATAGCCTGCACGAGGCGCAGCGAAGCCACACAGACCTGTAGGGAAGATCGTGAAAAGAGAAAAAAAGAAAAAAAGAAAAAAAAAAGGAGCCGCATCACACAGATGGACAGAGATGTTGAGTGAGACAGAAGGGTGCAACATAAACAAATTTCGTCCGGTCAAGTTAAACAAACAGCTCCCCCTCGTACCCCAGTAGGGTCATCGGGAGTAGGATTTGCATGATGTTCAGTTTCCATGGCTTCGTCAGAGTCGTCTTTGCTCGCCTTCGCCGAACTGCTGGGCCCCAATCCCCTGAGTTCATGCTGAAGCCGGGAAACATGGCGTTGAGCCACCGAACAGGCGAGACGTAACAAAGCAGGCAAGCAAGGGAGATCCAATCCTGAAAGATAAAAGAAACAAGGTGGGAAAATAAAAAACAGTGAGATGTGCTAAAAGCTTGTTTTATTCTACATTAGCAAAGGTTCCCAGCGTTACCATCCCTCCTTCCCATCCCACCTCCACACGTTCCCCTCCTCACACAAAGTTACCCGGGATCTAACGCACATCCATTGGACTACCACAATTAAGCACATATTTAGAGACAAACGTTTATTTATCAAGTTGCAAAATATTGAACAGAATATCAACAAATTTGAACATATTGTTGTGATGATTTTAGGTAAACTAGATTGAATGTTTTCCCATCAAGGGCCAGAACATGTATACAGATCAAAATTGCTCGTTTGCAGGGTCTAACTATGGAGAAGTCAGCGAACGTGGCAAAGTTTTTATATACAAACTCGTCCTTCACCTTTGAGAGTTATGTCGTGAGATGAGCAGTAACATTACCTTTAAATGTATGTGTTGGTTGTGTTTGTAGTATTTTCAGTTTTTGAATAGTCATTCATAAGCGCATTTGAGAGTCATGTGACTGACTCCTTTGCCGCTCTTACCGATCATTGTAACGTCCTAATTAAGTTATTTTTCACATCTGAGACCACATTTGACGATCGCAGCTCACCATCTCACGAATTGTATACGGTTGTGGACAAAAATATTGGCACCGTCGCGCTTTTTTCAAATAATGCACCATTTCTTCCAGAAAATTGTTAAAATTAAAAAATATTTTGGTATCCACAAATGTATTTCTTTGGTTTGCAGTGGAACAAAACAAACAAAGCTGAAAAAAACACAATCTTAGCTTATTCCACACAGAAATCCTAAAATGGCCCAGACAATATAATTGGCACCTTTTAGAAGTTGTCAGAAATAATTTGATTTCAAGCAGGTGATTCTCATTTACTTTGGAATTGAACTCACCTGTGGTGAGTTGCAGGTGCCTGCAATATAAATATCATTCATAAAACCAGTTTGAAAGAGAAAAGGAGACATTCTGCTGTTTTGTGTCACTGTGTGCTCCGCAATGAGAATGGAGAAAAGAAAGAAAACCAGAGAATTGTCTGAGGAGGTCAGACAAGATTGTAGCCAATCATGTACAATCTCAAGGCGACAAGTCCATCTCCAGAGACCTTGATGTTCCTGTGTCCACCGTACGCAATGTTATCAGGAAGTTTAAGGCCCATGGCACTGTAGCCAACCTCGCTGGACGTGGCCGCAAGAGAAAACCTGATCGAAGATTGCAGTGAAGGATTGTTCGAATGGTGGAGAAAGCACCTCAATCAACTGCCAAACATATTCAAGCTGACCCTCCGACACAAGGTACGACAGTTTCAACTCACACCATCAATCACCAACTCAATGAAAGGGGGTTCTATGGTAGGAGACGCAGGACTGAGAGAGCCACAAGAAAGCCCAATTGGAGTTTGCCAAAACACACCTGAACAAGCCAAAATCGTTCTGGGAGAATTTCCTGTGGACAGATGAGACCAAATTAGAGCTTTTTGGTAAAGCACATCATCTCGATGCTTACAGAAAACAAAATGAAGCCTTCAAAGAAAAGAACACCTTCCCTACAGTCAAACATGGAGGAGGTTCAGTGATGTTTTGGGGCTGCTGTGTTACCTCTAGCACTGGGTACCTTGAATGTGCGCATGGCATCATGAAATCGGGAGATTACAAAGGCATTTTGGAGTGCAATGTTCAACCCAGTGTCAGAAAGCTGTGTCTCCATCGAAGGTCATGGGTCTTGCAGCAGGACAATGACAGCAAACACACATCAAAAAGCACACAGGAATGGTTCAAGACAAAATGCTGGACTGTTCTGAAGTGGCCAGCAATGAGTCCAGATCTAAATCCCATTGAACATCTTCATCCGCGATGAAGCGAACTCCGAGGGCCTTTCACTCACTCAACGCAGGCAGGTTGGTGGTCTTTCTGTCTTCTACCGACTCCTCTCGGCCTTGCTCCCCCAGCTCTCTCTGTGCTCTGTCCCCCTAATATTCCTACAGGTCGCACAAGATCTGCCAGCAACCCTCTAATGGTTAAACTGCCAAAATCTAGGCTCTCTGCTCACCTTCACTCCTTCATTCCTCTTTTCTCCCACCTCTGGACCAAACTGCCCCACTCCCTTCAATCCCACTCCTCCCTCCAGGTCTTTAAAACAGCTGTTCACAACCATCTCTTATCTTCCCCCATCCAAAACCTTGATCTTTTCTACACCCGCTAATTTACCCCAGATACACTTTTTTTGAAATTCCAGCTTCTTTCCTGGAAGTCCTTGCAGTGTTCATATGTTTTATACCTCTCCCACCTCCCCCCAAGCCCTCTCTCTCCCTCCCACATTTCTCTCGATGTCCCTGCTCTCAAATGTGTGTGTGTGTCCTTCCCCCTCTCTCCCCATCTTGTTTACCGCTCCACTTATTTTGTGTTTTATGTGTCGGTTTGACTTTTTGTGTGATTAATGTTAGCTCTTTTACGAGCCTCGATCTTGTACACTAAAAAAAAAAAAAAATCAAAAAAAAAAATCTGAAAACAGCAGTTGGGAGAAAGCATCCTTCAAATCTGGGAGAACTGGAGCCGTTTGCACAAGAAGAGTGGGACAAACTGCCAGCAGAGAGATGGAGGAAGCTAATTCATGGATATAAGAAGTGCTTGCCTGTAGTTATTTTGTCCAAAGGCTTTACATTACCGCAATTATCATAATGTCAATAATTTTGTCAAGGCCATTTTTTTTAATTTTCTGATTTAAAAGGATATATTAAGTTCTGAATCAAAAACAAATGTTCTGTCATATTAACAGTGAAATAAAGAATTGTGGAAACCAAATACTTTTGTCAATTGAAACATTTTTCGAGAATATTGTGTTATTTGAAAAAAGTGCAAAGGTGCCAAATTAATTTTTGTATGTGTTTGTATGTACTAGGACGTGCCCGTACGTGGGTGCCCGTTCCTTGCAAAAAAAAAAAAAATAATGTCTTCGCCCATGCATGCATGGGCGTGCCCATGGGCCCATGGGCGTGTCCGTAAGTGCGTGATGTGACCGTACAATGAATGTATCGTCCCGACGCCGCAGCTCGGATGGCGCTGCAGTTAATCGGGCCTGTATCGGCAGAGTTATTATAAACGTGTACTACAATCGATCGTACCTTACAACAATCAACACAGATTGCAACGTCAAATAAATGAATACGCTCTCAAATGTGCCGTCCGAGGCAGCGTCTGCTCGCCACGTTCAGCATCAGTACGTCGTCACTATGACTATCCGTAAGTCCGGAAGTGACGTCCTCATTTGACTGTCCGGAAGGTCGCATATCGCAGTTACGATGAATCGCAAATTAGTTTTAATTAGTTTTAAAACATAGTTTAACGCCAACATAGTTTGCCAACGTGAAATAAATGAATACGCTCTCAAATGTGCCGTCCGAGGCAGAGTCTGTTCGGCACGTTCGGCACACGTGATAGCTCGCTGCTCTCTGATTGGTTGAATCGTTTTTTGGACATAGCTCGGTAACTACTTCTCCGATTAATATGAAACCTTGAAAAGGCACATCCTCAGGTCCCCAGCAATATACCTGGCAAGGTTAAAGTATATCGGACCCGTGGTTGTCGAGAAAAAGCGGTCACAGACACACAGACATACACACAGACAAACAAACACACACACAGAGATTACTGGAATTATAGATAGATGATCAAATTTTCACCAAAGCTTTATTATGAGAATATGGATAAGGCAAATTAATAATTTTTTCAAAAGTTCAAAGGTCAGCATCATAAAAAATCATGAATTTTCATGTGATTGACCTGAAATTTTAATAATCTGCATATTGGGTCAATTAATTTGTTCACCTATCAAAAGCTAGAAGCAGATTGTTTTTTTTAGATCTAAAGCTCAAAGGTCAAGGCTGCATAAAATCATAAATGTTCATTTTGTATTTTATTTTTCCAACTATTTTCGTTATTTTGAGCATATGGAATAAGAAGAAGATGTCTTAATACAAACGGACGCGGACGGGCTTTGCATTTTCAGATACTTTCTCGTTTAGCAATTGCAACTGGTCTTACCACAACCCCTCCACTCCACCCTCATACAACTCACCCTCCAAACCCCCACCCACTCCTCCCTCCACCCCCATACAACTCTTCGGGCTCACAGGGCGGTGTTCACACCTTTATTTCATTTCCGCACACGGTTAAAAACCACAATGCGATAAGCTCCACAAACTCTTAATCGGAACCGATCCTCAAAATTCCAAATGCGAACCCCAACAAGTCCCAACTACTAAAAAAAGTTTCATTCAAAAAACGCGTCTCCATGCAATTCCCATGGAAGTATGAATACCGTTTAAAATGATGATCAAGTGAAATAAAAACTAACGCCAGAATGAGAATCATAGTCTCACTTACAACAACAACAACAACATGCATTTTAAAGGCCATTTTCCCTGCTAGAGCGGGGGTTAGCCTTGCGGTCCCCATGACAATCTTCTCCATTTTGCCCTATTTTCTGCATCTCTCCTCGTTAACCCCCTTGCCCGCATTCCTTCTTCCACCATCTTTAGCCAAGTCTTTCTCGGTCTTCCCCGTCCTCTACTTCCTTCTACATTCATTTCCATCACTCTTCTCAACCAGTCACTATCATCCTTCCTCAACACATGACCAAACCATCTCAACCTGTTCCTCTTCACAGCATCAATCACAGGCTCCATTCCCATCATCTTTCGCAATTCATCATTTGTCTTCCTCTCTCTCAACGATACTCCGCACATCCACCGAACCATTCACATTTCCACCCTTTCCAACCTTCGTTGCTGCTCTACATTCATTACCCATGTCTCGCTCCCATAAATCATAACACTTCTCACACATGCAGCATACACCTTTCCCTTCAACTTCAACGACACTCCCCTCCTCATCAGCACGCCACTCAGTTCCCGAAACTTCTTCCATGCACATCTCACTCGAGCAACCGTTGCCGAGTCTGATCCACCTTCTCCATTCAGCATGTCTCCGAGGTAGCAAAATGTTTTCACACCTTCCAGCTTCACGCTGTCTCCAAGATCCAACTCAACATTTCCTCCATCTGCAGCTCCCTCTGTGCATACCTTACATTTGAATGTAGCTGCCACACTGGTTAACGACCCTCTCAGACCACTACATTTTTGATGAACCCACTCAGCATACATTGTACCTTGAATGGAGTTCACTCTGACACCCTTCCTGCACACAGCACAGAGCCACTTCCCAGTTCTTTCCACCTCACCACATGCTTTACCACTTGCCATCACCTTCGTCTTTCCGATATTCACCTTCAGACCTTTTGTCTCCATACATTCCTTCCACTTGTTCATCTTTTCCTTCAGTCCATCCATACTTTCCGCAATCAACACCAGATCATCTGCATACAACAACTCCCACGGTAAACCCTCCTTTACGTTCTGAGCCAGCACCTCCATCACAGCTACAAATAGTAGTGGACTTAGTACCGACCCCTGATGCACTCCCATCTTCACCTCAAACTCACCACTGTTCCCGTCCTTCGTCCTTAAAGCTGTGCGTGCTCTTTTGTACATTGTCCTCAATACTCTGATCAACCATTCCTCCACTCCTAACTTCCTCAATGCCCATGTCACTACTTCACGTGGAACCCGATCGATAAGTACAGTCTCACTTAAATAAGTGCAAATATACACTTCATTATAAAATCGCAAGATATGGTAAATTTTGTCAGATTTCATGCCAGATTTGGACATTATTTAATCTAAAGCATCCAATCCTCATATCCGAATCCAGATTTTGATGATATGCTTCATTGTGTAATGATAATATCAATCGTGTTTCCAAGGCAAGGCACGTTTGAGTAGGCCGAAACAAAATGGCGGCTTAAGAACCCAGCGAGGTGCAGTGGGATGACCAAGATGGCGGGACGCCATATTGGTAAGCAACCACATCGGGTTTTTTCTTATGACCACCTCGTTAATCACCTTCAAAAATGGTGTGACAACACACCCAAACACCCAGTTTCATCCTTGCAATCTGTTGGAGGTCCAGGTGTATGCATACAAAGTTTGGGGCTGCTAGGTTTCATTGTTTTAGAGTTATGGAGGAGACAGACGGACGGACACCGATTTTATTATTATAGATGCAGGGCCAACTGGGATCACGGAGCAATCGGCATCACTCAACAACAATAACAACATGCATTTTAAGGCCATTTTCCATGCTAGAGCGGGGGTTGGCCTTGCGGTCCCCATGACAATCTTCTCCATTTTGCCCTATTTTCTGCATCTCCCCTCGTTAACCCCCTTGCCAGGATTTCTTCTTCCACCATCTTTAGCCAAGTCTTTCTCGGTCTTCCCCGTCCTCTACTTCCTTCTACATTCATTTCCATCACTCTTCTCAACCAGCCACTTTCATCCTTCCTCAACACATGACCAAACCATCTCAACCTGTTCCTCTTCACAGCATCCATCACAGGCTCGATTCCCATCATCTTTCACAATTCATCATTTATCTTCCTCTCTCTCAACGATACTCCGCACATCCACCGAACCATTCGCATTTCCACCCTTTCCAGCCTTCGTTGCTGCTCTACGTTCATATCGGCATCACTCAGAGATCATATATTAACGAACATGTATCCATATTCTGAAGCCGGGATAATGTTAGCTGATATTACAGATCATTTTCCTGTCTTTATGTACACACCTGGCTTTATTCAGTGTCCAAACTCGAAACAAACTAGAACACTCTTCAACGTCACGATGTTGACCAATATGCCTCCACCCACATTATTATAATACAGTCGGACCCCACTATTCGCGGTTCCACTATTCACGGTTGATAAAATGCGACATGCTTCTCTATTCGTGGGAAAAAGTCCCACAAATTCGCGCTTATTTTTCTTTTCGCGGCTGTGTTCCGCAGGCATTTATAAAATTCCGCAGTCTTTTCGCGGCATTTATAAAACCCATCTTTTAGCAGCCATGCATAAAGCAGCTGGACATACTTTCGCAAAAAAACTTCTACGAGCTGTGAGCATGACCTGCTCATACTGCAAGGTACTGTACTGTATAGCCGTTAGCTTGACACATTTATAAAACCCATCTTTTAGCAGCCATGCATAAAGCAGCTGGACATACGCAAAAAAAACTATGAGCCGCGTGCATGACCTGCTTATACAGTACAGTACAGTACAGTACCGTACATT
The DNA here is from genome assembly GCF_964187855.1 of Myxine glutinosa. Classification (NCBI taxonomy): domain Eukaryota; kingdom Metazoa; phylum Chordata; class Myxini; order Myxiniformes; family Myxinidae; genus Myxine; species Myxine glutinosa. The sequence continues at coordinate 105,043,858 of NC_136273.1, forward strand.
CACTGCCGTGTGCTTTGCGTTTTCATGGCTTTGGCGGACACAAATTTTAGCGGCACCATAAGCAAGCTTCGCGTGTAAATATCGTGTAAATATCCCACCAGATGTGTAAACAAGTCATCCTTGCGAATTATAGAATGCAAACGCTTCATTAAATCGATTACAGTTTGCAATTTACTGCAAAGCATCATCAGAGATGTTACACAATGAAAACGCTTCGGGGATGTTCCATCAGGGACTAAAGCAAGCCATCCTCTGCGAGTTATCGAATGCAAATGCTTCATTAAATCTATTATGGAAATTAGCAGATACTCGGATACGGCATCATCCGATAACATCCCCCAAAAACAATGGGCTCCCGCAGATACCCATAATGCTCGCAATCCTACATAATACAGATTGTGTCCTCAATCTCAATCATTGTTCTTGTCCCGTTGCTTCAACAACAACAACAACAACAACAACAACAACAACAACAGGCATTTTAAGGCCATTTTCCCTGCAAGAGCGGGGGTTAGCCTTGCGGTCCGGTCCCCATGACAATCTTCTCCATTTTGCCCTATTTTCTGCATCTCCCCTTGTTAACCCCCTTGCCGGCATTTCTTCTTCGACCATCTTTAGCCAAGTCTTTCTCGGTCTTCCCCGTCCTCCACTTCCTTCTACATTCATTTCCATCACTCTTCTCAACCAGCCACTTTCATCCTTCCTCAACACATGACCAAACCATCTCAAACTGTTTCTCTTCACAGCGTCCATCACAGGCTCTATTCCCATCATCTTTCGCAATTCATCATTTGTCTTCGTCTCTCTCAACGACACTCCACACATCAACCGAACCATTCGCATTTCCATCCTTTCCAGCCTTCGTTGCTGCTCTACGTTCATTACCCATGTCTTGCTCCCATAAATAATAACACTTCTCACACATGCAGCATACACCTTTAGCTTCAGCTTCAACGATACTCCCCTCCTCGTCAGCACACCACTCAGTTCCCAAAACTTCTTCCATGCACATCTCACTCCAGCAACCATTGCCAAGTCTGATCCACATTCTCCATTCAGCATGTCCACCAGGTAACAAAATGTTTTCACACCTTCCAGCTTCACACCGTCTCCAAGATCCAACTCAACATTTCCTCCATCTGCAGCTCCCTCTGTGCACACCTTACACCTGAATGTAGCTGCCACACTGGTTAATGACCCTCTCAAACCACTACATTTTTGATGAACCCACTCAGCGCACATTGTACATTGAATGGAGTTCACTACGACACCCTTCCAGCACACGGCCACTTCCCAGTTCCTTCCCCCTCACCACATGCTTTACCACTTGCCATCACCTTCGTTTTTCCAATATTCACCTTCAGACCTTTTGTCTCCATACATTCCTTCCACTTGTTCATCTTCTCCTTCAGTCCATCCATACTTTCTGCAATCAACACCGGATCATCTGCATATAACAACTCCGACGGTAAACCCTCCTTTACGTTCCGAGCCAGCACCCCCATCACAGCTACAAATAGTAGTGGACTTAGTACCGACCCCTGATGCACTCCCACCTTCACCTCAAACTCACCACTGTTCCCGTCCTTCGTCCTTACAGCTGTGCTCGCTCTTTTGTACATTGCCATCACTACTCTGATCAACCATTCCTCCACTCCTAACTTCCTCAATGCCCATGTCACTACTTCACGTGGAACCCGATCGAATGCTTTCTCCAGATCAACAAACCCAAGAAACAACTTCTTCCTCTTCTCGATGTACTTCTCCTGCAACTGCCTCACAATAAAAAGCGTGTCTGTCGTTCCTCTTCCTGGCATAAATCCAAATTGTATTTTGTCAATCTTCACTTTCTTCCTTATCCTCCTCTCCAACACCCTTTCCAATACCTTCATTCCATGCTCCAATAACTTTATCGCTCGATACGAGCCACAGTCCAGAGGGTCACCTTTCCCCTTGTATAGAGGGACGAGGGTACTCAGTTCCCAATCCACTGGAATGCGGCCTTCTTTCACCACCAGATTGCAGATCTCTGTCATTCTCTTCACACCCCAATTTCCCGCTGCCTTCAACATATCTCCCACAACTCCCGTCGGCCCTCCCGCTTTTCTACTCTTCATTGCTTTTATCGCTTCCTCAACTTCCTTCTCGGTTATCTTATCTGCCGGTCCTAAAACTGGGTTACTCTCTATGTTGCCATCCCATTCATTCTCTGCATTCAACAGCATTTCCATATATATTTTCCATCTTCCTTCAATTCCATCTGGGTCCACAACGATTTGTCCCACTTCATCCTTCAAGCAAATGACCCCCATCACATCACACCTCTCTTTCGCTTTCTGCTTTGCAATCCTAAATACCGCTCTCTGACCCTCTTCCAAATCCAAGTGTTCTCCGAACATTTTCCTACATGCCTCCTGCGCCTTTGCTACCTCTTTCTTTACCTCTTTCTCTTTCCCGTTGCTTCGACCTGTGTTTTTGACACTCGCTCTGCTCATCGTTCAATAATGGCTCCCGAGCGCAAGACCAGTGCCGGAAATGTGTCGACTACCAAGAGGCAGAAGAAAGTGATGCGCCAGAGCCAGAAAGTGGAGCTGCTGGACCGGCTTTTGAGAGGAGAGAGTGCGGCCTCTGTTGGCAGGCATTACGGCGTCAAGGAATCCACCGTTCGCTGCATACGGAAGAAGAAGGCGATTCGCGAGAAAGTTTCAGCGAGTGCTGCATTGACTACAAAGGTGGTCACCCATGTCCGGAATGTCCACATGGAAATGATGGAGAAGACTCTCAGAATATGGATTGAGGACAACACGCAGACGAGGGACTTCATGCTGAAAATCGTGATGCTGAACCGTTGCCTAAATCCGCTCATCGAGGACGTGTTGGACGCTATTCCAAAGGTTTCCGAGGAGGAGGAGGCGGGCAGTAATGATGAAGAGGTGTCGAGGTCCAACCTCACAGACCAGTTCCTGGGCGAGTTGCTGCAGGACATGTGGGTGCTTGGGGACAGGGTGCAAGATGCTGACCCAGTCGTGGAGAGGTACCCCAAGTTCAAGAGAGCCTTGGATGATGCGCTGCTCCCGTACAAAGAGCTGTATCAAAATGTTGGGCAATGTGTCGGGCAGCTCCCCATCACCCATTTATTCAGCCCTGCTCCCTCCACCTCAAGACCACCAGCACCCTCTCCTGCATTCCTCTCAGTGTCCTCATCAGCATTCTCACCAGTGTCCTCACCTTCTCCTACCTCTCTGCACCACTATTTGGGTCACCCTCAAAGTTCGAGGAATTCTTGGGATTTAAATTCACCATAATCATCACCATCATCATTTAAAAGTTGCGTGTGTTTGTAAAATAAAATTTTTAAACGGTACATGATGGTGTAGTGTTTTTTTTACTTTCACGGTACTCTATGGGTAAGCACTTTTAATAAACTAAGCACATTCCTTCAATAAATTGGAAATGGTACCTGGTGTTGTCGATTTTTAAAATTTATTTGTAAGCATTTTTTGTGAAACTGCAATCATGTCCATTTGCGGTCGAAAACAATTTAAACTTAAATTTTTTTCCTCTATGAATCAGGTTTATTAAAACCTATAACGTATCCCCCTTTTCCACCATTGAAACAATGCCGCAGCATACATTCACAGGATGTTTTTGTCGACCTTCGCGGGTTTTTGTCGACCTTCGCGGGTTTTTGTCGACCTTCGCGGGTTTTCGTCGACCTTCGCGGGTTTTCGCCGACCTTCGCGGGTTTTCGCCGACCTTCGCGGGTTTTCGCCGACCTTCGCGGGTTTTCGCCGACCTTCGCGGGTTTTCGCCGACCTTCGCGGGTTTTCGCCGACCTTCGCGGGTTTTCGCCGACCTTCGCGGGTTTTCGTCGACCTTCGCGGGTTTTCGTCGACCTTCGCGGGTTTTCGTCGACCTTCGCGGGTTTTCGTCGACCTTCGCGGGTTTTCGTCGACCTTCGCGGGTTTTCGTCGACCTTCGCGGGTTTTCGTCGACCTTCGCGGGTTTTCGTCGACCTTCGCGGGTTTTCGTCGGCCTTCGCGGGTTTTCGTCGGCCTTCGCGGGTTTTCATCGACCTTCGCGGGTTTTGTCTCACCATTTCCAGGACTTTCATCGACTTTCACAGATTATCGTCGACATTCTCTGAATTTGCATCACCATTTGCGGATTTTGCCTCGCCGTCCGCAACCTGGTTCTCTCTAGTCGCGAATTTTCACGACTCAATAACCTATCCCCCTTTTTCCATTGAAACAATGCCCCGCTATTCCCGAGTTTGGCTATTCGCGGATTTTCCAGGAACGTATCCCCCGCGAATAGTGGGGTCCGACTGTACTTGTACCTTGACTTAAATCTATTCAGCTGTACTCAAGTTATCAAATTTTTACCTGACATGACCTCAGACCTTCGACCTATTAACCCCAAAATTCAATCAGTTAATGTTTAAATCATTATACATACCTGCACCAAGTTTTAATTTAAATCCTTTCAGCTGTTCACAAGTTATCACATTTTTACCTGACATGACCTCTGACCTTTGGACACCAAAATCTAATCAGTTAATCTTTACATCATTATACATATCTGTACCAAGTTTGAATTGGATCCCTTTAGCTGCTCTCAAGTTATAGACATATTACAGACTTTGACCTTTGACCTCTTGACCACAAAATCGAATCAGGTCATCTGTGCAGCATAATACATATTTGTACTAACTTTGGTCAGAGTCCCATCACTGGTTCACAAGTTATTGCGGTAACAGGATTTTTACCGAATATGACCTCTGACCTTTGACTTTGTGACCCCAAAAGAATCAATTCATTTTTACCTCATTATACATACCTGTACCAAGTTTGACCAAGATCCTGCAACTACAGACCAATGAGCCTTCTCCCAATTATCAGCAAAGTCATGGAATCCATCATTGCTTCGGATATCAAATCTTTCCTCTTCTCAAATGACTTGATCTCTGATCATCAATTTGGTTTCAGACCAGGTCACTCTACTCTGGACATGCTGCTTCTGCTGTCTCAACAATGGATGGAGGTCTTTTTTTTTTTTTTTTTTTTTTTGTATACAAGATCGAGGCTCGTGAAAGAGCGAACATTAATCACACAGAAAGACAAACAGACACATAAAACAAATAACATCGGGAGCGGTAGACAAGATGGGGAGAGAGGGGGAAGGACACAAACACAACATTTGAGAGCAGGGACCAGCTGGTTGAGCTGGGGTACTCAGCAGACAGGATGCATCTGTTTCCAAAGGTGGTGGGCTGTGCACCAACTGATGAGGTTAGCGTACACCGCCATCGATGACACCGCCACAAATGCAAAATGCAAAATGCAAAATGCAAAAATGCAAAAAAATGCAAAAACCTCAATGCAAAACAGGAAATTAGAGCTGTCTCCCTTGACATATCACGTGCCTTCGATACGGTCTGGCACCCCGCTCTGGGGAGTGCCAGACAGTAATCTCACCAAAAACGCTCACCAAAATCTCCTACTATGGTATCCATGGAAATCTCCATGCTTGGCTTGCAGACTTCCTCTCAAGTCGTAGTCAACGTGTGGCCCTGAATGGGTTTCTCTCATCTCCCCTTCCTGTTCAGGCTGGAGTTCCCCAAGGCAGTGTTCTGGGCCCTGTGCTTTTTCTGGTCTTCATCAATGATCTCTGACTCTCTTGAAAATCCTCTCTATCTCTTTGCTGATGACTCTACCCTCTGTCGCTCCATTCCTCATCCCTCAGATCGGCAGTCTGTGGCCTCCTCACTCTCTGCAGACCTGGACAAAATCACAGACTGGGCAAACAAGTGGAACATGTCTTTCAATCCTGACAAATCTCACACTCTTACGATGTCTCTCCGAAAAGACCGACTGGACAACCCTCCCATCCACTTTCTGAATAATCCTCTCCAAGAAGTTCTGTCACTCAAGCTTTTGGGTCTCACTATCTGCCATGATCTTTTCTGGGAAAACCACATTTCAAATCTGGCCTCCAAAGCCAGTCGCCGACTGGGCATCCTCCGTCGTGTGAAGTCCTTCCTTGGCACACCTGAGCTCCTCACCACATACAAGGCTTTCATCCGCAGCTCAATAGAATACTGCTATGCCCTCCAGGGCGGTGCTCCTGCCTCACACCTAGCTCGGCTTCACGCTGTTGAAACCAAAGCTTTCAGAATCATTGGAATCTCCCGCGATGAAGCCAACAGCGAGGGCCTTTCACTTACTCACCGCAGGCAGGTTGTTGGGCTTCCTGTCTTCCACAAACTCCTCTCCGGCCTTGCTCCCCCAGCTCTCTCTGGGCTCTGTCCCCCAAATATTCCGATAGGTCGCACAAGATCTGCCTGCAACCCTCTTATGGTTAAAATGTCAAAATCAAGACTCTCTGCTCACCTTCACTCCTCCATTCCTCTTTTCTCCCGCCTCTGGAACAAACTCCCCCACTCCCTTCAATCCCACTCCTCCCTCCAGGTCTTTAAAACAGCTGTTCACCACCATCTCTTATCTTCCCCCATCCAAAACCTTGATCTTTTCTACCCCCGCTAATTTCACCCCAGATTCACTTTTTTTAAATTACCAACTTCCTTCCTGGAAGTCCTTGCAGTGTCCTTGTGTTTTATACTTCTCCCACCCCTCCCCCCCCTTCCCACGCCTCCTCCCCCCAAGCCCTCCCACAGATCTCCCGATGTCCCTGCTCTCAAATGTTGTGTTTTTGTGCTTTCCCTTCTCTCCCCATGTTGTCTACCTCTACCCTTATTATATGTTTTGTGTGTCTGTTTGATTTTATTTTTTTTGTGTGATAAATGTGAGCTCTTTCACGAGCCTCGATCCTGTATGCAAAAAAAAAAAAAAATCCCTTCAGCCATTCTCAAGTTATCGCGGTAATGAAAATCCATCACGGACGGACAACAGACAACCTGAAAACATAATGCCTCCGGCGATTTCGTCAGCGGAGGCATAAAAACTCATGGGACCAGTGATTTTAATGACATCATCTATCAATCCTTGGTTTTCAGGCACCTTGCAAAAGTTGTAACACAATCACATCCTGGACCCTTACTCTCTCACGTGTACCAGTGTTTGACAGGTTGTACATGGGATTTGCTACCATTCCATGTTGTGAATCTCCACGTCGTTTCAGGTTCACGAAACCTCAAATTATTGCGGCTCCTAAAGTTGATCAAGATCATCATGCAAACCAGGCCAAAACTACCAATGATCGGTGACGGTGAAGCTCTTTCCTGAATCAAAGTTGATGTCTCTGTCCCTTTCCTTCCTCATCTCGTAACCTGGGTGAAACCCCTCCCACAGACATTTACCGGGCAAAGGTGCGGAGGTCAGCACGAGGGTCGTAGCTGCGATGAGGCGGGCATGAGTCCGGTCTAGCCAAGAGATCTCTCGATCACTCAAACCCTCGAGAATGGTGAGCAGTGTCGGAAGGATTTCATCAGATGGAGGGATAAACCTGTAGGAGAGTCCAGGGAAAGTGAGCACGAGTCAGGCATCTAGGTGTGAAGACAAGTGATCATTAAAGATGAAATGAGTGGTCTTACTCTCCCCAGCTGTGCAGGAGAACGAGGAAGGAAGTGGTAAGGATGGGCAGTAACTTCAGGCTGCTCAGTCCTGTGCCATCGGAAGCCTGAGACAAAGTGCTTTGCTGCATTAGACACATCCAAAAGCATCATCAAACATCACAAGACAGATCCACATTAAACCCCCAAATTCGGAGACCACAGTTTTTGGCAATATAAAATGTTAAACACAAAAACAACAACTCTGTCATACCCAATTTATATGATATAAAAAAAATATTTGCTCTTGGGATAGCGCCCTTTAATTATCGATTTCCCTCAATCTTCTGCGATCTCCTCACCAAAGCCTGCAGTGCTTCCAGGATATCAGCGAGCATGGCTCTCCTCTGTTTTGGTTGAGAAAGGCAAAGAGCTTCACCCTGTTCAAGTCAGATCAGCAAACAAAAAGATGTCAAGCTATTGGAGGTGCAACCAAGCAAAAGACATAGCTGCCAAAGGATGTGGTACAGCTTAATTAAGGATGGGTGGGTGTAGAGCCGAGAATGCGACGAGAAGAGGAGGAAAGGGTATTCCACAAAGTGATGGATGCCGGTAAGAAACAAGGATGAAGAGAGGAGGAAAGGGGGAAAGGGGACGCAAGATGGGCGCAGAGCACATAAGGAGAAAGGGAACACAAGATTGGTGCAGAGCACATAAGGAGAAAGGGGACACAAGATTGGTGCAGAGCACATAAGGAGAAAGGGGACACAAGATTGGTGCAGAGCACATAAGGGGAAAGGGGACACAAGATTGGTGCAGAGCACATAAGGAGAAAGGGGACACAAGATTGGTGCAGAGCACATAAGGAGAAAGGGGACACAAGATTGGTGCAGAGCACATAAGGAGAAAGGGGACACAAGATTGGTGCAGAGCACATAAGGAGAAAGGGGACACAAGATGGGTGCAGAGCACATAAGGAGAAAGGGGACACAAGATGGGTGCAGAGCACATAAGGAGAAAGGGAGCAAGTTAGATGGCTGAAGGGTGGAGATGTCATTGCTACAACATAACAAAGGAGGAGTAAAACCCCTGAATAGTTACATCACACTATTTATGAAAATAATAGAGAATCATTGATGACAAGGAGAGCAAGAGCTTCTTAAATGAAGATAGAATTGCACACGTACAAGTGAGTACAAAGTGGAAATTTTGTCTGCCCATGCAAATTTTACAGTGTTGTATGAGCGGTTGCATTCTTTTACATGAGTGGTAGCAAGCATGAGGAATGTTCTCCAGGCGGCAGTGAAGAGTGCCACCTCCTCGGGCACAATCTCCCCAGCACATTCTAGACTTGCGACACCCTTTGCCATATCACGCATGTACATAGACCAGTGCTCGTATCTGTGCTGCGCAAACAATCTATTCAGAACTGTCCGCAGCTCCGTGCAAGGCCTGAGGGTGATCGTACAATCCGGAAGCAAACATCAATTCACGAGACATACTGCATGTTTTGAGGCAAACACAGGATTCTCTGCAGTGATCCTTTTTGACTCACCTTTGCATGTAGTAGATTTCGAGGGAAACTATTTTGAGAATGAAAGCACAGGCTTGCAGGATATTCATCTGTGGAAAGTGGGAATGTTTGGAAAGAGGTGTTAAAAATATTTTAAAGCTTGCTAGCTTTCATTTTAATACATCCCGGGTTGGTAGGGACTGCAAGCAGCCATCTCACATCAGGACCAGTCTGCTATATCTACGACCCTGATGCTAACTCAGCCTGGGAATTCTTCCATAGAATCCTGCGCTCTCTCTCATGCACAGATTCATCCCATCTCTTCTTCAATTATTGTACCCTTCATCCCACTCATGGTTCTTCCAATCTCAATGCATTAAAAAAAATCCATAACGAGTGTGTATCCACTCCCAGGAGAGCCAAAAAACAACATAAACAAGTACAAAAAGTTTTAATTAAAACAAAAGCCGCGTCGATATTACACAATGCCTAGATGCAGCTGTGCCTATAACGTCGATGTTATAGGCACAGGACATTCCTATTGATTCGATTACTTGATGTTATTTTTGTGCAAAGTGAAAATATATCTCGGCAATTTCCCGTGTGTGGCGACGAATTTTTAATATATCTCGGCATTTTCCCGTCTGTTATTTCAGGCGGTGTATGACTGACCATGCCGTGATTGTAAAAAAATATATCTCGGCAATTTCTCGTGTGTAGCGACACGTGAACGAAGCTATGCTCCTCTCTCCACATTATTGTGACGACGTATAAATTAAATATTTCATCGTGACGATTGTCATCAAATGGACGAATTTTTAATATATCTCGGCATTTTCCCGTCTGTTATTTCAGGCGGTGTATGACTGACCATGCCGTGATTTAAACAAAATATATATATCTCGGCATTTTCCCGTCTGTTATTTCGGGCGGTGTATGACTGAGCATGCCGCGATTTAAAAAAAAAAAATCTCAATGGACTTGAAGTTACAGGCCTTTGAGAATTCATTTCGTTCTATAAAGGGCAACTTTCATCGGATTTTCTTCCCGTTTTTTTTCAACCGAGTCTAAAACTATGTGAGCGACTGTGAAAAATGAAATGATATATCGAATTTGATTTGAAATAAAACTGTGAGAGAGGAAGACACCACGGGCCTACAAAACAGGCCTCAAAGCTATGCGAGTTAATAAAATGGTGGATATTTGTTTATATGAAGCCTCCCACAATGGGTGGAGCTATGGTTCCCAGAATGGGTGGAGCTTTGAGGTTTTGTCTTCTCTGCAAGAACAAGAACAAGAAGAAGAAGAAGAAGAAGAACAACAACAGCAGAGGGCACTCTATTAGCAGCGTCTGCGACGCGGCTAAAAACTAAATCAATAAGCCTGGTGGCATCTTGTTAGCTTTGTCTCTGGGGTGTGCTCCTGCTCCAACACACCCCTCTCTTCAAATGACAATAGCCGACTCCTCTCGTAAGTAGGCCGAATGCCTCAATTCTGTGTTTGCTTCCAAATCCTGTTTCACAAACCCCTCACTCTTGGTACCACCCTTCCCTGTCGTAGCCAACTGCACGTGGACACTCTATTTTGCACCTGAGAAGGTGGGGAAGTTCTGTCAACCCTCGGCATCAGCTCATATGTCCGAAAAAGCTGCTCTGCTGGTCTTGCACATCCTGTCCCCACCCTTTCAATTGCACTAAATAATCTTCCATCTGTTTGGAAATCCACCAACATCACTGCACGACATAACTAGCACGGCACGCAGAAGGGGGCATACCTCCACCAAGCTGAACACTTTACGTTTTGTATCCCACTAACAGGTCGGATCTGGATTCGGACCTGAATCAAAATCGAATCGGCATATTCTTGTCACCAACCCGAGTCATCCACCAAGTTTTGCAATAACTCATTCACAACTTTTTGAGATATCGTACTATGTATCCTTCTTGGCACTATCACTCAATGGTGATCAAAGAATCGCTTTAAAAAAAATAATTCTTATCCGGATCCGGATCTTCACCAAAATTGAAACAATTGTTCCTTGTCATAGCCCTGTTGTGGAATTTTGGACTTACACTTCCACACCCCCAACCTGCATACCAAGTTTCGACCGAATCTGTCCACAACTTTGAGATATTGTGCTATGTATCATTTTTTTGCCTGATATCTCAATGTTGAGGAATCATTTAAAAATTCGCAGATCCGGATGCAGATGCGGATCTTCACCAAAATCTAATCATTTTGTCCTTGTCAGATACCAAAGCTCTCCAGCAAATTTCGTCTGAACCAGTCCACAACTTTTTGAGATATCCTGATCACAGAAAAACAAGCAGACAGACAGGGGTGAAAACGTAACCTCCATCCACCTTTGGTGGTGGAGGTAAAAAGGTGCAAAAAACAGATCCTTGCAACTACAGACCAATCAGCCTGCTGCAAATCATCAGCAAAGCCATGGAATCCATCATTGCTTCAGATATCAAATCCTTCCTCTTCTCCAATGGCTTGATCTCTGATCATCAGTTTGGATTCAGACCAGGTCACTCCACCTTGGACATGCTGCTTCGACTCACCAATCAATAGATGGAGGCCCTCAATGTCAGACGTAAGATCAAGGCGGTCTCTCTGGATCTCACCTTGTTCTCCAAACTCTCTACCAATGGAATCCAGGGCCAATTCCACACAGATATAACTGATCTCCTCCACTCGCGCAGCCAAAGTGTGGCTCTCAACGAAATCCTTTCATCTCCTCCTCTCCCTTTGAGAAGAGGCTGAAGTGCTACCAAGGCAGTGTGCCGTCTTCTCCCTCCCACGACCTCCCCCTCTTCACCCGCCCTCACAATCTACTTTCTTAACAATACTCTTGTAGACGGGTCAATATACAACCAGAACAGCCGTACCCCAAAAAAATTGCAAATTTTAGTTTTATTGCATTTCCTTATATTTTAAGACTTACTTAGGAACATATCAAAAGTTGGACAGAAATGGACCATGGGAAAGTAAAAATTTTTGACATGATAAAAATGTCACAAAACCATGCACGATTCACTACGTCGAAAACGTCTTTGGTTTTTTATTTTTGTTTCTTTTTGTTTATATAAATTAATTTGTTCCACTGAGACCAGCTGCAAAGGCAACATTTTATAACACTTGTTTCGTGTCTTTAACAATGTTTACATCTGCTACCTGACACATGTCTTTAACAATATGACCTCCCAGCATGTAGGCGAATGACCTAATTCCTCACTGGTAGTTGTGCAGCTTGACTGAGTAACAACTCCACATGAATGAGTTAATTACACCTAATTAGGACTCAATTGGACAACGTTGTATGGTAAACATTGGAGATACAATACAATACAACCAAGGAGATACAGTACAATACAACCAAGGCCAAGGCAGTAGCAAAAAGACAGGTAGGCCTATGCATACAATTGCCCCATATATTCTACATGTATTTTGTACTCCTACAACTGTAGTGTACGATGGTATTTATTTTCCAGGTTCTAGAGTTGTGGGGATGCATATTTATTTAATAGGAATGGGACCAGTTGATTGGGGGAAGGGGGGGGGGGGGGGGGTTCTATCAGTATGTTTTTCTTCTGGACTATACATATCTTTTCCTGGTGCACCTTGTGACTAAGCAACAGAGCCCTTGTATATAATTCATTTCAGATGCAGAAAGCAATGGGATGACCACTATGCAGATTATTCCATAGTATGTTTCCTCCTAATATATATCTTACATAAATATCTCAGTTTCAGGGGCGGAGAATGCTCTGATGGCATTCAATGTATATGGCCAATGTAAATTGACTGCATGCTTCTAAAAGATCTCATTTTTGTATTTTCAGAGATAGAAAATGAACTCTTTATATGGTAAAGAGACCTGCCCTTTATGCCAAAGGGGATTGGACTGTGAGGAAACAGTATCAGTTCGTGAGAAAGGAGCAGAAGGCATCAACCGTGCAAGTGCCGAAAGGGGTGTTGACATCAGAATTCTAGCTGGTACCAGTGTTCACAAATCATGCCGAGTGAATCACATAAACAAAAAGGACATTGCTTTAACCAAGAAGGATCATGCGGAATCAGGTCCATCAGTCAAGAGGAGTGCTCGCATTTCCCTGGGACCATATGACAGTAAAACACATTGCCTTTTCTGCGGCACTGAAGTTAAGGAAGAGGGCCCAAAGCGAGGCCATGCAGAAACAGCCAGTTTTGGCTACGTGAAGACTGACGCATTTGTTAAAACTATATCAGTTCATTGCAAAACAAGGAGCGATGAATTGGACAACGCTGTTCCTGTTGCTGTTCAAGGACAACCTTGCTGTTCAAGGCCGCATTGAATATTTTGAGGGTGATCTCCATGCAGCTGACTGTGTGTACCACAAGTCCTGCAACATTAATTTCCGCACAATGCGAGACATTCCACAACGGTTCAAGCCGACTGAGTCAAACAAGAGACGAAAAATGGGAAGGCCTAAGGACAGTGACCAGAATGAGGCTTTCGATAAGGTGTGCTCTTTTCTTGAAGACAATGATGAGGAACAGTTAACAATTACAGACCTCGTGGCTAGAATGGAACAATACCTGGGCGATAGTGAATCCAATGCATATGGGAACCAATACATGAAGGAACAGCTTAAAAAACGATATGGGGAATCTATATTCATGGCAGAGGGTAGAGGCTTAAAAGACATTGTGACATTCAGAGAAAAAATGTCCCAGATCCTCCGTGACCACTACAATGCACCACGAGAAGATGATGAAGAAGCACAAAAACGTGCAATTCTTCAGACTGCTGCAAAACTAATAAAAAGTGACATAAAAACAACAGTTGCACCACATGGGGATACATACCCAACTACTGCAGACCTAAGCCTTACTGCTGCATTGGGGTATGTCCCAACTAGCCTGCGATTCTTGCTGCAGCATCTTTTGGTCGGGAAAGATACATCTAGGGAGGTTGCTGGTATTGGACAAGCAGTCATCCAAGCAGTGCGTCCAAGGGCTGTAATTGCACCATTGCAGCTTGGTCTTGCAGTGCAAATGCATCACTTGTATAGGTCTCGTTTCTTGATAGATAGTCTATCAACCTTTGGCTTTTCCTCATCTTACTCCGAAGTGCAACGGTTTGAAGTAAATGCAGCCTCTTCTCTTGCTCCGGATGTGTTTGGAGGTGACACCGACATTCTTGATACATCCTTGTTATTTGCTGGAGACAATGTGGACCACAACATCATAACGTTGGATGGAAAGGGTACCTTTCATGGGATGGGCATGATAGCAGCTATTACACCAGGGCGTCAATCTAGCCACATCATATCTAGAAAGAAAATGTCTGACAGGAAGCTCGTCGAACTGACGAAGATCAATATAATAGATTACCGCTATGCAGAGCACGTCAACCGCAACCTCAAATTTCAGCCCCTCCCTTTGTTATCAATTTGTGATCGCCCAATTGACATATTATGGGAGATGTCATTTTGCTTCGAAAAGAGTGCACCAAATTGGCAAGGCATGATGCACTTTCTGCATGAGGAGTGTGATCACCCAGGGAAAGCCTCAATACAGTTTCTCCCAATGATTGATATGAACCCAGGTGACAAAACCTGCATCTTGTCAACTCTTGATTACCTGAGCAAACTTGCATCAAAACACAACATGCCAGCAATCATCACATTTGACCAACCGCTGTTTTGGAAGGCCTCTGAGATAGTGAATGCTCTTCCTGCTGATAACCCAATCCATAATGCAGTGCTACTGCTTGGGAGCTTCCACACATTAATGAATTTGTTGGGTGCCATTGGAAGTTTGATGGATGGAAGTGGACTGAAAGAGATCCTGGAAACAGTGTATGGTCAAAATGCTGTTGTGCACATGCTGAGTGGGAAGGCGGTGCAACGTGCTTTTCGTGGCCATTTGCTTGTGGATCAGTGTCTTACACGTCAGGTTGTTGGCAAGATTGTGGAAGTTGACCCTGGGTTTCAAGAACAAGTGGCAGAACTGGAGCGACTGTACATTTCCCTGGAGACTGTCGAAAGTGACACTATAGAGTCTGTGTTGCAATCAGAGTGCATTCATTTCATTGACAATAGATTGAATCAGGAAAGGAATAAACTTGCAAAGGACTCGAAAACCAGTGCACTTTGGATCAACTACCAGCGTATGTTGGGAATTGCAAGGGCACTTGTGGCAGCTGATCGGACGGGGTCCTGGGAGATGCATCTCCAAGCCATATCAGCTTGCTTGCCGATATTTGCAGCTGCTGGCCATCCCAATTACCTGAAGTCAGCTCGACTCTATCTCGAGAAGATGCTTGCGTTAGAGGATGACAACCCTGAGGTTCATCAGAAGTTCCAATCTGGTTATCATGTAATCCGGCGCAGTGACCAATACTGGGCTGGCCGAGGCTCTGATCTTGTGATAGAACAGACATTAATGCGCTCACTGAAAAGCCAAGGGGGGCTGACTCGAGGAAGTGGGATGTCAGAGCACCAGAGAGCAGTTTGGACTCTGTCTTCAACCATATCGTCCTCCTACAACCTTGCTATGCAAGAACTGACCTCGAGTAGCTACTCAACAAGTGAACAACATAAGGAGTTGACAACATCCAGGGTGAGTCGAGATGAAGCTGATCGTGGCAAAGTTGCCGAAAAACTGGACAGCTTCACACCATTTTCTGATGACAAGTCATTGCGCAATATCATCACAGGGGTTACTGCAAATGAGGATGTCAATGTTCATGACCTATTCAAAGTAGGTAGTGACATTGTCAAGAAGATGGATGATCACCCAGCTTACTCCTATTCACACAAAAGGAGTTCTAAAGCCAAGACACTTGCATTCAGCAGGGCAGTCAAAGTTGCTGAGGACCGCACAATAGATCCAGCGTTACTAATCGAGAGGTTCTTAGTGGTGTCACAGACGGGAGATCTCCAGATAGGTGAAGTGATGAAATATGAACTCTGCCCATACCCAATGTCTCTTTTTGAGGCAAAAAACATCCTGCGCCAGCCAGATAAACCACAGTTGGCGGAGGCAATAAGGAATTATGCTACAACCAAATCTGACAATGCTGTCAACCAGACAGTTCCAGGAACAGATCACTATGTTCTTGACGGGGGATCACTTATTCACCGCTTAAAGTGGACAGAGGGATTCACCTACAGTTCCATTGCAGATGAATATGCCTCATTTACAGTACGACACTATGGCAAAGCTACTGTTGTGTTTGATGGTTATGAGGCTGGGCCAAGCACAAAGGACTGTTCTCATCAACGTCGGAATAGAAACAAGAATGCCACCAAGGTTAACATTACGGAGTCAACAAAATTTGTTGGGAAAAAGGAGGACTTTCTGTCGAATGAGTCAAACAAGCAGGCAATGATACTGTTGATTATAGAGGTGTTGCACAAGGAAGGCTGTGAGGTGATCCAAGCAGAGGGAGATGCTGATGTTGAGATTGCAAAAGCGGCCGTCGCAAATGCGGCTTCCAGATCTACAACCCTCATTGGAGAAGATACAGATCTCCTTCTCCTCCTACTCTTCTATATGGTGGAGACAAACTGCATTGAACTCTATTTCCGTTCTGACAAGGCAAAATCAAATGTCTACAATATCAAAGTCCTTCAGCAGATACTTGGAAATGCAGCCTGCAGAGATATATTGTTCCTTCATGCATTAACTGGCTGTGACGCAACGTCTCGTGTCTTTGGGATTGGAAAGAAGTCAGGGTTTCAAAGAATCATCAAGAAAGAAAAGGAACTGATAGACAGCTCAAAGGTGTTCTGTAAACCACAGCAGAGTCAGGATGTTATTGAAACTGCAGGCTGCAGAGCAATGGTGGCATTGTTTAAAGCAAATCAGAACGACTCATTGGCATCGATCAGATACAACATTCTCTGCAAAAAGGTTGCAAGGGCTAAGGCATTTGTCACTCCTGAAAGACTGCCACCCACATCCGCTGCCTGCAAGTTTCATTCTCTGCGGACCTATTACCAGGTAATGGAATGGATGGGCCTTTGTTGTGGAATGGAGCCAACGGAGTGGGGATGGAAGGTAGAAGGAGGAAAACTTGTTCCAGTGATGACAGACAAAAGCCCTGCTCCAGACATACTACTTCAGATGATTCACTGCAACTGTTCAGGGGGGTGCAAAACACTAAGGTGTTCATGTAGGAAGCATGGATTAGAGTGCACCAGTGCATGTGGACATTGCCAGGACAGCAACTGTGACAATATGAGTGTTGAACCAGACATAGAGGAGGAGGAGGAGGACGATGAAACTGGAATCTAAGACTAGAAGGCATATGGTACTTCCACATGTGTCAAAATTGTCCAATTTTTTATATGTTGCTTTCCATGTCATAGACTGGCAGAAACAATCAAAGAACATATATTTGTGCAAATATTTACTTTAAATTGCGAATGGTCTCAGGATTAGCACTGCATAAACTACCAGCAACGATCATAATACAAATATTGGTGCAAAATTTACTTTAAATTGTTAGTGGTCTGATGATTATCAGTCAATTTTTTTACGTTTTATCTGCCGGCAGCCATCTTGTTTTCTGACGTCACTGAGGGACTTTCCCATGCGTCAAAATTGTCCAACTTTTAATATGTTGTCTTCCACTTCATAAACTACTAGAAATAAGCATAAAACAAAAATTTGCAATTTTTTGGGGGTCAGGCAGTATATTGACCCGTCTATTGAGGAAGTTCAACTTCTCAAACTCCTGGGTCTCACTATCAGCCATGATCTTTATTGGGCAAACCACATTTCAAAGTTGGCCTCCAAAGCCAGTCGCCGACTGGGAATCATCTGTCATACAAAGTCCTTCCTTAGCACACCAGAACTCCGACCCACCTAAAAGGCCTCACAATAACAACTGTGTCCCACTGCCGTGTCCGTACTGTGTCGATGTCCCACCCCAGTGGACATACAAACTCGCTGGAGATTCCAATGATTCTGAAAGCTTTGGTTTCAACAGCGTGAAGCCAAGCTAGGTGCAAGGCTGAAGCACCGGCCCAGAGGGGAGAACAGTATTCCATCAAGCTGCGGATGAAAGCCTTGTATGTGGTGAGGAGCTCAGGTGTGCCAAGGAAGGACTTCGCATGACAGAGGATGCCCAGACGCCGACTGGCTTTGGAGGCCAGGTTGGAAGTGTGGTTTTCCCAGGTAAGAGCATGGCAGATCGTGAGACCCATAATCAAGGTCGTGTGGAAGAAAAATGATTATTCTGCAACGTTTCTTGTCGAAAAAGATCATTTTTAACCATATAAGGTAATGCAGAGCCCTAAAGACCACGTGATTGCCTGCAAAGCATTTTGGGTAACACTAAGTGCAGCAAAAGCGAATGCTGAGCACTTGGGTTTTAGTCTCTGTGTTTCGGAGTTTGGCAATGTGGGAGCTGAGCTGCTCGTGGGAGATAACCTCAGGGGCTCTTGCGTGCCAAATTACTGATCAATATATTCTGATGTTTACCTCTAAAAAAAACCTTCGTCAGGATGACAAGGCGTGAAGTGTGATTTCCCCACAAATTACTACATCTCTGTTGAATTGAATAAAAAGGTTCATTGAAAGCATCTGAGCAGAGGACAATGCTGACCCTGTGTGGTTTTAGCACCTTTTTCTTCTTCTTCTTTTATAAAAGGATGCTTTCGACTTGCTCACCAAATTTATTCATTCCAAAAAAAAATTCCATCTCTTACAGTGCCTCTTTCATACATTCCCTAAACTCTCCAGCACTCCACCCATCCTTCAGCGTCCTCAAACGTATTTTGGACTCGAAGGTCTCAAGAAACTCATTTTGCAATAAATGTTTGTTTCCCATTAATCGTACACTTTTCAAAATCCAATCTCACCCCTCCCCTCCAAATCTTCCCCATCACCCCTTCCCTCCAAAACTTCCCCATCACCCCTTCCCTCCAAAACTTCCCCATCACCCCTTCCGTCCAAAACTTCCCCATCACCCCTCCCCTCCAAATCTACCCCCTTGCCCCTCCCCTCCAAATCTTCCCAATCACCCATCTCTTTCAAATATTCCCCCTTGCCCCTCCCCTCCAAATCTTCCCCATCACCCATCCCTTTCAAATCTTCCCCCTTGGCCCTCCCCTCCAAATCTTCCCCATCACCCTTCCCTCCAAAACTTCCCCATCACCCCTCCCCTCCAAAACTTCCCCATCACCCCTCCCCTCTAAATCTACCCCCTTGCCCCTCCCCTCCAAATCATCCCCATCACACATCTCTTTCAAATCTTCCCCCTTGCCCCTCTTCTCCAAATCTTTCCCCATCACCCATCCCTTTCAAATCTCCCCCCTTCCCTCCTAAACTCCCCCCACAGCCCTCCCCTCCGAGAGTCTCCCTCGCTCCTCCCCTCCTAGACCCCTCTCACCCCTCCTCCTCAAAGCGTCCGCCCCGCTTCTTCCCCCTTCCAACTTTAACCTTCATCTCCCTCAACCTTCTGCCTCACTCTTCCCCCTCCTCAAATAACACTTCACTGCGCCTCACCAAATCACCATCAAACCTTTTGTCCGCCCCATTCTTTCCTTTCTCCAAGCTGTTCTGAAATCTCTGACACACCTTCAACAGCTCTCCCTACCTCTTCCTACTCTTCCACATCTTACCCTACCGCTCCCCCCTCCACCCCCCATTCTGTATCCGATGCTCCCCCTTCCTCTTCTTTAACAGTATGGACCTCAAACATCCGGGGCCTTCGCTAAAACTTGACTGATCTCTCCATACAGGTTGCTTCTGACAAACCAGACGTGATCTGCTTAACAGAAATTTTCCTCCTTCATAATGTCTCTGATTCCTTGGTATCTCTCCCAGGTTACTCCCTCCTCCGGTATGATAGACCTGAGCCTCGTCCTGGAGGTGGGGTTGCTATCTTTATTTAAAAAAACTCTCTTCCTCACTCGCCCTGCACTGCCCTCTCTCCACCTCACCCCCAGGAATATCTTTGGCTACGGCTGCCCCTTCGCTCCCACCTTTTGTTCATATGTGTGTTGTACCGTCCACCAAACAGTGATGACTCCATCTACATCTCGCTGTCTGATAATATGGACCAACTTTTATCTACCCATCCCAACTCTCTCTTCCTCATATGTGGTGATTTAAATTGTCACCATGCCAGTTGGCTGGGTGTGGGTACCGCTCTCACCAGCCATGGCTCTTCAGCAAAGGACTTCTGCGACTCACTGGGACCGACACAATCTGTCAATTTCCCGACCCGGATCTCAGTCAACGGAGCATCTTCTCTTCTGGACTTGGTTTTGACTAACTTCCCTGAAAATGTCTGCTGCTCTTCTTCTGCTCCAATCGGCTCATCTGATCATGTGCTTGTCAAAGTGGACATCTCTCTGACCATTCTCAGAGAGCCTCCTCAGCGTCGACGAGTCTGGCATTTCACTCAGGCCGACTGGCACGGTCTTCAAGCAGCCATCAATCATCTGGACTGGTCTCCCATCTCCACTGCCTCTGACATCAATTCATCCTGTTAATTCTTCCAAAGTAAATTGCTCTCTCTCATGCACAGATTTATCCCATCTCGTCTTCAGTTGTCATACCCTTCCTCCCGTCCATGGTACACAGAATCTTGTGGTGAGGCTGTTGCCCAGAAACAACTTGCTTTCGTCTCCTGGAAAGCAAATCCAACGGAAGGAAATCTCATTTCCTTTCACAAAGCCCGAAACAAGTGTGTGTCCACCCTCAGGAGAGCCAGGAAACAATATCTCTCCGTTCTCAAGACCGAACTCTCTTATCTGTCTCCCTCTTCCAAATCCTGGTGGCTTCTGGTCAAATCTGTTTCTGGTGTTTGTTCCCCCTCCATCCCCTCCCTCACCTCAAACTGCTACACGGCTGACTCCGCAGGTGAAAAAGCTGAATTCCTCAACTCTATGTTTGCCTCTAAATCTTGTGTCCCATACCCATCCCTCTCTGGACCAACCGTACCCAGTCGTACCCAGCTGCTCCTGGACTCTGTGTCCTTTCCTCCTGACAAGGTGGAAAAGTTTCTGTCAACCCTCGACTCTGATTCTGCAACTGGACCTGACGGCATCAGCCCACGGGTCCTAAAATCCTGTTCTTCACCTCTCATTCCCTCTCTCTGTTCTCTTCACCCTCTCTTTTGCTCAAGGTCATCTGCCATCTGCTTGGAAATCTGCCAACATCAGCGCTTTGCACAAAAAAGGTGCAAAAACAGATCCCAGCAACTACAGACCAATCAGCCTTCTCCCAATTATCAGCAAAGTCATGGAATCCATCATTGCTTCAGATATGAAATCTTTCCTCTTCTCCAATGGCTTGATCTTTGATCATCAATTTGGTTTCAGACCTGGTCACTCTACTCTGGACATGCTGTTTCTGCTTTCTCAACAATGGATGGAGGTCCTCAATGCCAAACAGGAAATTAGAGCTGTCTCCCTTGACATGTCACGTGCCTTCGATACGGTCTGGCACCCCGCTCTGCTCACCAAACTCTCTTCTTTTGGTATCCATGGAAATCTCCACGCATGGCTGGCGGACTTCCTCTCTAGTCGAAGTCAACGTGTGGCCCTGAATGGGTTTCTCTCATCTCCTCTTCCTGTTCAGGCTGGAGTTCCCCAAGGCAGTGTTCTGGGCCCTGTGCTCTTTCTAGTCTTCATCAATGATCTCTCTGACTCTCTTGAAAATCCTCTCTATCTCTTTGCTGATGACTCTACTCTCTGTCGCTCCATTCCTCATCCCTCAGATCGGCAGTCTGCAGCCTCCCCACTCTCTGCAGACCTGGATAAAATCACAGACTGGGCAAACAAGTGGAACATGTCTTTCAATCCTGACAAATCTCACACTCTTACGATGTATCTCCGAAAAGACCGACTGGAAAACCCTCCCATCCACTTTCTGAATAATCCTCTCCAAGAAGTTCTGTCACTCAAGCTTTTGGGTCTCACTATCTGCCATGATCTTTCCTGGAAAAACCACATTTCAAATCTGGCCTCCAAAGCCAGTCGCCGAATGGGCATCCTCCGTCGTGCGAAGTCCTTCCTTGGCACACCTGAGCTCCTCACCACATACAAGGCTTTCATCCGCAGCTCAATGGAATACTGCTCTCCCCTCTGGGCTGGTGCTCCTGCCTCACACCTAGCTCGTCTTCACGCTGTTGAAACCAAAGCATTCAGAATCATTGGAATCTCCCGCGATGAAGCTAACTCCATGGGCCTCTCACTCACTCACCGCAGGCAGGTTGGTGGTCTTTCCGTCTTCTACAGACTCCTCTCTGGCCTTGCCCCCCCAGCTCTCTCTGGGCTCTGTCCCACAAATATTCCTACAGGTCGCACAAGATCTGCCTGCAACCCTCTTGTGGTTAAACTGCCAAAATCAAGACTCTCTGCTCACCTTCATTCCTCTTTTCTCCCGCCTCTGGAACAAATTCCCTCACTCTCTTCAATCCCACTCCACCCTCCAGGTCTTTAAAACAGCTGTTCACCACCATCTCTTATCTTCCCCCATCCAAAACCTTGATCTTTTCTACCCCCGCTAATTTCACCCCAATTCCACTTTTTTGAAATACCAACTTCTGTCCTGGAAGTCCTTGGTGTCCTTGTGTTTTATACTTCTCCCACCACCCCCCTTCCCACACCTCCTCCCCCCAAGCCCTCTCCCTCCCACACTTCTCCCTGCCCTCAAATGTTGTGGTTGTGTGCTTCCCCTTCTCTCCCCATCTTGTCTTCCGCTCCCTCTTTTTGTATATTTTGTTTGTCTGGTTGATTTGTTTGAGAAGTAAATGTTAGCTCTTTCACGAGCCTCGATTCAGTATACAAAAAAAAAAAAAAAAAAAAAAAACTCTCCATACGTACGTATTATTATCAATAAATGATGCAACCAACTGTAAACCGGTATGGATCGACAGTTATTCCACGACAGCAGATAGCAAGAGTTCACCCAAGACAGACAACCTTCGGGAGGGTGGGGGGGGGGACGGGGGGGGCAAATGAAGTCGCTACAACCTCCATCACATGACTCTTAGTCCTCCTGTCAAGCTTGGTTGAGATTGGACAAGTAACGACAGAAAGTATTGCAGTCAAAAAAAAAAGTATTTTTCTTAATTTATCCTCCCTCCAGCATGCACATGCATAATAACACCACCAACATACAAATGGAATTTGTGCTGTTCGCATTTCAAAGTTATTTTTGAATGCGTGAGTAACTTACATCCAACTCCTTGGTAAATGGCTGAAAATCCTTGAATAACGTAAAGGTAATGTCCTCCCAAAACTCTTTCCTGCACGTCGGGTACACACGGGCATAAATAAATCACGTTAAAACATCACACGCAATACACATCAGCCCGACATGTTTGTCAAATACAAAATATAGTGTGCAGAGAGATATTGTTCACCGTAAGTGTGCAAACAGGTGCATCGAAGAAACTGCAGGCACGAGAAGAGCAATATTTGGATTTGTCACGTGTGGTTGTGCCTCAGTAACATTCAGTTCAACATCGCTCATGCGATGATTGTGCTCCTGGGAGCTTCAACTTCTTCAAACAATTAGAGGTTCATGTATGAAGCCCAATGGTCAGAAGATTGCCGAATCCACCTGTCTCTTACCTACGACAGTGTCAGCGTGCAGTATCGCCTTTTCGTGCGCCGACTGTCATCGGCCAAGTGAGCGACGGTGCAGACCTCGATTATGGGCCCACAGTTATTTTTACATTTATCTGGAACGAGCGTGGCTCGCTTCACCACACGTCGCCGCAGAGGCACAGGCTCGTTTAAAATGAGGGTAACGACCTGACTGAACTTGAGTTGCTGTGTTGTCATGATTTACACCAATCATAATACTAACATTTATTTTGCACACATTTATTTGTAATATCGGTGATATTATTTATTTATAATTTATTTGTAATAAAAAAAAGGTTCAAGTGGTGAAAAGCTCTGAATGGTTAAGGGTCCAATCAGTCTGAAGGGTTTAGCTGAGGATAATGACTGTACCTGAGTTGCTGTCTTGTCGTGATTTACACCAATCAGAAAACACAAATGTATTTGTCGCGTATGTGATATGACATTTTTATAAGCAATTCAAGTTGAACCTCACCACAACGTAATTCAAAACATCTCACCACAACGTAATTCAAAACATGTCACCACAACGCAATTCAAAACACCTCACCACAACGCATTTCAAAACACCTCACCACCACTAATTCAAAGCACCTCACCACAACGTAATTAAAAAACCTCACCACAACGCAATTCAAAACACCTCACCACAACGCATTTCAAAACACCTCACCACAACGTAATTCAAAGCACCTCACCACAACGTAATTAAAAAACCTCACCACAACGTAATTTAAAGCACCTCACCACCACTAATTCAAAGGACCTCACCACAACGTAATTCAAAGCACCTCACCAAAACGTAATTCAAAACACCTCACCACCACGAATTTAAAGCACCTCACCACCACTAATTCAAAACACCTCGCCACAGCGTAATTCAAAACACCTCACCACAATGTAATTCAAAGCACCTCACCACAATGTAATTCAAAGCACCTCACCACAACGTAATTGAAAACACCTCACCACAACGTAATTCAAAGCATCTCACCACAACATAATTCAAAGCACCTCACCACAACATAATTCAAAGCACCTCACCACAACACAATTCAAAGCACCTCACCACAACGTAATTCAAAGCACCTCACCACAACGTAATTCAAAGCACCTCACCACAACCCAATTCAAAACATCTCACCACAACGTAATTCAAAGCACCTCACCACAACGTAATTCAAAGCACCTCACCACAACACAATTCAAAGCACCTCACCACAACGTAATTCAAAGCACCTCACCACAACGTAATTCAAAACACCTCACCACAACACAATTCAAAACACCTCACCACAACGCATTTCAAAACACCTCACCACCACTAATTCAAAGCACCTCACCACAACGTAATTCAAAAACCTCACCACAACGTAATTCAAAGCACCTCACCACAACGTAATTCAAAGCACCTCACCACAACGTAATTCAAAGCACCTCACCAAAACGTAATTCAAAACACCTCACCACCACGAATTTAAAGCACCTCACCACCACTAATTCAAAACACCTCGCCACAACGTAATTCAAAGCACCTCACCACAACGTAATTCAAAAACCTCACAACGTAATTCAAAGCACCTCACCACAACGTAATTCAAAGCATCTCACCAAAACGTAATTCAAAACACCTCACCACCACGAATTTAAAGCACCTCACCACCACTAATTCAAAGGACCTCACCACAACGTAATTCAAAGCACCTCACCAAAACGTAATTCAAAACACCTCACCACCACGAATTTAAAGCACCTCACCACCACTAATTCAAAACACCTCGCCACAACGTAATTCAAAACACCTCACCACAATGTAATTCAAAGCACCTCACCACAACGTAATTGAAAACACCTCACCACAACGTAATTCAAAGCATCTCACCACAACATAATTCAAAGCACCTCACCACAACATAATTCAAAGCACCTCACCACAACACAATTCAAAGCACCTCACCACAACGTAATTCAAAGCACCTCACCACAACGTAATTCAAAGCACCTCACCACAACGTAATTCAAAGCACCTCACCACAACCCAATTCAAAACATCTCACCACAACGTAATTCAAAACCCCTCAACAAAACGTAATTCAAAACACCTCACCAAGGAATTCAAAACACCTCACCACCACAGAAACAAAAGTTTGAGGGAATAGTTCAGTGACAACACAGACACTGCACAGATATACGTATACATACACATATATTATTTGCTTCCATCATCAGTAAACTTGAGATTGTGGGGGTTGTTGCAGGAGGAGAGATGTTATTTGTGTGTAGGTTTGGGAATGGTGCAGCATGCATTGAGTGCATGCTCAGTAGCATTGGCAGCAAGAAGATACAAGTGGCAGCATGATCAGGTGCTGGTGGTGGTAGTGCAGATGTTGCAACAAGAGGTGCTGAGATCGAGAGAGAGAAAAATGGAGAAGGAGACCGATGGGGAGAGGTGTTGTTTGTCAAAGAAGGCCAAGTGGTAAGAGGTGGAAAGAGAGGAGGTGGAAAGCACTAAGGCTGCCAGATGCTTGTGGTTGGCAGGTGGTGGCAGACCTAAAGCCACAATTGGTATTCCCAGAGGAGATCTGTGTGACAAGGTTGCGGCCTGACCTCGTCATCTGGTCAGGTGCAACAAGACAGGTCATCTTAGGGGAATTGTCTGTACCTTGGGAAGAGAACATGGAGGAGGTGCACGAGAGGAAGAGAGGAAAGTACAGTGAGCTGGAGGCAGAGTGCCGGGAGAAGGGTTGGCGAGTTTCTTATCAGCCATTTGAGGTGGGGTGTAGAGGGTATATTGGCAATTCCTTTTCTGCATTTCTTGCTCGGCTTGGAGTGTGTGGGACAGAAAGAAGGAGGATGTGTGACAGAGTGGCCCAGTTTAGGCCGAGAAAAATATATTTCCGGTCTCTTGTCAACGCGTGCATCGATTTTGACCCTGCACATCAACAAATTTTTTTTCTTCAAATTTCCAACGGTACCGACAACAGCGCGCGCCTGTTGTTGCCGGGCCGGCGCGCTATCCCGGGACATACGGGTCTGTGAGGGTCGCCATCAGTTGGTATCGACGTTCGCGCACGGTTCTCCCCAACAAAACTACGTTTAGTTTGTCCAAATCCAACCAGCCGTTCCAAAGATATGAGTAGTTTTATGTGCCGTGCCGTCATGAATCCAATCGTCTGGATATTGTCATTTATTGAAACGAAGACGTTCTTTGTCGGGTTCGTGTGAAGCAACCAGAAGGCCGAGAGGGATGCAGGTGGTATCGTTAGTTAGGCCTGGATCCTATCTCGTTGGTCATGAAGTTGTAAGAGTCTGTGATAATCTGGTGGACTGGGAGAAGAGATCGTGGGAGACCATCGGCCTGTTAGACCACTTGCGCATGCGGTGTTGACGCGATCGACGCATTGGAATGATTGACGGTACGGCGAGGCGATCTCGAGAACGAAATGGCGGTCTATAATATGCTTGAAGAACTTAATGATTTTCAGAATAAATACATTTTAAAATAACTTAAGGTTGTGTTCATTATTTACAAAAAGGCCTACCTGTCCCATTGGCTATCTTTAATTTCTCTCTGGACGGCGCCACGGCAGATGAGGATGACCGCAAGTCATGAGGACACAAAAAACAATGAAGGAGCTGCGCTCCAACGCGAGTCGAAAGAATTGACGCGACCAAAGACGGAATTCGTCCGAGTTGCTTTATTGAAACAAAACAGCTCAGGTATTCTAACAAAAGCCCGTTTATCGGGCAGCAATATATATACACATTTATGTCGGGAAGTTTGCCCGGCAAAAGCTATACCGGGCATGCCCGGGTGTCAAGGGCGAGCCTTGGAAAGGCGAGTCTGGACCTGCCCGGGCGTGTTTGGCTGCGGCCTGGCAAGTCGAGGCTGGGCGTGCCCGGGCGCTCTGGACGAGCACAGGAAAGGCGAGAGCGGGCATGCCCGGACGCTCTGGGCGAGCCCTGGAAAGGCGATAGCGGGCATGCCCGGACGCTCTGGGCGAGCCCTGGAAAGGCGATAGCGGGCATGCCCGGACGCTCTGGGCGAGCCCTGGAAAGGCGATAGCGGGCATGCCCGGACGCTCTGGGCGAGCCCTGGAAAGGCGAGAGCGGGCATGCCCAGGAAAGACGAGACCGGGCGTGCCCAGGAGGTTCGGGCGTGCCCGGGAACAGTGAGTCCGGGCATGCCCGGGAGAGGCGCGTCTGGCCGTGTTCTGGCCGGTGCAAAGCGATTGTGTGCATCCAGCGGTAACCGCTACACACGCCCCTCCAGAATCGACCTGCACCGGCAGGGTCAATTTAAGGGGGGTCCGGATGACCCGGCCGAAGCGACCCCTGGAGGGTCGTGGGGAGGGGTCCGACGTGGTGGTGGGTGGTCGAGCGGGGGGAACTGTGGACGGGGGGCGGCCTGGCCGCGGAGGAAGGGCCAACCGTGGTGGTCGGTCGACGTCCATGTGCGCCGGTTTGAGGCGGTCCACAGAGATCCGGTCCGACCGGCCGCCAACGTCGACGACAAAGGACTTGTCGCCCCGTCGCAGGACCCGGAAGGGCCCGTCGTACAGCGGCCGGAGTGGCCCCCGGTGCGCGTCATGACGCACAAAGACGTACTCCGCTGTGCGAAGCGCCGGGGGGATGTAGGACTGGGGGCCACCATGGCGGGACGTTGGCAAATCGGCGGGCGGCCTCCTGGAGGTCCGAGCGCTGGTGTGCGGCGGACCAGGGACTGGTAGCGTCGGGCACGAACTCGCCCGGGACGCGGAGCGGCTGGCCGTAGACTAGCTCGGCGGCGGACGCCCGGAGGTCCTCCTTGGGGGCCATGCGGAGGCCCAAAAGGACCCACGGCAGCCGGTTGGTCCAACCGTCGTCCTGAAGGCTGGCCATGAGTGCGGCCTTCATGGAGCGGTGAAACCGCTCGCACAACCCGTTGGCTTGGGGGTGGTAGGCCGTGGTGCGGTGCAGCGTGACCCCCAACGAGTGGGCGACCGCGCCCCAAAGTTCGGACGTGAACTGTGGGCCGCGGTCGGACGAGATGTCGGACGACCCAGGTGGCGATGAACGCCTGCGCCACGTCGGCGGTGGTGGTGGAGGTGAGGGGCACGGCCTCCAGCCACCTGGTGGTCCTGTCCACCATGGTGAGCAGGTGGGTGAACCCCCGCGATGGGGGCAAGGGACCCACCAGGTCCACGTGGACGTGGTCGAAACGCAGTGCAGGCACGGTGAAAGATGCCAGCGGGGCCTGGGTGTGGCGGTGGACCTTGGCCCGCTGGCAGGCCGTGCAGGCGTTGGCCCAGTCGCGGACGTTCCGTCGAAGGCCGTGCCAGACGAAACGCGCCGACACCAGCTTCTCAGAAGCTTTCCGGCCCGGGTGAGAAAGGCCGTGGATGGAGGCGAAGATGCGGCGCTGCCAGGAAACGGGCACGATGTGGCGAGGCTGGCCCTGGGAGACGTCGCAGAGCAGGACGGTGCCCGCGAAGGGGATGTCGGCCAGGCGGAGGCCCGTGTCCGCCGCCCGGAGGGCCTGCACCGAGGTGTCGGTGGTCTGGTCGGCCGCCATGAGCGCGAAGTCCATGCCGAGGTGGACCGCGTTCGCGCTGGCCCGAGAAAGACAGTCGGCCACAGCGTTGTCTTTGCCGGCGACGTGCCGGATGTCCGTGGTGAATTCCGACACGGCGGAGAGGTGGCGCTGCTGGCGGGCCGACCACGGCTCCGTGACTTTGGCCATTGTGTAGACCAACGGTTTGTGGTCGACGAAAGCCGTGAACGGGCGGGCCCTCCAGGAGGTGTCGGAAATGGCGAACGGCCAGGAATAGACCGAGCAGCTCGCGGTCGAACGTGCTGTATTTTAACTCGTTCGGCCGGAGCTGCCGGCTGAAAAAAGCGAGTGGCTGCCAAACCCCGTCCACCCATTGTTCATGGACGGCGCCCACCGCGTAGTTGGAGGCGTCCGTAGTGAGGGCGATGGGCGCGTTGAGCACCGGGTGAGCCAGCAGCGTTGCGTCGGCGAGGGCCCGTTTTGCGCTCACGAAGGCCGCGTCCATGGCCGCGGACCAAACGATGTCATGCTTGGCTGGCTTGCCCCGGAGGGCCTCGTAAAGGGGCCGCATGAGCTGAGCAGCGCGGGGCACGAATCGGTGATAAAAATTCACCATGCCGAGGAACTCTTATCTTGTAGGGCCTTGATGGAACGGGGACGCGGGAACGTGGTGATGGCCTCGACCTTGGTCGGCAGCGGCACGGCCCCGGTCTAGGTGATGCGGTGGCCTAAAAAGTCAACGGTCATCGTGCCGAAGTGGCATTTGGCCGGGTTGACAATTAAGCCGTGCTCGCTGAGGCGACCGAACAGTGTTCGGAGGTGGAGGAGGTGCTCGGCGCGGGACGTGCTGGCGACGAGGATGTCGTCCAGATAGACGAAAATAAATGGCATGTCGCGCAGCACGCCGTCCATTAAGCGCTGGAACGCCTGGGCCGCGTTCTTGAGGCCAAACGGCATCCTCAAAAATTCGAACAGGCCGAACGGCATGATGACGGCCGTCTTCGGGACGTCGGCCGCCCGGACAGGTACCTGGTGGTATCCCCGTATCAGGTCAATTTTGGAAAATATGACCCATCCCGCCAAACGGGCGGAAAAGTCCTGGATGTGCGGGATCGGGTACCTGTCGGGGGTGGTAGCATCGTTGAGGCGACGGTAGTCGCCACACGGGCGCCATCCGCCCCCCGGCTTTGGCACGATGTGCAGTGGTGAGGCCCACGCGCTATTGGAGCGCCGCACGATGCCGAGGTGCTCCAACGCGTCGAACTCGGCCTTTGCCAAGGCGAGCTTGGCCGGGTCGAGGCGGCGGGCCCTGGCGTAGACCGGCGGGCCCGTAGTGGGTATGTGGTGCTCGATCCCATGCCGCACTGCGACGGCCGAAAACGTCGGCCGTGTGAGGGCCGGGAATTCCGCGAGCAGGCGAGCGAACTTGTTCGCCGTCGGGAGGGCGCACGCCAGTTCGGTCGGCACGGAGCTGCTCATCGTGCACGCCAGGGAGCTGAAGGTCTCGGCGTTGACAAGGCGACGACGTTTGACGTCGACCAGCAGCCCGTGCGCGCAGAGGAAGTCGGCGCCCAGCAAAGCTATGGGGACGCAGGCGGTCACAAAGGTCCACTGAAAGCGCTGGCTGCCGAAGCAGAGGGTGACGTTGCGCGGGCCAAAAGTGCGTATGGCCGAGCCATTAGCAGCGATCAAAGAGGGGCCGCAAACGGCGTCCCGCCTGTCCTGCTCGGAGGCGGGTATGACGCTCAGTTGGGCGCCGGTGTCACAAAGGAAACGCCGCCCGGACGCTTTGTCCCGAATAAAAAGCAAGTTGCCCGAGTGGCCGGCGCTCATGGCTGGGAATGAACGCCGGCCCGGCCGTTTCCCGACTTGCCGAAAGTGCACGGGGGTCGGCACGTCCGAGCCTTGTCCGAACCTGGCGTGGTAATACCACGCCTGGTCAGGTGGAGGCCCCGGCCGTCGTGTCGGAAGCGGTCGGTGCGGCGTGTTTCACCGGCAGTTCGGCCTCCAACCGCGCAGGGCGCTCGGGCGTCGCCTCGGACGGCGGCAGGCTCCAGGTAGCCGCGCCGATGTGTTGGCCCGCCGAGGAGATCTTATCGGCTTCCCTGGCGAGGGCGCGGGGATCGGTGATCGACGTGCCAGCCAGGGCGAGGCGTACCGGGTGAGGCAGCTGGCGAAGGAACAACTCGCGGAACAGAAAATCCGGAGAGTGCTCACCGAGCAACGAGAGCATATAGTCCATGCGCTCGGACGGGCGCGTGTCGCCGAGCTCGGGCAGGTCGAGCAGGCTCCGTGCGCGTGCCGCCGGTGAGAGGGCGAAAGCGTCGAGGAGGAGCGTCTTCAGCGCGTCATACTTGTCGGCAGCCGGTGGGTGCTCGAGGAGGCTCAGGGCGCGGGCCACGGTGGCGGAACCGAGCACTGCCACGACGTGGTGGAAGCGGGTGTCGTCCGCAGTGATGCCTCGCAGGGCGAACTGGGAGTCCGCCTGGGCGAACCAAACAGCCGCGTGAGCCTCCCAGAAGGTAGGCAGTTTAAGAGTCACTGCCGTGTCCATGTCGGTAGGTCACCAGTGAAGGAGCTGCGCTCCAACTCGAGTCGAAAGAAT
>NC_136273.1:105075824-105193324 GCF_964187855.1 Myxine glutinosa
TGAAAGTGAAGGTTTAAGTGGGTGGAGAGGGTGCTAAGTGGGTGGAGAGGGTGCAAAGTATGTGGGGTGAAAGTGAAGGTTTAAGTGGGTGGAAAGGTTGGAAGGCGTGTGGGGGTGAAAGTGAAGGTTTGAAGTGGGTGGAGAGGGTGGAACGAGTGTGTGGGTGAAAGTGAAGGTTTAAGTGGGTGGAGAGGGTGGAAGGTATGTGGGGTGGAGAGGGTGGAAGGTATGTGGGGGTGAAAGTGAAGGTTTAAGTGGGTGGAGAGGGTGGAAGGCGTGTGGGGTGAAAGTGAAGGTTTAAGTGGGTGGTGAGGGTGGAAGAGTGTGGGGTGAAAGTGAAGGTTGAAGTGGGTGGAGAGGGTGGAAGGTATGTGGGGTGAAAGTGAAGGTTTAAGTGGGTGGAGAGGGTGGAAGGCGTGTGGGGTGAAAGTGAAGGTTTAAGTGGGTGGAGAGGGTGGAACGAGTGTGGGGTGAAAGTGAAGGTTTAAGTGGGTGGAGAGGGTGGAAGGTATGTGGGTGAGAGGTGAAGTATGTGGGGTGAAAGTGAAGGTTTAAGTGGGGTGAGAGGGTGGAAGGTAGTGTGGGGTGAAAGTGAAGGTTTAAGTGGGTGGAGAGGGTGGAAGGTGTGTGGGGTGAAAGTGAAGGTTTAAGTGGGTGGAGAGGGTGGAAGGAGTGTGGGTGAAAGTGAAGGTTATTGGGTGGAGTGGTGGAGGTGAGGTGGGTGGAAGGTATGTGGGTGGAAGTGAAGGTTTAGTGGGTGGAGTGGGTGGAAGGGTTGTGGGGTGAAAGGGTTGTAAGTGGGGTGGTTGGAGTGGGTGGAGTGGGGGTTGGAAGGTGTGTGGGGTAGTGTGGGGGTGGAAGGGGGTTTAGTGGGTGGAGAGGGTGGAAGGGTGTGGGGGTGGGGGTATTGTGTTGGTAGGTGGGGTGGTGAGTGTGGTGAGTTGAGTGGGGTGGTTGGGTTGGAGGGGTTGGGGTGAGGGTGTGGGTTGTGGGTGAGAGGTGTTGGTTGTGGTGTGGGGTGTAGTGGGTTTGGTGTGGGTGGAAGTGTGGTGGTGAGGTTGGGTGGAGTGGTGGAGGTGTTGGGTGAGGGGTTGTGTGGTTGGGGATGGTGGTGGGTTGGGGTGGTGGGTTGGGTGGAGGGTTGGGGAGTGAGGTTATGTGGGTGGAGAGGGTGGAAGGTTGTGGGGTGGTGAAGGTTGTTGGGTTAAGTGGGTGGTGGAGGGTGGGGGTTGGGGTGGTGAAGTTTAGGGTGGGGGGGTGTGGTGTGGGGTGTGGGGTGAGGGTGTTAGGGGGGTGTGGGTTGTAGGGGTTTGTGTGGGGTTGGAGGGGTGGGGTTTGTGTGTGGGGGTTGTGGTGGTTGAGGGGGTTTAGTGGGTGGGGGTGGTGAGGGTTGGTGGGTTTGTGGGTGGGTTGTGGGTGGGTGTGGGGTTTGTGGGTGGGGAGTGGGGGTGTGGGTTGAGGTTGTGGGGTGAAGTGAGGTTTAGTGGGTGGAGTGGGTGTTAGTGGGTGGTGGGGTGGTAGGGATGTGGTTGGTGGGTTGTGGGTGGAGGGGGTGTTAGTGGGTGGGGGGTGGTTAGGGGGTGTTGGGTAGTGGTTGGGGTGGTGTGGTGGAAGGTGTGGGTGATGTGAGGTTTAGTGGGTGGAGAGGGTGGAAGGCGTGTGGGGTGAAAGTGAAGGTTTAAGTGGGTGGAGAGGGTGGAAGGTATGTGGGGTTGAAGTGAAGGTTTAAGTGGGTGGAGGGTGAGGAAGGCGTGGGGTGTATGTGAAGGTTGTAAGTGGGTGGAGTGGTGGAAGGTATGTGGGGTGAAAGTGGAAGTTTAGTGGGTGGAGGGTGCTAGGGTGGTGAGGGTGGAAGGTTGTGGGGTGAAAGTGAAGGTTTAAGTGGGTAGTGAGGGGTGGAAGCGTGTGGGGTGAAAGTGAAGGTTTAAGTGGGTGAGAGGGTGGAAGGTATGTGGGGTGAAGTGAAGGTTTAGTGGTGGAGAGGGTGGAAGGTATGTGGGGTGAAAGTGAAGGTTTAAGTGGGTAGAGAGGGGTGGAAGGGATGTGGGGTGAAGTGAAAGTGAAGGTTTAAGTGGGTGGAGAGGGTGGAAGGTATGTGGGTGAAGCGAAGGTTTAGTGGGTGGAGAGGGTGGAAGGTATGTGGGGTGAAAGTGAAGGTTTAAGTGGGTGGAGAGGGTGGAACGTGTGCGGGGTGAAAGTGAAGGTTTAAGTGGGTGAGAGGGTGGAAGTGTATGTGGGTGAAAGTGAAGGTTTAAGTGGGTGGAGAGGGTGGAAGGTATGTGGGGTGAAAGTGAAGGTTTAAGTGGGTAGAGAGGGTGGAAGGCATGTGGGGTGAAGTGAAAGTGAAGGTTTAAGTGGGTGGAGAGGGTGGAAGGTATGTGGGTGAAAGCGAAGGTTTAAGTGGTGGAGAGGGTGGAAGGCGTGTGGGGTGAAAGTGAAGGTTTAAGTGGGTGGAGAGGGTGGAAGGTATGTGGGGTGAAAGTGAAGGTTTAAGTGGGTGGAGAGGGTGGAAGGCTTGTGGGGTGAAAGTGAAGGTTTAAGTGGGTGGAGAGGGTGGAAGGCGTGTGGGGTGAAAGTGAAGGTTTAAGTGGGTGGAGAGGGTGGAAGGTATGTGGGGTGAAAGTGAAGGTTTAAGTGGGTGGAGAGGGTGGAAGGTATGTGGGGTGAAAGTGAAGGTTTAAGTGGGTGGAGAGGGTGGAAGGTATGTGGGGTGAAAGTGAAGGTTTAAGTGGGTGGAGAGGGTGCTAAGTGGGTGGAGAGGGTGGAAGGTATGTGGGGTGAAAGTGAAGTTTTAAGTGGGGTGGAGAGGGTGGAAGGCGTGTGGGGTGAAAGTGAAGGTTTAAGTGGGTGGAGAGGGTGGAAGGTGTGTGGGGTGAAAGCGAAGGTTTAAGTGGGTGGAGAGGGTGGAAGGCGTGTGGTGTGAAAGTGAAGGTTTAAGTGGGTGGAGAGGGTGGAAGGCGTGTGGGGGTGAAAGTGAAGGTTTAAGTGGGTGGAGAGGGTGCTAAGTGGGTGGAGAGGGTGCAAAGTATGTGGGGTGAAAGTGAAGGTTTAAGTGGGTGGAAAGGTTGGAAGGCGTGTGGGGTGAAAGTGAAGGTTGAAGTGGGTGGAGAGGGTGGAAGGCGTGTGGGGTGAAAGTGAAGGTTTAAGTGGGTGGAGAGGGTGGAAGGCGTGTGGGGTGAAAGTGAAGGTTTAAGTGGGTGGAGAGGGTGGAAGGTGTGTGGGGTGAAAGTGAAGGTTGAAGTGGGTGGAGAGGGTGGAAGGTATGTGGGGTGAAGAGGGTGGAAGGTATGTGGGGTGAAAGTGAAGGTTTAAGTGGGTGGAGAGGGTGGAAGGTGTGTGGGGTGAAAGTGAAGGTTTAAGTGGGTGGAGAGGGTGGAAGGTGTGTGGTGGGGTGAAAGTGAAGGTTTAAGTGGGTGGAGAGGGTGGAACGAGTGTGGGGTGAAAGTGAAGGTTTAAGTGGGTGGAGAGGGTGGAAGGTATGTGGGGTGAAGAGGGTGGAAGGTATGTGGGGTGAAAGTGAAGGTTTAAGTGGGTGGAGAGGGTGCTAAGTGGGTGAAGAGGGTGGAAGGCGTGTGGGGTGAAAGTGAAGGTTTAATTGGGTGGAGAGGGTGGAAGGTATGTGGGGTGAAAGTGAAGGTTTAAGTGGGTGGAGAGGGTGGAAGGCGTGTGGGGTGAAAGTGAAAGTTTAAGTGGGTGGAGAGGGTGGAAGGTATGTGGGGTGAAGTGAAGGTTTAAGTGGGTGGAGAGGGTGGAAGGTGTGTGGGGTGAAAGTGAAGGTTTAAGTGGGTGGAGAGGGTGGAAGGTATGTGGGGTGAAAGTGAAGGTTTAAGTGGGTGGAGAGGGTGCTAAGTGGGTGGAGAGGGTGGAAGGTATGTGGGGTGAAAGTGAAGGTTTAAGTGGGTGGAGAGGGTGCTAAGTGGGTGGAGAGGGTGGAAGGTATGTGGGGTGAAAGTGAAGGTTTAAGTGGGTGGAGAGGGTGGAAGGCGTGTGGGGTGAAAGTGAAGGTTTAAGTGGGTGGAGAGGGTGGAAGGCGTGTGGGGTGAAAGTGAAGGTTTAAGTGGGTGGAGAGGGTGGAAGGTATGTGGGGTGAAAGTGAAGGTTTAAGTGGGTGGAGAGGGTGGAAGGCGTGTGGGGTGAAAGTGAAGGTTTAAGTGGGTGGAGAGGGTGGAAGGCGTGTGGGGTGAAAGTGAAGGTTTAAGTGGGTGGAGAGGGTGGAAGGCGTGTGGGGTGAAAGTGAAGGTTTAAGTGGGTGGAGAGGGTGGAAGGTATGTGGGGTGAAAGTGAAGGTTTAAGTGGGTGGAGAGGGTGCTAAGTGGGTAGAGAGGGTGGAAGGTATGTGGGGTGAAAGTGAAGTTTTAAGTGGGTGGAGAGGGTGGAAGGCATGTGGGGTGAAAGTGAAGGTTTAAGTGGGTGGAGAGGGTGGAAGGTGTGTGGGGTGAAAGTGAAGGTTTAAGTGGGTGGAGAGGGTGGAAGGTATGTGGGGTGAAAGCGAAGGTTTAAGTGGGTGGAGAGGGTGGAAGGCGTGTGGGGTGAAAGTGAAGGTTTAAGTGGGTGGAGAGGGTGGAAGGCGTGTGGGGTGAAAGTGAAGGTTTAAGTGGGTGGAGAGGGTGCTAAGTGGGTGGAGAGGATGCAAAGTATGTGGGGTGAAAGTGAAGGTTTAAGTGGGTGGAAAGGTTGGAAGGCGTGTGGGGTGAAAGTGAAGGTTTAAGTGGGTGGAGAGGGTGGAAGGTGTGTGGGGTGAAAGTGAAGGTTGAAGTGGGTGGAGAGGGTGGAAGGTATGTGGGGTGAAAGTGAAGGTTTAAGTGGGTGGAGAGGGTGGAAGGCGTGTGGGGTGAAAGTGAAGGTTTAAGTGGGTGGAGAGGGTGGAAGGTATGTGGGGTGGAGAGGGTGGAAGGTATGTGGGGTGGAGAGGGTGGAACGAGTGTGGGGTGAAAGTGAAGGTTTAAGTGGGTGGAGAGGGTGGAAGGTATGTGGGGTGGAGAGGGTGGAAGGTGTGTGGGGTGAAAGTGAAGGTTTAAGTGGGTGGAGAGGGTGGAAGGCGTGTGGGGTGAAAGTGAAGGTTTAAGTGGGTGGAGAGGGTGGAAGGTGTGTGGGGTGAAAGTGAAGGTTTAAGTGGGTGGAGAGGGTGGAAGGTATGTGGGGTGAAAGTGAAGGTTTAAGTGGGTGGAGAGGGTGGAAGGCGTGTGGGGTGAAAGTGAAGGTTTAAGTGGGTGGAGAGGGTGGAAGGTATGTGGGGTGAAAGTGAAGGTTTAAGTGGGTGGAGAGGGTGGAAGGCATGTGGGGTGAAAGTGAAGGTTTCAGTGGGTGGAGAGGGTGGAAGGTGTGTGGGGTGAAAGTGAAGGTTTCAGTGGGTGGAGAGGGTGGAAGGTGTGTGGGGTGAAAGTGAAGGTTTATGTGGGTGGAGAGGGTGGAAGGCATGTGGGGTGAAAGTGAAGGTTTAAGTGGGTGGAGAGGGTGGAAGGTGTGTGGGGTGAAAGTGAAGGTTTAAGTGGGTGGAGAGGGTGGAAGGCGTGTGGGGTGAAAGTGAAGGTTTAAGTGGGTGGAGAGGGTGGAAGGCATGTGGGGTGAAAGTGAAGGTTTAAGTGGGTGGAGAGGGTGGAAGGTGTGTGGGGTGAAAGTGAAGGTTTAAGTGGGTGGAGAGGGTGGAAGGTATGTGGGGTGAAAGGGAAGGTTTAAGTGGGTGGAGAGGGTGGAAGGCGTGTGGGGTGAAAGTGAAGGTTTAAGTGGGTGGAGAGGGTGGAAGGTATGTGGGGTGAAAGTGAAGGTTTAAGTGGGTAGAGAGGGTGGAAGGCATGTGGGGTGAAAGTGAAGGTTTAAGTGGGTAGAGAGGGTGGAAGGTATGTGGGGTGAAAGTGAAGGTTTAAGTGGGTAGAGAGGGTGGAAGGTATGTGGGGTGAAAGTGAAGGTTTAAGTGGGTGGAGAGGGTGGAA
Source organism: Myxine glutinosa (assembly GCF_964187855.1). Classification (NCBI taxonomy): domain Eukaryota; kingdom Metazoa; phylum Chordata; class Myxini; order Myxiniformes; family Myxinidae; genus Myxine; species Myxine glutinosa. The sequence goes on from NC_136273.1 coordinate 105,081,755, forward strand.
GGTATGTGGGGTGAAAGTGAAGGTTTAAGTGGGTGGAGAGGGTGGAAGGCGCGTGGGGTGAAAGTGAAGGTTTAAGTGGGTGGAGAGGGTGGAAGGCGTGTGGGGTGAAAGTGAAGGTTTAAGTGGGTGGAGAGGGTGGAAGGCACGTGGGGTGAAAGTGAAGGTTTAAGTGGGTGGAGAGGGTGGAAGGCGTGTGGGTTGAAAGTGAAGGTTTAAGTGGGTGGAGAGGGTGGAAGGTGTGTGGGGTGAAAGTGAAGGTTTAAGTGGGTGGAGAGGGTGGAAGGTATGTGGGGTAAAAGTGAAGGTTTAAGTGGGTGGAGAGGGTGGAAGGCGTGTGGGGTGAAAGTGAAGGTTTAAGTGGGTGGAGAGGGTGGAAGGTATGTGGGGTGAAAGTGAAGGTTTAAGTGGGTGGAGAGGGTGGAAGGTATGTGGGGTGAAAGTGAAGGTTTAAGTGGGTGGAGAGGGTGGAAGGCGTGTGGGGTGAAAGTGAAGGTTTAAGTGGGTGGAGAGGGTGCTAAGTGGGTGGAGAGGATGCAAAGTATGTGGGGTGAAAGTGAAGGTTTAAGTGGGTGGAAAGGTTGGAAGGCGTGTGGGGTGAAAGTGAAGGTTTAAGTGGGTGGAGAGGGTGGAAGGCGTGTGGGTTGAAAGTGAAGGTTTAAGTGGGTGGAGAGGGTGGAAGGCATGTGGGGTGAAAGTGAAGGTTTAAGTGGGTGGAGAGGGTGGAAGGTATGTGGGGTGAAAGTGAAGGTTTAAGTGGGTGGAGAGGGTGGAAGGCGTGTGGGGTGAAAGTGAAGGTTTAAGTGGGTGGAGAGGGTGGAACGAGTGTGGGGTGAAAGTGAAGGTTTAAGTGGGTGGAGAGGGTGGAAGGTATGTGGGGTGGAGAGGGTGCTAAGTGGGTGGAGAGGGTGGAAGGTATGTGGGGTGAAAGTGAAGTTTTAAGTGGGTGGAGAGGGTGGAAGGCGTGTGGGGTGAAAGTGAAGGTTTAAGTGGGTGGAGAGGGTGGAAGGTGTGTGGGGTGAAAGTGAAGGTTTAAGTGGGTGGAGAGGGTGGAAGGTATGTGGGGTGAAAGCGAAGGTTTAAGTGGGTGGAGAGGGTGGAACGAGTGTGGGGTGAAAGTGAAGGTTTAAGTGGGTGGAGAGGGTGGAAGGTATGTGGGGTGGAGAGGGTGCTAAGTGGGTGGAGAGGGTGCAAAGTATGTGGGGTGAAAGTGAAGGTTTAAGTGGGTGGAAAGGTTGGAAGGCGTGTGGGGTGAAAGTGAAGGTTGAAGTGGGTGGAGAGGGTGGAACGAGTGTGGGGTGAAAGTGAAGGTTTAAGTGGGTGGAGAGGGTGGAAGGTATGTGGGGTGGAGAGGGTGGAAGGTATGTGGGGTGAAAGTGAAGGTTTAAGTGGGTGGAGAGGGTGGAAGGCGTGTGGGGTGAAAGTGAAGGTTTAAGTGGGTGGAGAGGGTGGAAGGTGTGTGGGGTGAAAGTGAAGGTTGAAGTGGGTGGAGAGGGTGGAAGGTATGTGGGGTGAAAGTGAAGGTTTAAGTGGGTGGAGAGGGTGGAAGGCGTGTGGGGTGAAAGTGAAGGTTTAAGTGGGTGGAGAGGGTGGAACGAGTGTGGGGTGAAAGTGAAGGTTTAAGTGGGTGGAGAGGGTGGAAGGTATGTGGGGTGAAAGTGAAGGTTTAAGTGGGTGGAGAGGGTGGAAGGTGTGTGGGGTGAAAGTGAAGGTTGAAGTGGGTGGAGAGGGTGGAAGGTATGTGGGGTGAAAGTGAAGGTTTAAGTGGGTGGAGAGGGTGGAAGGCGTGTGGGGTGAAAGTGAAGGTTTAAGTGGGTGGAGAGGGTGGAACGAGTGTGGGGTGAAAGTGAAGGTTTAAGTGGGTGGAGAGGGTGGAAGGTATGTGGGGTGAAGAGGGTGGAAGGTATGTGGGGTGAAAGTGAAGGTTTAAGTGGGTGGAGAGGGTGGAAGGTGTGTGGGGTGAAAGTGAAGGTTTAAGTGGGTGGAGAGGGTGGAAGGTGTGTGGTGGGGTGAAAGTGAAGGTTTAAGTGGGTGGAGAGGGTGGAAGGTATGTGGGGTGAAAGTGAAGGTTTAAGTGGGTGGAGAGGGTGGAAGGCGTGTGGGGTGAAAGTGAAGGTTTAATTGGGTGGAGAGGGTGGAAGGTATGTGGGGTGAAAGTGAAGGTTTAAGTGGGTGGAGAGGGTGGAAGGCGTGTGGGGTGAAAGTGAAGGTTTAAGTGGGTGGAGAGGGTGGAAGGTATGTGGGGTGAAAGTGAAGGTTTAAGTGGGTGGAGAGGGTGGAAGGTATGTGGGGTGAAAGTGAAGGTTTCAGTGGGTGGAGAGGGTGGAAGGTGTGTGGGGTGAAAGTGAAGGTTTCAGTGGGTGGAGAGGGTGGAAGGTGTGTGGGGTGAAAGTGAAGGTTTATGTGGGTGGAGAGGGTGGAAGGCATGTGGGGTGAAAGTGAAGGTTTAAGTGGGTGGAGAGGGTGGAAGGTATGTGGGGTGAAAGTGAAGGTTTAAGTGGGTGGAGAGGGTGGAAGGCGTGTGGGGTGAAAGTGAAGGTTTAAGTGGGTGGAGAGGGTGGAAGGCGTGTGGGGTGAAAGTGAAGGTTTAAGTGGGTGGAGAGGGTGGAAGGCGTGTGGGGTGAAAGTGAAGGTTTAAGTGGGTGGAGAGGGTGGAAGGTGTGTGGGGTGAAAGTGAAGGTTTAAGTGGGTGGAGAGGGTGGAAGGTATGTGGGGTGAAAGCGAAGGTTTAAGTGGGTGGAGAGGGTGGAAGGCGTGTGGGGTGAAAGTGAAGGTTTAAGTGGGTGGAGAGGGTGGAAGGTATGTGGGGTGAAAGTGAAGGTTTAAGTGGGTGGAGAGGGTGGAAGGTATGTGGGGTGAAAGTGAAGGTTTAAGTGGGTGGAGAGGGTGCTAAGTGGGTGGAGAGGGTGGAAGGTATGTGGGGTGAAAGTGAAGGTTTAAGTGGGTGGAGGGGGTGCTAAGTGGGTGGAGAGGGTGGAAGGTATGTGGGGTGAAAGTGAAGGTTTAAGTGGGTGGAGAGGGTGGAAGGCGTGTGGGGTGAAAGTGAAGGTTTAAGTGGGTGGAGAGGGTGGAAGGTATGTGGGGTGAAAGTGAAGGTTTAAGTGGGTGGAGAGGGTGGAAGGCGTGTGGGGTGAAAGTGAAGGTTTAAGTGGGTGGAGAGGGTGGAAGGTATGTGGGGTGAAAGTGAAGGTTTAAGTGGGTGGAGAGGGTGCTAAGTGGGTGGAGAGGGTGGAAGGTATGTGGGGTGAAAGTGAAGTTTTAAGTGGGTGGAGAGGGTGGAAGGCATGTGGGGTGAAAGTGAAGGTTTAAGTGGGTGGAGAGGGTGGAAGGTGTGTGGGGTGAAAGTGAAGGTTTAAGTGGGTGGAGAGGGTGGAAGGCGTGTGGGGTGAAAGTGAAGGTTTAAGTGGGTGGAGAGGATGCTAAGTGGGTGGAGAGGATGCAAAGTATGTGGGGTGAAAGTGAAGGTTTAAGTGGGTGGAAAGGTTGGAAGGCGTGTGGGGTGAAAGTGAAGGTTTAAGTGGGTGGAGAGGGTGGAAGGTGTGTGGGGTGAAAGTGAAGGTTTAAGTGGGTGGAGAGGGTGGAAGGTATGTGGGGTGAAAGTGAAGGTTTAAGTGGGTGGAGAGGGTGGAAGGTGTGTGGGGTGAAAGTGAAGGTTGAAGTGGGTGGAGAGGGTGGAAGGTATGTGGGGTGAAAGAGAAGGTTTAAGTGGGTGGAGAGGGTGGAAGGCGTGTGGGGTGAAAGTGAAGGTTTAAGTGGGTGGAGAGGGTGGAAGGCGTGTGGGGTGAAAGTGAAGGTTGAAGTGGGTGGAGAGGGTGGAAGGTATGTGGGGTGAAAGAGAAGGTTTAAGTGGGTGGAGAGGGTGGAAGGCATGTGGGGTGAAAGTGAAGGTTTAAGTGGGTGGAGAGGGTGGAACGAGTGTGGGGTGAAAGTGAAGGTTTAAGTGGGTGGAGAGGGTGGAAGGTATGTGGGGTGGAGAGGGTGGAAGGTGTGTGGGGTGAAAGTGAAGGTTTAAGTGGGTGGAGAGGGTGGAAGGCGTGTGGGGTGAAAGTGAAGGTTTAAGTGGGTGGAGAGGGTGGAAGGTGTGTGGGGTGAAAGTGAAGGTTTAAGTGGGTGGAGAGGGTGGAAGGTATGTGGGGTGAAAGTGAAGGTTTAAGTGGGTGGAGAGGGTGGAAGGCGTGTGGGGTGAAAGTGAAGGTTTAAGTGGGTGGAGAGGGTGGAAGGTATGTGGGGTGAAAGTGAAGGTTTAAGTGGGTGGAGAGGGTGGAAGGCATGTGGGGTGAAAGTGAAGGTTTCAGTGGGTGGAGAGGGTGGAAGGTGTGTGGGGTGAAAGTGAAGGTTTCAGTGGGTGGAGAGGGTGGAAGGTGTGTGGGGTGAAAGTGAAGGTTTATGTGGGTGGAGCGGGTGGAAGGCATGTGGGGTGAAAGTGAAGGTTTAAGTGGGTGGAGAGGGTGGAAGGTGTGTGGGGTGAAAGTGAAGGTTTAAGTGGGTGGAGAGGGTGGAAGGCGTGTGGGGTGAAAGTGAAGGTTTAAGTGGGTGGAGAGGGTGGAAGGTGTGTGGGGTGAAAGTGAAGGTTTAAGTGGGTGGAGAGGGTGGAAGGTATGTGGGGTGAAAGGGAAGGTTTAAGTGGGTGGAGAGGGTGGAAGGCATGTGGGGTGAAAGTGAAGGTTTAAGTGGGTGGAGAGGGTGGAAGGTATGTGGGGTGAAAGTGAAGGTTTAAGTGGGTAGAGAGGGTGGAAGGTATGTGGGGTGAAAGTGAAGGTTTAAGTGGGTAGAGAGGGTGGAAGGTATGTGGGGTGAAAGTGAAGGTTTAAGTGGGTGGAGAGGGTGGAAGGTATGTGGGGTGAAAGTGAAGGTTTAAGTGGGTGGAGAGGGTGGAAGGCGCGTGGGGTGAAAGTGAAGGTTTAAGTGGGTGGAGAGGGTGTAAGGCGTGTGGGGTGAAAGTGAAGGTTTAAGTGGGTAGAGAGGGTGGAAGGTATGTGGGGTGAAAGTGAAGGTTTAAGTGGGTGGAGAGGGTGGAAGGTATGTGGGGTGAAAGTGAAGGTTTAAGTGGGTGGAGAGGGTGGAAGGCGCGTGGGGTGAAAGTGAAGGTTTAAGTGGGTGGAGAGGGTGTAAGGCGTGTGGGGTGAAAGTGAAGGTTTAAGTGGGTGGAGAGGGTGGAAGGCGCGTGGGGTGAAAGTGAAGGTTTAAGTGGGTGGAGAGGGTGGAAGGCGTGTGGGTTGAAAGTGAAGGTTTAAGTGGGTGGAGAGGGTGGAAGGTATGTGGGGTGAAAGTGAAGGTTTAAGTGGGTGGAGAGGGTGGAAGGTATGTGGGGTGAAAGTGAAGGTTTAAGTGGGTGGAGAGGGTGGAAGGCGTGTGGGGTGAAAGTGAAGGTTTAAGTGGGTGGAGAGGGTGGAAGGTATGTGGGGTGAAAGTGAAGGTTTAAGTGGGTGGAGAGGGTGGAAGGTATGTGGGGTGAAAGTGAAGGTTTAAGTGGGTGGAGAGGGTGGAAGGCGTGTGGGGTGAAAGTGAAGGTTTAAGTGGGTGGAGAGGGTGCTAAGTGGGTGGAGAGGATGCAAAGTATGTGGGGTGAAAGTGAAGGTTTAAGTGGGTGGAAAGGTTGGAAGGCGTGTGGGGTGAAAGTGAAGGTTTAAGTGGGTGGAGAGGGTGGAAGGCGTGTGGGTTGAAAGTGAAGGTTTAAGTGGGTGGAGAGGGTGGAAGGCATGTGGGGTGAAAGTGAAGGTTTAAGTGGGTGGAGAGGGTGGAAGGCGTGTGGGGTGAAAGTGAAGGTTTAAGTGGGTGGAGAGGGTGGAACGAGTGTGGGGTGAAAGTGAAGGTTTAAGTGGGTGGAGAGGGTGGAAGGTATGTGGGGTGAAAGTGAAGGTTTAAGTGGGTGGAGAGGGTGGAAGGCGTGTGGGGTGAAAGTGAAGGTTTAAGTGGGTGGAGAGGGTGGAACGAGTGTGGGGTGAAAGTGAAGGTTTAAGTGGGTGGAGAGGGTGGAAGGTATGTGGGGTGGAGAGGGTGGAAGGTATGTGGGGTGAAAGTGAAGGTTTAAGTGGGTGGAGAGGGTGGAAGGTGTGTGGGGTGAAAGTGAAGGTTTAAGTGGGTGGAGAGGGTGGAAGGTGTGTGGGGTGAAAGTGAAGGTTTAAGTGGGTGGAGAGGGTGGAAGGTATGTGGGGTGAAAGTGAAGGTTTAAGTGGGTGGAGAGGGTGGAAGGCGTGTGGGGTGAAAGTGAAGGTTTAAGTGGGTGGAGAGGGTGGAAGGTATGTGGGGTGAAAGTGAAGGTTTAAGTGGGTGGAGAGGGTGGAAGGCATGTGGGGTGAAAGTGAAGGTTTAAGTGGGTGGAGAGGGTGGAAGGTATGTGGGGTGAAAGTGAAGGTTTAAGTGGGTGGAGAGGGTGGAAGGTATGTGGGGTGAAAGTGAAGGTTTAAGTGGGTGGAGAGGGTGGAAGGTATGTGGGGTGAAAGTGAAGGTTTAAGTGGGTGGAGAGGGTGGAAGGCGTGTGGGGTGAAAGTGAAGGTTTAAGTGGGTGGAGAGGGTGGAAGGCGTGTGGGGTGAAAGTGAAGGTTTAAGTGGGTGGAGAGGGTGCTAAGTGGGTGGAGAGGATGCAAAGTATGTGGGGTGAAAGTGAAGGTTTAAGTGGGTGGAAAGGTTGGAAGGCGTGTGGGGTGAAAGTGAAGGTTTAAGTGGGTGGAGAGGGTGGAAGGCATGTGGGGTGAAAGTGAAGGTTTAAGTGGGTGGAGAGGGTGGAAGGTGTGTGGCGTGAAAGTGAAGGTTTAAGTGGGTGGAGAGGGTGGAAGGTGTGTGGGGTGAAAGTGAAGGTTGAAGTGGGTGGAGAGGGTGGAAGGTATGTGGGGTGAAAGTGAAGGTTTAAGTGGGTGGAGAGGGTGGAAGGCATGTGGGGTGAAAGTGAAGGTTTAAGTGGGTGGAGAGGGTGGAACGAGTGTGGGGTGAAAGTGAAGGTTTAAGTGGGTGGAGAGGGTGGAAGGTGTGTGGGGTGAAAGTGAAGGTTTAAGTGGGTGGAGAGGGTGGAAGGTATGTGGGGTGAAAGTGAAGGTTTAAGTGGGTGGAGAGGGTGGAAGGCGTGTGGGGTGAAAGTGAAGGTTTAAGTGGGTGGAGAGGGTGGAAGGTGTGTGGGGTGAAAGTGAAGGTTTAAGTGGGTGGAGAGGGTGGAAGGTATGTGGGGTGAAAGTGAAGGTTTAAGTGGGTGGAGAGGGTGGAAGGCGTGTGGGGTGAAAGTGAAGGTTTAAGTGGGTGGAGAGGGTGGAAGGTATGTGGGGTGAAAGTGAAGGTTTAAGTGGGTGGAGAGGGTGGAAGGCATGTGGGGTGAAAGTGAAGGTTTCAGTGGGTGGAGAGGGTGGAAGGTGTGTGGGGTGAAAGTGAAGGTTTCAGTGGGTGGAGAGGGTGGAAGGCATGTGGGGTGAAAGTGAAGGTTTAAGTGGGTGGAGAGGGTGGAAGGTGTGTGGGGTGAAAGTGAAGGTTTAAGTGGGTGGAGAGGGTGGAAGGCGTGTGGGGTGAAAGTGAAGGTTTAAGTGGGTGGAGAGGGTGGAAGGCATGTGGGGTGAAAGTGAAGGTTTAAGTGGGTGGAGAGGGTGGAAGGTGTGTGGGGTGAAAGTGAAGGTTTAAGTGGGTGGAGAGGGTGGAAGGTATGTGGGGTGAAAGGGAAGGTTTAAGTGGGTGGAGAGGGTGGAAGGCGTGTGGGGTGAAAGTGAAGGTTTAAGTGGGTGGAGAGGGTGGAAGGTATGTGGGGTGAAAGTGAAGGTTTAAGTGGGTAGAGAGGGTGGAAGGCATGTGGGGTGAAAGTGAAGGTTTAAGTGGGTAGAGAGGGTGGAAGGTATGTGGGGTGAAAGTGAAGGTTTAAGTGGGTGGAGAGGGTGGAACGAGTGCGGGGTGAAAGTGAAGGTTTAAGTGGGTGGAGAGGGTGGAAGGTATGTGGGGTGGAGAGGGTGGAAGGTATGTGGGGTGAAAGTGAAGGTTTAAGTGGGTGGAGAAGGTGGAAGGTGTGTGGGGTGAAAGTGAAGTTTTAAGTGGGTGGAGAGGGTGGAAGGTATGTGGGGTGAAAGTGAAGGTTTAAGTGGGTAGAGAGGGTGGAAGGTATGTGGGGTGAAAGTGAAGGTTTAAGTGGGTGGAGAGGGTGGAAGGTATGTGGGGTGAAAGTGAAGGTTTAAGTGGGTAGAGAGGGTGGAAGGTATGTGGGGTGAAAGTGAAGGTTTAAGTGGGTAGAGAGGGTGGAAGGTATGTGGGGTGAAAGTGAAGGTTTAAGTGGGTGGAGAGGGTGGAAGGTATGTGGGGTGAAAGTGAAGGTTTAAGTGGGTGGAGAGGGTGGAAGGCGCGTGGGGTGAAAGTGAAGGTTTAAGTGGGTGGAGAGGGTGTAAGGCGTGTGGGGTGAAAGTGAAGGTTTAAGTGGGTAGAGAGGGTGGAAGGTATGTGGGGTGAAAGTGAAGGTTTAAGTGGGTGGAGAGGGTGGAAGGTATGTGGGGTGAAAGTGAAGGTTTAAGTGGGTGGAGAGGGTGGAAGGCGCGTGGGGTGAAAGTGAAGGTTTAAGTGGGTGGAGAGGGTGTAAGGCGTGTGGGGTGAAAGTGAAGGTTTAAGTGGGTGGAGAGGGTGGAAGGCGCGTGGGGTGAAAGTGAAGGTTTAAGTGGGTGGAGAGGGTGGAAGGCGTGTGGGTTGAAAGTGAAGGTTTAAGTGGGTGGAGAGGGTGGAAGGTATGTGGGGTGAAAGTGAAGGTTTAAGTGGGTGGAGAGGGTGGAAGGTATGTGGGGTGAAAGTGAAGGTTTAAGTGGGTGGAGAGGGTGGAAGGCGTGTGGGGTGAAAGTGAAGGTTTAAGTGGGTGGAGAGGGTGGAAGGTATGTGGGGTGAAAGTGAAGGTTTAAGTGGGTGGAGAGGGTGGAAGGTATGTGGGGTGAAAGTGAAGGTTTAAGTGGGTGGAGAGGGTGGAAGGCGTGTGGGGTGAAAGTGAAGGTTTAAGTGGGTGGAGAGGGTGCTAAGTGGGTGGAGAGGATGCAAAGTATGTGGGGTGAAAGTGAAGGTTTAAGTGGGTGGAAAGGTTGGAAGGCGTGTGGGGTGAAAGTGAAGGTTTAAGTGGGTGGAGAGGGTGGAAGGCGTGTGGGTTGAAAGTGAAGGTTTAAGTGGGTGGAGAGGGTGGAAGGCATGTGGGGTGAAAGTGAAGGTTTAAGTGGGTGGAGAGGGTGGAAGGCGTGTGGGGTGAAAGTGAAGGTTTAAGTGGGTGGAGAGGGTGGAACGAGTGTGGGGTGAAAGTGAAGGTTTAAGTGGGTGGAGAGGGTGGAAGGTATGTGGGGTGAAAGTGAAGGTTTAAGTGGGTGGAGAGGGTGGAAGGCGTGTGGGGTGAAAGTGAAGGTTTAAGTGGGTGGAGAGGGTGGAAGGCGTGTGGGTTGAAAGTGAAGGTTTAAGTGGGTGGAGAGGGTGGAAGGTGTGTGGGGTGAAAGTGAAGGTTTAAGTGGGTGGAGAGGGTGGAAGGTATGTGGGGTAAAAGTGAAGGTTTAAGTGGGTGGAGAGGGTGGAAGGCGTGTGGGGTGAAAGTGAAGGTTTAAGTGGGTGGAGAGGGTGGAAGGTATGTGGGGTGAAAGTGAAGGTTTAAGTGGGTGGAGAGGGTGGAAGGTATGTGGGGTGAAAGTGAAGGTTTAAGTGGGTGGAGAGGGTGGAAGGCGTGTGGGGTGAAAGTGAAGGTTTAAGTGGGTGGAGAGGGTGCTAAGTGGGTGGAGAGGATGCAAAGTATGTGGGGTGAAAGTGAAGGTTTAAGTGGGTGGAAAGGTTGGAAGGCGTGTGGGGTGAAAGTGAAGGTTTAAGTGGGTGGAGAGGGTGGAAGGCGTGTGGGTTGAAAGTGAAGGTTTAAGTGGGTGGAGAGGGTGGAAGGCATGTGGGGTGAAAGTGAAGGTTTAAGTGGGTGGAGAGGGTGGAAGGCGTGTGGGGTGAAAGTGAAGGTTTAAGTGGGTGGAGAGGGTGGAACGAGTGTGGGGTGAAAGTGAAGGTTTAAGTGGGTGGAGAGGGTGGAAGGTATGTGGGGTGGAGAGGGTGCTAAGTGGGTGGAGAGGGTGGAAGGTATGTGGGGTGAAAGTGAAGTTTTAAGTGGGTGGAGAGGGTGGAAGGCGTGTGGGGTGAAAGTGAAGGTTTAAGTGGGTGGAGAGGGTGGAAGGTGTGTGGGGTGAAAGTGAAGGTTTAAGTGGGTGGAGAGGGTGGAAGGTATGTGGGGTGAAAGCGAAGGTTTAAGTGGGTGGAGAGGGTGGAAGGCGTGTGGGGTGAAAGTGAAGGTTTAAGTGGGTGGAGAGGGTGGAAGGCGTGTGGGGTGAAAGTGAAGGTTTAAGTGGGTGGAGAGGGTGCTAAGTGGGTGGAGAGGGTGCAAAGTATGTGGGGTGAAAGTGAAGGTTTAAGTGGGTGGAAAGGTTGGAAGGCGTGTGGGGTGAAAGTGAAGGTTGAAGTGGGTGGAGAGGGTGGAACGAGTGTGGGGTGAAAGTGAAGGTTTAAGTGGGTGGAGAGGGTGGAAGGTATGTGGGGTGGAGAGGGTGGAAGGTATGTGGGGTGAAAGTGAAGGTTTAAGTGGGTGGAGAGGGTGGAAGGCGTGTGGGGTGAAAGTGAAGGTTTAAGTGGGTGGAGAGGGTGGAAGGTGTGTGGGGTGAAAGTGAAGGTTGAAGTGGGTGGAGAGGGTGGAAGGTATGTGGGGTGAAAGTGAAGGTTTAAGTGGGTGGAGAGGGTGGAAGGCGTGTGGGGTGAAAGTGAAGGTTTAAGTGGGTGGAGAGGGTGGAACGAGTGTGGGGTGAAAGTGAAGGTTTAAGTGGGTGGAGAGGGTGGAAGGTATGTGGGGTGAAAGTGAAGGTTTAAGTGGGTGGAGAGGGTGGAAGGTGTGTGGGGTGAAAGTGAAGGTTGAAGTGGGTGGAGAGGGTGGAAGGTATGTGGGGTGAAAGTGAAGGTTTAAGTGGGTGGAGAGGGTGGAAGGCGTGTGGGGTGAAAGTGAAGGTTTAAGTGGGTGGAGAGGGTGGAACGAGTGTGGGGTGAAAGTGAAGGTTTAAGTGGGTGGAGAGGGTGGAAGGTATGTGGGGTGAAGAGGGTGGAAGGTATGTGGGGTGAAAGTGAAGGTTTAAGTGGGTGGAGAGGGTGGAAGGTGTGTGGGGTGAAAGTGAAGGTTTAAGTGGGTGGAGAGGGTGGAAGGTGTGTGGTGGGGTGAAAGTGAAGGTTTAAGTGGGTGGAGAGGGTGGAAGGTATGTGGGGTGAAAGTGAAGGTTTAAGTGGGTGGAGAGGGTGGAAGGCGTGTGGGGTGAAAGTGAAGGTTTAATTGGGTGGAGAGGGTGGAAGGTATGTGGGGTGAAAGTGAAGGTTTAAGTGGGTGGAGAGGGTGGAAGGCGTGTGGGGTGAAAGTGAAGGTTTAAGTGGGTGGAGAGGGTGGAAGGTATGTGGGGTGAAAGTGAAGGTTTAAGTGGGTGGAGAGGGTGGAAGGTATGTGGGGTGAAAGTGAAGGTTTCAGTGGGTGGAGAGGGTGGAAGGTGTGTGGGGTGAAAGTGAAGGTTTCAGTGGGTGGAGAGGGTGGAAGGTGTGTGGGGTGAAAGTGAAGGTTTATGTGGGTGGAGAGGGTGGAAGGCATGTGGGGTGAAAGTGAAGGTTTAAGTGGGTGGAGAGGGTGGAAGGTATGTGGGGTGAAAGTGAAGGTTTAAGTGGGTGGAGAGGGTGGAAGGCGTGTGGGGTGAAAGTGAAGGTTTAAGTGGGTGGAGAGGGTGGAAGGCGTGTGGGGTGAAAGTGAAGGTTTAAGTGGGTGGAGAGGGTGGAAGGCGTGTGGGGTGAAAGTGAAGGTTTAAGTGGGTGGAGAGGGTGGAAGGTGTGTGGGGTGAAAGTGAAGGTTTAAGTGGGTGGAGAGGGTGGAAGGTATGTGGGGTGAAAGCGAAGGTTTAAGTGGGTGGAGAGGGTGGAAGGCGTGTGGGGTGAAAGTGAAGGTTTAAGTGGGTGGAGAGGGTGGAAGGTATGTGGGGTGAAAGTGAAGGTTTAAGTGGGTGGAGAGGGTGGAAGGTATGTGGGGTGAAAGTGAAGGTTTAAGTGGGTGGAGAGGGTGCTAAGTGGGTGGAGAGGGTGGAAGGTATGTGGGGTGAAAGTGAAGGTTTAAGTGGGTGGAGGGGGTGCTAAGTGGGTGGAGAGGGTGGAAGGTATGTGGGGTGAAAGTGAAGGTTTAAGTGGGTGGAGAGGGTGGAAGGCGTGTGGGGTGAAAGTGAAGGTTTAAGTGGGTGGAGAGGGTGGAAGGTATGTGGGGTGAAAGTGAAGGTTTAAGTGGGTGGAGAGGGTGGAAGGCGTGTGGGGTGAAAGTGAAGGTTTAAGTGGGTGGAGAGGGTGGAAGGTATGTGGGGTGAAAGTGAAGGTTTAAGTGGGTGGAGAGGGTGCTAAGTGGGTGGAGAGGGTGGAAGGTATGTGGGGTGAAAGTGAAGTTTTAAGTGGGTGGAGAGGGTGGAAGGCATGTGGGGTGAAAGTGAAGGTTTAAGTGGGTGGAGAGGGTGGAAGGTGTGTGGGGTGAAAGTGAAGGTTTAAGTGGGTGGAGAGGGTGGAAGGCGTGTGGGGTGAAAGTGAAGGTTTAAGTGGGTGGAGAGGATGCTAAGTGGGTGGAGAGGATGCAAAGTATGTGGGGTGAAAGTGAAGGTTTAAGTGGGTGGAAAGGTTGGAAGGCGTGTGGGGTGAAAGTGAAGGTTTAAGTGGGTGGAGAGGGTGGAAGGTGTGTGGGGTGAAAGTGAAGGTTTAAGTGGGTGGAGAGGGTGGAAGGTATGTGGGGTGAAAGTGAAGGTTTAAGTGGGTGGAGAGGGTGGAAGGTGTGTGGGGTGAAAGTGAAGGTTGAAGTGGGTGGAGAGGGTGGAAGGTATGTGGGGTGAAAGAGAAGGTTTAAGTGGGTGGAGAGGGTGGAAGGCGTGTGGGGTGAAAGTGAAGGTTTAAGTGGGTGGAGAGGGTGGAAGGCGTGTGGGGTGAAAGTGAAGGTTGAAGTGGGTGGAGAGGGTGGAAGGTATGTGGGGTGAAAGAGAAGGTTTAAGTGGGTGGAGAGGGTGGAAGGCATGTGGGGTGAAAGTGAAGGTTTAAGTGGGTGGAGAGGGTGGAACGAGTGTGGGGTGAAAGTGAAGGTTTAAGTGGGTGGAGAGGGTGGAAGGTATGTGGGGTGGAGAGGGTGGAAGGTGTGTGGGGTGAAAGTGAAGGTTTAAGTGGGTGGAGAGGGTGGAAGGCGTGTGGGGTGAAAGTGAAGGTTTAAGTGGGTGGAGAGGGTGGAAGGTGTGTGGGGTGAAAGTGAAGGTTTAAGTGGGTGGAGAGGGTGGAAGGTATGTGGGGTGAAAGTGAAGGTTTAAGTGGGTGGAGAGGGTGGAAGGCGTGTGGGGTGAAAGTGAAGGTTTAAGTGGGTGGAGAGGGTGGAAGGTATGTGGGGTGAAAGTGAAGGTTTAAGTGGGTGGAGAGGGTGGAAGGCATGTGGGGTGAAAGTGAAGGTTTCAGTGGGTGGAGAGGGTGGAAGGTGTGTGGGGTGAAAGTGAAGGTTTCAGTGGGTGGAGAGGGTGGAAGGTGTGTGGGGTGAAAGTGAAGGTTTATGTGGGTGGAGAGGGTGGAAGGCATGTGGGGTGAAAGTGAAGGTTTAAGTGGGTGGAGAGGGTGGAAGGTGTGTGGGGTGAAAGTGAAGGTTTAAGTGGGTGGAGAGGGTGGAAGGCGTGTGGGGTGAAAGTGAAGGTTTAAGTGGGTGGAGAGGGTGGAAGGTGTGTGGGGTGAAAGTGAAGGTTTAAGTGGGTGGAGAGGGTGGAAGGTATGTGGGGTGAAAGGGAAGGTTTAAGTGGGTGGAGAGGGTGGAAGGCATGTGGGGTGAAAGTGAAGGTTTAAGTGGGTGGAGAGGGTGGAAGGTATGTGGGGTGAAAGTGAAGGTTTAAGTGGGTAGAGAGGGTGGAAGGTATGTGGGGTGAAAGTGAAGGTTTAAGTGGGTAGAGAGGGTGGAAGGTATGTGGGGTGAAAGTGAAGGTTTAAGTGGGTGGAGAGGGTGGAAGGTATGTGGGGTGAAAGTGAAGGTTTAAGTGGGTGGAGAGGGTGGAAGGCGCGTGGGGTGAAAGTGAAGGTTTAAGTGGGTGGAGAGGGTGTAAGGCGTGTGGGGTGAAAGTGAAGGTTTAAGTGGGTAGAGAGGGTGGAAGGTATGTGGGGTGAAAGTGAAGGTTTAAGTGGGTGGAGAGGGTGGAAGGTATGTGGGGTGAAAGTGAAGGTTTAAGTGGGTGGAGAGGGTGGAAGGCGCGTGGGGTGAAAGTGAAGGTTTAAGTGGGTGGAGAGGGTGTAAGGCGTGTGGGGTGAAAGTGAAGGTTTAAGTGGGTGGAGAGGGTGGAAGGCGCGTGGGGTGAAAGTGAAGGTTTAAGTGGGTGGAGAGGGTGGAAGGCGTGTGGGTTGAAAGTGAAGGTTTAAGTGGGTGGAGAGGGTGGAAGGTATGTGGGGTGAAAGTGAAGGTTTAAGTGGGTGGAGAGGGTGGAAGGTATGTGGGGTGAAAGTGAAGGTTTAAGTGGGTGGAGAGGGTGGAAGGCGTGTGGGGTGAAAGTGAAGGTTTAAGTGGGTGGAGAGGGTGGAAGGTATGTGGGGTGAAAGTGAAGGTTTAAGTGGGTGGAGAGGGTGGAAGGTATGTGGGGTGAAAGTGAAGGTTTAAGTGGGTGGAGAGGGTGGAAGGCGTGTGGGGTGAAAGTGAAGGTTTAAGTGGGTGGAGAGGGTGCTAAGTGGGTGGAGAGGATGCAAAGTATGTGGGGTGAAAGTGAAGGTTTAAGTGGGTGGAAAGGTTGGAAGGCGTGTGGGGTGAAAGTGAAGGTTTAAGTGGGTGGAGAGGGTGGAAGGCGTGTGGGTTGAAAGTGAAGGTTTAAGTGGGTGGAGAGGGTGGAAGGCATGTGGGGTGAAAGTGAAGGTTTAAGTGGGTGGAGAGGGTGGAAGGCGTGTGGGGTGAAAGTGAAGGTTTAAGTGGGTGGAGAGGGTGGAACGAGTGTGGGGTGAAAGTGAAGGTTTAAGTGGGTGGAGAGGGTGGAAGGTATGTGGGGTGAAAGTGAAGGTTTAAGTGGGTGGAGAGGGTGGAAGGCGTGTGGGGTGAAAGTGAAGGTTTAAGTGGGTGGAGAGGGTGGAACGAGTGTGGGGTGAAAGTGAAGGTTTAAGTGGGTGGAGAGGGTGGAAGGTATGTGGGGTGGAGAGGGTGGAAGGTATGTGGGGTGAAAGTGAAGGTTTAAGTGGGTGGAGAGGGTGGAAGGTGTGTGGGGTGAAAGTGAAGGTTTAAGTGGGTGGAGAGGGTGGAAGGTGTGTGGGGTGAAAGTGAAGGTTTAAGTGGGTGGAGAGGGTGGAAGGTATGTGGGGTGAAAGTGAAGGTTTAAGTGGGTGGAGAGGGTGGAAGGCGTGTGGGGTGAAAGTGAAGGTTTAAGTGGGTGGAGAGGGTGGAAGGTATGTGGGGTGAAAGTGAAGGTTTAAGTGGGTGGAGAGGGTGGAAGGCATGTGGGGTGAAAGTGAAGGTTTAAGTGGGTGGAGAGGGTGGAAGGTATGTGGGGTGAAAGTGAAGGTTTAAGTGGGTGGAGAGGGTGGAAGGTATGTGGGGTGAAAGTGAAGGTTTAAGTGGGTGGAGAGGGTGGAAGGTATGTGGGGTGAAAGTGAAGGTTTAAGTGGGTGGAGAGGGTGGAAGGCGTGTGGGGTGAAAGTGAAGGTTTAAGTGGGTGGAGAGGGTGGAAGGCGTGTGGGGTGAAAGTGAAGGTTTAAGTGGGTGGAGAGGGTGCTAAGTGGGTGGAGAGGATGCAAAGTATGTGGGGTGAAAGTGAAGGTTTAAGTGGGTGGAAAGGTTGGAAGGCGTGTGGGGTGAAAGTGAAGGTTTAAGTGGGTGGAGAGGGTGGAAGGCATGTGGGGTGAAAGTGAAGGTTTAAGTGGGTGGAGAGGGTGGAAGGTGTGTGGGGTGAAAGTGAAGGTTTAAGTGGGTGGAGAGGGTGGAAGGTGTGTGGGGTGAAAGTGAAGGTTGAAGTGGGTGGAGAGGGTGGAAGGTATGTGGGGTGAAAGTGAAGGTTTAAGTGGGTGGAGAGGGTGGAAGGCATGTGGGGTGAAAGTGAAGGTTTAAGTGGGTGGAGAGGGTGGAACGAGTGTGGGGTGAAAGTGAAGGTTTAAGTGGGTGGAGAGGGTGGAAGGTGTGTGGGGTGAAAGTGAAGGTTTAAGTGGGTGGAGAGGGTGGAAGGTATGTGGGGTGAAAGTGAAGGTTTAAGTGGGTGGAGAGGGTGGAAGGCGTGTGGGGTGAAAGTGAAGGTTTAAGTGGGTGGAGAGGGTGGAAGGTGTGTGGGGTGAAAGTGAAGGTTTAAGTGGGTGGAGAGGGTGGAAGGTATGTGGGGTGAAAGTGAAGGTTTAAGTGGGTGGAGAGGGTGGAAGGCGTGTGGGGTGAAAGTGAAGGTTTAAGTGGGTGGAGAGGGTGGAAGGTATGTGGGGTGAAAGTGAAGGTTTAAGTGGGTGGAGAGGGTGGAAGGCATGTGGGGTGAAAGTGAAGGTTTCAGTGGGTGGAGAGGGTGGAAGGTGTGTGGGGTGAAAGTGAAGGTTTCAGTGGGTGGAGAGGGTGGAAGGCATGTGGGGTGAAAGTGAAGGTTTAAGTGGGTGGAGAGGGTGGAAGGTGTGTGGGGTGAAAGTGAAGGTTTAAGTGGGTGGAGAGGGTGGAAGGCGTGTGGGGTGAAAGTGAAGGTTTAAGTGGGTGGAGAGGGTGGAAGGCATGTGGGGTGAAAGTGAAGGTTTAAGTGGGTGGAGAGGGTGGAAGGTGTGTGGGGTGAAAGTGAAGGTTTAAGTGGGTGGAGAGGGTGGAAGGTATGTGGGGTGAAAGGGAAGGTTTAAGTGGGTGGAGAGGGTGGAAGGCGTGTGGGGTGAAAGTGAAGGTTTAAGTGGGTGGAGAGGGTGGAAGGTATGTGGGGTGAAAGTGAAGGTTTAAGTGGGTGGAGAGGGTGGAAGGCGTGTGGGGTGAAAGTGAAGGTTTAAGTGGGTGGAGAGGGTGGAAGGCGTGTGGGGTGAAAGTGAAGGTTTAAGTGGGTGGAGAGGGTGGAAGGCGTGTGGGGTGAAAGTGAAGGTTTAAGTGGGTGGAGAGGGTGGAAGGTGTGTGGGGTGAAAGTGAAGGTTTAAGTGGGTGGAGAGGGTGGAAGGTATGTGGGGTGAAAGCGAAGGTTTAAGTGGGTGGAGAGGGTGGAAGGCGTGTGGGGTGAAAGTGAAGGTTTAAGTGGGTGGAGAGGGTGGAAGGTATGTGGGGTGAAAGTGAAGGTTTAAGTGGGTGGAGAGGGTGGAAGGTATGTGGGGTGAAAGTGAAGGTTTAAGTGGGTGGAGAGGGTGCTAAGTGGGTGGAGAGGGTGGAAGGTATGTGGGGTGAAAGTGAAGGTTTAAGTGGGTGGAGGGGGTGCTAAGTGGGTGGAGAGGGTGGAAGGTATGTGGGGTGAAAGTGAAGGTTTAAGTGGGTGGAGAGGGTGGAAGGCGTGTGGGGTGAAAGTGAAGGTTTAAGTGGGTGGAGAGGGTGGAAGGTATGTGGGGTGAAAGTGAAGGTTTAAGTGGGTGGAGAGGGTGGAAGGCGTGTGGGGTGAAAGTGAAGGTTTAAGTGGGTGGAGAGGGTGGAAGGTATGTGGGGTGAAAGTGAAGGTTTAAGTGGGTGGAGAGGGTGCTAAGTGGGTGGAGAGGGTGGAAGGTATGTGGGGTGAAAGTGAAGTTTTAAGTGGGTGGAGAGGGTGGAAGGCATGTGGGGTGAAAGTGAAGGTTTAAGTGGGTGGAGAGGGTGGAAGGTGTGTGGGGTGAAAGTGAAGGTTTAAGTGGGTGGAGAGGGTGGAAGGCGTGTGGGGTGAAAGTGAAGGTTTAAGTGGGTGGAGAGGATGCTAAGTGGGTGGAGAGGATGCAAAGTATGTGGGGTGAAAGTGAAGGTTTAAGTGGGTGGAAAGGTTGGAAGGCGTGTGGGGTGAAAGTGAAGGTTTAAGTGGGTGGAGAGGGTGGAAGGTGTGTGGGGTGAAAGTGAAGGTTTAAGTGGGTGGAGAGGGTGGAAGGTATGTGGGGTGAAAGTGAAGGTTTAAGTGGGTGGAGAGGGTGGAAGGTGTGTGGGGTGAAAGTGAAGGTTGAAGTGGGTGGAGAGGGTGGAAGGTATGTGGGGTGAAAGAGAAGGTTTAAGTGGGTGGAGAGGGTGGAAGGCGTGTGGGGTGAAAGTGAAGGTTTAAGTGGGTGGAGAGGGTGGAAGGCGTGTGGGGTGAAAGTGAAGGTTGAAGTGGGTGGAGAGGGTGGAAGGTATGTGGGGTGAAAGAGAAGGTTTAAGTGGGTGGAGAGGGTGGAAGGCATGTGGGGTGAAAGTGAAGGTTTAAGTGGGTGGAGAGGGTGGAACGAGTGTGGGGTGAAAGTGAAGGTTTAAGTGGGTGGAGAGGGTGGAAGGTATGTGGGGTGGAGAGGGTGGAAGGTGTGTGGGGTGAAAGTGAAGGTTTAAGTGGGTGGAGAGGGTGGAAGGCGTGTGGGGTGAAAGTGAAGGTTTAAGTGGGTGGAGAGGGTGGAAGGTGTGTGGGGTGAAAGTGAAGGTTTAAGTGGGTGGAGAGGGTGGAAGGTATGTGGGGTGAAAGTGAAGGTTTAAGTGGGTGGAGAGGGTGGAAGGCGTGTGGGGTGAAAGTGAAGGTTTAAGTGGGTGGAGAGGGTGGAAGGTATGTGGGGTGAAAGTGAAGGTTTAAGTGGGTGGAGAGGGTGGAAGGCATGTGGGGTGAAAGTGAAGGTTTCAGTGGGTGGAGAGGGTGGAAGGTGTGTGGGGTGAAAGTGAAGGTTTCAGTGGGTGGAGAGGGTGGAAGGTGTGTGGGGTGAAAGTGAAGGTTTATGTGGGTGGAGAGGGTGGAAGGCATGTGGGGTGAAAGTGAAGGTTTAAGTGGGTGGAGAGGGTGGAAGGTGTGTGGGGTGAAAGTGAAGGTTTAAGTGGGTGGAGAGGGTGGAAGGCGTGTGGGGTGAAAGTGAAGGTTTAAGTGGGTGGAGAGGGTGGAAGGTGTGTGGGGTGAAAGTGAAGGTTTAAGTGGGTGGAGAGGGTGGAAGGTATATGGGGTGAAAGGGAAGGTTTAAGTGGGTGGAGAGGGTGGAAGGCATGTGGGGTGAAAGTGAAGGTTTAAGTGGGTGGAGAGGGTGGAAGGTATGTGGGGTGAAAGTGAAGGTTTAAGTGGGTAGAGAGGGTGGAAGGTATGTGGGGTGAAAGTGAAGGTTTAAGTGGGTAGAGAGGGTGGAAGGTATGTGGGGTGAAAGTGAAGGTTTAAGTGGGTGGAGAGGGTGGAAGGTATGTGGGGTGAAAGTGAAGGTTTAAGTGGGTGGAGAGGGTGGAAGGCGCGTGGGGTGAAAGTGAAGGTTTAAGTGGGTGGAGAGGGTGTAAGGCGTGTGGGGTGAAAGTGAAGGTTTAAGTGGGTAGAGAGGGTGGAAGGTATGTGGGGTGAAAGTGAAGGTTTAAGTGGGTGGAGAGGGTGGAAGGCGCGTGGGGTGAAAGTGAAGGTTTAAGTGGGTGGAGAGGGTGTAAGGCGTGTGGGGTGAAAGTGAAGGTTTAAGTGGGTGGAGAGGGTGGAAGGCGCGTGGGGTGAAAGTGAAGGTTTAAGTGGGTGGAGAGGGTGGAAGGCGTGTGGGTTGAAAGTGAAGGTTTAAGTGGGTGGAGAGGGTGGAAGGTATGTGGGGTGAAAGTGAAGGTTTAAGTGGGTGGAGAGGGTGGAAGGTATGTGGGGTGAAAGTGAAGGTTTAAGTGGGTGGAGAGGGTGGAAGGCGTGTGGGGTGAAAGTGAAGGTTTAAGTGGGTGGAGAGGGTGGAAGGTATGTGGGGTGAAAGTGAAGGTTTAAGTGGGTGGAGAGGGTGGAAGGTATGTGGGGTGAAAGTGAAGGTTTAAGTGGGTGGAGAGGGTGGAAGGCGTGTGGGGTGAAAGTGAAGGTTTAAGTGGGTGGAGAGGGTGGAAGGCGTGTGGGGTGAAAGTGAAGGTTTAAGTGGGTGGAGAGGGTGGAACGAGTGTGGGGTGAAAGTGAAGGTTTAAGTGGGTGGAGAGGGTGGAAGGTATGTGGGGTGAAGAGGGTGGAAGGTATGTGGGGTGAAAGTGAAGGTTTAAGTGGGTGGAGAGGGTGGAAGGTGTGTGGGGTGAAAGTGAAGGTTTAAGTGGGTGGAGAGGGTGGAAGGTGTGTGGTGGGGTGAAAGTGAAGGTTTAAGTGGGTGGAGAGGGTGGAAGGTATGTGGGGTGAAAGTGAAGGTTTAAGTGGGTGGAGAGGGTGGAAGGCGTGTGGGGTGAAAGTGAAGGTTTAATTGGGTGGAGAGGGTGGAAGGTATGTGGGGTGAAAGTGAAGGTTTAAGTGGGTGGAGAGGGTGGAAGGCGTGTGGGGTGAAAGTGAAGGTTTAAGTGGGTGGAGAGGGTGGAAGGTATGTGGGGTGAAAGTGAAGGTTTAAGTGGGTGGAGAGGGTGGAAGGTATGTGGGGTGAAAGTGAAGGTTTCAGTGGGTGGAGAGGGTGGAAGGTGTGTGGGGTGAAAGTGAAGGTTTCAGTGGGTGGAGAGGGTGGAAGGTGTGTGGGGTGAAAGTGAAGGTTTATGTGGGTGGAGAGGGTGGAAGGCATGTGGGGTGAAAGTGAAGGTTTAAGTGGGTGGAGAGGGTGGAAGGTATGTGGGGTGAAAGTGAAGGTTTAAGTGGGTGGAGAGGGTGGAAGGCGTGTGGGGTGAAAGTGAAGGTTTAAGTGGGTGGAGAGGGTGGAAGGCGTGTGGGGTGAAAGTGAAGGTTTAAGTGGGTGGAGAGGGTGGAAGGCGTGTGGGGTGAAAGTGAAGGTTTAAGTGGGTGGAGAGGGTGGAAGGTGTGTGGGGTGAAAGTGAAGGTTTAAGTGGGTGGAGAGGGTGGAAGGTATGTGGGGTGAAAGCGAAGGTTTAAGTGGGTGGAGAGGGTGGAAGGCGTGTGGGGTGAAAGTGAAGGTTTAAGTGGGTGGAGAGGGTGGAAGGTATGTGGGGTGAAAGTGAAGGTTTAAGTGGGTGGAGAGGGTGGAAGGTATGTGGGGTGAAAGTGAAGGTTTAAGTGGGTGGAGAGGGTGCTAAGTGGGTGGAGAGGGTGGAAGGTATGTGGGGTGAAAGTGAAGGTTTAAGTGGGTGGAGGGGGTGCTAAGTGGGTGGAGAGGGTGGAAGGTATGTGGGGTGAAAGTGAAGGTTTAAGTGGGTGGAGAGGGTGGAAGGCGTGTGGGGTGAAAGTGAAGGTTTAAGTGGGTGGAGAGGGTGGAAGGTATGTGGGGTGAAAGTGAAGGTTTAAGTGGGTGGAGAGGGTGGAAGGCGTGTGGGGTGAAAGTGAAGGTTTAAGTGGGTGGAGAGGGTGGAAGGTATGTGGGGTGAAAGTGAAGGTTTAAGTGGGTGGAGAGGGTGCTAAGTGGGTGGAGAGGGTGGAAGGTATGTGGGGTGAAAGTGAAGTTTTAAGTGGGTGGAGAGGGTGGAAGGCATGTGGGGTGAAAGTGAAGGTTTAAGTGGGTGGAGAGGGTGGAAGGTGTGTGGGGTGAAAGTGAAGGTTTAAGTGGGTGGAGAGGGTGGAAGGCGTGTGGGGTGAAAGTGAAGGTTTAAGTGGGTGGAGAGGATGCTAAGTGGGTGGAGAGGATGCAAAGTATGTGGGGTGAAAGTGAAGGTTTAAGTGGGTGGAAAGGTTGGAAGGCGTGTGGGGTGAAAGTGAAGGTTTAAGTGGGTGGAGAGGGTGGAAGGTGTGTGGGGTGAAAGTGAAGGTTTAAGTGGGTGGAGAGGGTGGAAGGTATGTGGGGTGAAAGTGAAGGTTTAAGTGGGTGGAGAGGGTGGAAGGTGTGTGGGGTGAAAGTGAAGGTTGAAGTGGGTGGAGAGGGTGGAAGGTATGTGGGGTGAAAGAGAAGGTTTAAGTGGGTGGAGAGGGTGGAAGGCGTGTGGGGTGAAAGTGAAGGTTTAAGTGGGTGGAGAGGGTGGAAGGCGTGTGGGGTGAAAGTGAAGGTTGAAGTGGGTGGAGAGGGTGGAAGGTATGTGGGGTGAAAGAGAAGGTTTAAGTGGGTGGAGAGGGTGGAAGGCATGTGGGGTGAAAGTGAAGGTTTAAGTGGGTGGAGAGGGTGGAACGAGTGTGGGGTGAAAGTGAAGGTTTAAGTGGGTGGAGAGGGTGGAAGGTATGTGGGGTGGAGAGGGTGGAAGGTGTGTGGGGTGAAAGTGAAGGTTTAAGTGGGTGGAGAGGGTGGAAGGCGTGTGGGGTGAAAGTGAAGGTTTAAGTGGGTGGAGAGGGTGGAAGGTGTGTGGGGTGAAAGTGAAGGTTTAAGTGGGTGGAGAGGGTGGAAGGTATGTGGGGTGAAAGTGAAGGTTTAAGTGGGTGGAGAGGGTGGAAGGCGTGTGGGGTGAAAGTGAAGGTTTAAGTGGGTGGAGAGGGTGGAAGGTATGTGGGGTGAAAGTGAAGGTTTAAGTGGGTGGAGAGGGTGGAAGGCATGTGGGGTGAAAGTGAAGGTTTCAGTGGGTGGAGAGGGTGGAAGGTGTGTGGGGTGAAAGTGAAGGTTTCAGTGGGTGGAGAGGGTGGAAGGTGTGTGGGGTGAAAGTGAAGGTTTATGTGGGTGGAGAGGGTGGAAGGCATGTGGGGTGAAAGTGAAGGTTTAAGTGGGTGGAGAGGGTGGAAGGTGTGTGGGGTGAAAGTGAAGGTTTAAGTGGGTGGAGAGGGTGGAAGGCGTGTGGGGTGAAAGTGAAGGTTTAAGTGGGTGGAGAGGGTGGAAGGTGTGTGGGGTGAAAGTGAAGGTTTAAGTGGGTGGAGAGGGTGGAAGGTATGTGGGGTGAAAGGGAAGGTTTAAGTGGGTGGAGAGGGTGGAAGGCATGTGGGGTGAAAGTGAAGGTTTAAGTGGGTGGAGAGGGTGGAAGGTATGTGGGGTGAAAGTGAAGGTTTAAGTGGGTAGAGAGGGTGGAAGGTATGTGGGGTGAAAGTGAAGGTTTAAGTGGGTAGAGAGGGTGGAAGGTATGTGGGGTGAAAGTGAAGGTTTAAGTGGGTGGAGAGGGTGGAAGGTATGTGGGGTGAAAGTGAAGGTTTAAGTGGGTGGAGAGGGTGGAAGGCGCGTGGGGTGAAAGTGAAGGTTTAAGTGGGTGGAGAGGGTGTAAGGCGTGTGGGGTGAAAGTGAAGGTTTAAGTGGGTAGAGAGGGTGGAAGGTATGTGGGGTGAAAGTGAAGGTTTAAGTGGGTGGAGAGGGTGGAAGGTATGTGGGGTGAAAGTGAAGGTTTAAGTGGGTGGAGAGGGTGGAAGGCGCGTGGGGTGAAAGTGAAGGTTTAAGTGGGTGGAGAGGGTGTAAGGCGTGTGGGGTGAAAGTGAAGGTTTAAGTGGGTGGAGAGGGTGGAAGGCGCGTGGGGTGAAAGTGAAGGTTTAAGTGGGTGGAGAGGGTGGAAGGCGTGTGGGTTGAAAGTGAAGGTTTAAGTGGGTGGAGAGGGTGGAAGGTATGTGGGGTGAAAGTGAAGGTTTAAGTGGGTGGAGAGGGTGGAAGGTATGTGGGGTGAAAGTGAAGGTTTAAGTGGGTGGAGAGGGTGGAAGGCGTGTGGGGTGAAAGTGAAGGTTTAAGTGGGTGGAGAGGGTGGAAGGTATGTGGGGTGAAAGTGAAGGTTTAAGTGGGTGGAGAGGGTGGAAGGTATGTGGGGTGAAAGTGAAGGTTTAAGTGGGTGGAGAGGGTGGAAGGCGTGTGGGGTGAAAGTGAAGGTTTAAGTGGGTGGAGAGGGTGCTAAGTGGGTGGAGAGGATGCAAAGTATGTGGGGTGAAAGTGAAGGTTTAAGTGGGTGGAAAGGTTGGAAGGCGTGTGGGGTGAAAGTGAAGGTTTAAGTGGGTGGAGAGGGTGGAAGGCGTGTGGGTTGAAAGTGAAGGTTTAAGTGGGTGGAGAGGGTGGAAGGCATGTGGGGTGAAAGTGAAGGTTTAAGTGGGTGGAGAGGGTGGAAGGCGTGTGGGGTGAAAGTGAAGGTTTAAGTGGGTGGAGAGGGTGGAACGAGTGTGGGGTGAAAGTGAAGGTTTAAGTGGGTGGAGAGGGTGGAAGGTATGTGGGGTGAAAGTGAAGGTTTAAGTGGGTGGAGAGGGTGGAAGGCGTGTGGGGTGAAAGTGAAGGTTTAAGTGGGTGGAGAGGGTGGAACGAGTGTGGGGTGAAAGTGAAGGTTTAAGTGGGTGGAGAGGGTGGAAGGTATGTGGGGTGGAGAGGGTGGAAGGTATGTGGGGTGAAAGTGAAGGTTTAAGTGGGTGGAGAGGGTGGAAGGTGTGTGGGGTGAAAGTGAAGGTTTAAGTGGGTGGAGAGGGTGGAAGGTGTGTGGGGTGAAAGTGAAGGTTTAAGTGGGTGGAGAGGGTGGAAGGTATGTGGGGTGAAAGTGAAGGTTTAAGTGGGTGGAGAGGGTGGAAGGCGTGTGGGGTGAAAGTGAAGGTTTAAGTGGGTGGAGAGGGTGGAAGGTATGTGGGGTGAAAGTGAAGGTTTAAGTGGGTGGAGAGGGTGGAAGGCATGTGGGGTGAAAGTGAAGGTTTAAGTGGGTGGAGAGGGTGGAAGGTATGTGGGGTGAAAGTGAAGGTTTAAGTGGGTGGAGAGGGTGGAAGGTATGTGGGGTGAAAGTGAAGGTTTAAGTGGGTGGAGAGGGTGGAAGGTATGTGGGGTGAAAGTGAAGGTTTAAGTGGGTGGAGAGGGTGGAAGGCGTGTGGGGTGAAAGTGAAGGTTTAAGTGGGTGGAGAGGGTGGAAGGCGTGTGGGGTGAAAGTGAAGGTTTAAGTGGGTGGAGAGGGTGCTAAGTGGGTGGAGAGGATGCAAAGTATGTGGGGTGAAAGTGAAGGTTTAAGTGGGTGGAAAGGTTGGAAGGCGTGTGGGGTGAAAGTGAAGGTTTAAGTGGGTGGAGAGGGTGGAAGGCATGTGGGGTGAAAGTGAAGGTTTAAGTGGGTGGAGAGGGTGGAAGGTGTGTGGGGTGAAAGTGAAGGTTTAAGTGGGTGGAGAGGGTGGAAGGTGTGTGGGGTGAAAGTGAAGGTTGAAGTGGGTGGAGAGGGTGGAAGGTATGTGGGGTGAAAGTGAAGGTTTAAGTGGGTGGAGAGGGTGGAAGGCATGTGGGGTGAAAGTGAAGGTTTAAGTGGGTGGAGAGGGTGGAACGAGTGTGGGGTGAAAGTGAAGGTTTAAGTGGGTGGAGAGGGTGGAAGGTGTGTGGGGTGAAAGTGAAGGTTTAAGTGGGTGGAGAGGGTGGAAGGTATGTGGGGTGAAAGTGAAGGTTTAAGTGGGTGGAGAGGGTGGAAGGCGTGTGGGGTGAAAGTGAAGGTTTAAGTGGGTGGAGAGGGTGGAAGGTGTGTGGGGTGAAAGTGAAGGTTTAAGTGGGTGGAGAGGGTGGAAGGTATGTGGGGTGAAAGTGAAGGTTTAAGTGGGTGGAGAGGGTGGAAGGCGTGTGGGGTGAAAGTGAAGGTTTAAGTGGGTGGAGAGGGTGGAAGGTATGTGGGGTGAAAGTGAAGGTTTAAGTGGGTGGAGAGGGTGGAAGGCATGTGGGGTGAAAGTGAAGGTTTCAGTGGGTGGAGAGGGTGGAAGGTGTGTGGGGTGAAAGTGAAGGTTTCAGTGGGTGGAGAGGGTGGAAGGCATGTGGGGTGAAAGTGAAGGTTTAAGTGGGTGGAGAGGGTGGAAGGTGTGTGGGGTGAAAGTGAAGGTTTAAGTGGGTGGAGAGGGTGGAAGGCGTGTGGGGTGAAAGTGAAGGTTTAAGTGGGTGGAGAGGGTGGAAGGCATGTGGGGTGAAAGTGAAGGTTTAAGTGGGTGGAGAGGGTGGAAGGTGTGTGGGGTGAAAGTGAAGGTTTAAGTGGGTGGAGAGGGTGGAAGGTATGTGGGGTGAAAGGGAAGGTTTAAGTGGGTGGAGAGGGTGGAAGGCGTGTGGGGTGAAAGTGAAGGTTTAAGTGGGTGGAGAGGGTGGAAGGTATGTGGGGTGAAAGTGAAGGTTTAAGTGGGTGGAGAGGGTGGAAGGCGTGTGGGGTGAAAGTGAAGGTTTAAGTGGGTGGAGAGGGTGGAAGGCGTGTGGGGTGAAAGTGAAGGTTTAAGTGGGTGGAGAGGGTGGAAGGCGTGTGGGGTGAAAGTGAAGGTTTAAGTGGGTGGAGAGGGTGGAAGGTGTGTGGGGTGAAAGTGAAGGTTTAAGTGGGTGGAGAGGGTGGAAGGTATGTGGGGTGAAAGCGAAGGTTTAAGTGGGTGGAGAGGGTGGAAGGCGTGTGGGGTGAAAGTGAAGGTTTAAGTGGGTGGAGAGGGTGGAAGGTATGTGGGGTGAAAGTGAAGGTTTAAGTGGGTGGAGAGGGTGGAAGGTATGTGGGGTGAAAGTGAAGGTTTAAGTGGGTGGAGAGGGTGCTAAGTGGGTGGAGAGGGTGGAAGGTATGTGGGGTGAAAGTGAAGGTTTAAGTGGGTGGAGGGGGTGCTAAGTGGGTGGAGAGGGTGGAAGGTATGTGGGGTGAAAGTGAAGGTTTAAGTGGGTGGAGAGGGTGGAAGGCGTGTGGGGTGAAAGTGAAGGTTTAAGTGGGTGGAGAGGGTGGAAGGTATGTGGGGTGAAAGTGAAGGTTTAAGTGGGTGGAGAGGGTGGAAGGCGTGTGGGGTGAAAGTGAAGGTTTAAGTGGGTGGAGAGGGTGGAAGGTATGTGGGGTGAAAGTGAAGGTTTAAGTGGGTGGAGAGGGTGCTAAGTGGGTGGAGAGGGTGGAAGGTATGTGGGGTGAAAGTGAAGTTTTAAGTGGGTGGAGAGGGTGGAAGGCATGTGGGGTGAAAGTGAAGGTTTAAGTGGGTGGAGAGGGTGGAAGGTGTGTGGGGTGAAAGTGAAGGTTTAAGTGGGTGGAGAGGGTGGAAGGCGTGTGGGGTGAAAGTGAAGGTTTAAGTGGGTGGAGAGGATGCTAAGTGGGTGGAGAGGATGCAAAGTATGTGGGGTGAAAGTGAAGGTTTAAGTGGGTGGAAAGGTTGGAAGGCGTGTGGGGTGAAAGTGAAGGTTTAAGTGGGTGGAGAGGGTGGAAGGTGTGTGGGGTGAAAGTGAAGGTTTAAGTGGGTGGAGAGGGTGGAAGGTATGTGGGGTGAAAGTGAAGGTTTAAGTGGGTGGAGAGGGTGGAAGGTGTGTGGGGTGAAAGTGAAGGTTGAAGTGGGTGGAGAGGGTGGAAGGTATGTGGGGTGAAAGAGAAGGTTTAAGTGGGTGGAGAGGGTGGAAGGCGTGTGGGGTGAAAGTGAAGGTTTAAGTGGGTGGAGAGGGTGGAAGGCGTGTGGGGTGAAAGTGAAGGTTGAAGTGGGTGGAGAGGGTGGAAGGTATGTGGGGTGAAAGAGAAGGTTTAAGTGGGTGGAGAGGGTGGAAGGCATGTGGGGTGAAAGTGAAGGTTTAAGTGGGTGGAGAGGGTGGAACGAGTGTGGGGTGAAAGTGAAGGTTTAAGTGGGTGGAGAGGGTGGAAGGTATGTGGGGTGGAGAGGGTGGAAGGTGTGTGGGGTGAAAGTGAAGGTTTAAGTGGGTGGAGAGGGTGGAAGGCGTGTGGGGTGAAAGTGAAGGTTTAAGTGGGTGGAGAGGGTGGAAGGTGTGTGGGGTGAAAGTGAAGGTTTAAGTGGGTGGAGAGGGTGGAAGGTATGTGGGGTGAAAGTGAAGGTTTAAGTGGGTGGAGAGGGTGGAAGGCGTGTGGGGTGAAAGTGAAGGTTTAAGTGGGTGGAGAGGGTGGAAGGTATGTGGGGTGAAAGTGAAGGTTTAAGTGGGTGGAGAGGGTGGAAGGCATGTGGGGTGAAAGTGAAGGTTTCAGTGGGTGGAGAGGGTGGAAGGTGTGTGGGGTGAAAGTGAAGGTTTCAGTGGGTGGAGAGGGTGGAAGGTGTGTGGGGTGAAAGTGAAGGTTTATGTGGGTGGAGAGGGTGGAAGGCATGTGGGGTGAAAGTGAAGGTTTAAGTGGGTGGAGAGGGTGGAAGGTGTGTGGGGTGAAAGTGAAGGTTTAAGTGGGTGGAGAGGGTGGAAGGCGTGTGGGGTGAAAGTGAAGGTTTAAGTGGGTGGAGAGGGTGGAAGGTGTGTGGGGTGAAAGTGAAGGTTTAAGTGGGTGGAGAGGGTGGAAGGTATATGGGGTGAAAGGGAAGGTTTAAGTGGGTGGAGAGGGTGGAAGGCATGTGGGGTGAAAGTGAAGGTTTAAGTGGGTGGAGAGGGTGGAAGGTATGTGGGGTGAAAGTGAAGGTTTAAGTGGGTAGAGAGGGTGGAAGGTATGTGGGGTGAAAGTGAAGGTTTAAGTGGGTAGAGAGGGTGGAAGGTATGTGGGGTGAAAGTGAAGGTTTAAGTGGGTGGAGAGGGTGGAAGGTATGTGGGGTGAAAGTGAAGGTTTAAGTGGGTGGAGAGGGTGGAAGGCGCGTGGGGTGAAAGTGAAGGTTTAAGTGGGTGGAGAGGGTGTAAGGCGTGTGGGGTGAAAGTGAAGGTTTAAGTGGGTAGAGAGGGTGGAAGGTATGTGGGGTGAAAGTGAAGGTTTAAGTGGGTGGAGAGGGTGGAAGGCGCGTGGGGTGAAAGTGAAGGTTTAAGTGGGTGGAGAGGGTGTAAGGCGTGTGGGGTGAAAGTGAAGGTTTAAGTGGGTGGAGAGGGTGGAAGGCGCGTGGGGTGAAAGTGAAGGTTTAAGTGGGTGGAGAGGGTGGAAGGCGTGTGGGTTGAAAGTGAAGGTTTAAGTGGGTGGAGAGGGTGGAAGGTATGTGGGGTGAAAGTGAAGGTTTAAGTGGGTGGAGAGGGTGGAAGGTATGTGGGGTGAAAGTGAAGGTTTAAGTGGGTGGAGAGGGTGGAAGGCGTGTGGGGTGAAAGTGAAGGTTTAAGTGGGTGGAGAGGGTGGAAGGTATGTGGGGTGAAAGTGAAGGTTTAAGTGGGTGGAGAGGGTGGAAGGTATGTGGGGTGAAAGTGAAGGTTTAAGTGGGTGGAGAGGGTGGAAGGCGTGTGGGGTGAAAGTGAAGGTTTAAGTGGGTGGAGAGGGTGCTAAGTGGGTGGAGAGGATGCAAAGTATGTGGGGTGAAAGTGAAGGTTTAAGTGGGTGGAAAGGTTGGAAGGCGTGTGGGGTGAAAGTGAAGGTTTAAGTGGGTGGAGAGGGTGGAAGGCGTGTGGGTTGAAAGTGAAGGTTTAAGTGGGTGGAGAGGGTGGAAGGCATGTGGGGTGAAAGTGAAGGTTTAAGTGGGTGGAGAGGGTGGAAGGCGTGTGGGGTGAAAGTGAAGGTTTAAGTGGGTGGAGAGGGTGGAACGAGTGTGGGGTGAAAGTGAAGGTTTAAGTGGGTGGAGAGGGTGGAAGGTATGTGGGGTGAAAGTGAAGGTTTAAGTGGGTGGAGAGGGTGGAAGGCGTGTGGGGTGAAAGTGAAGGTTTAAGTGGGTGGAGAGGGTGGAACGAGTGTGGGGTGAAAGTGAAGGTTTAAGTGGGTGGAGAGGGTGGAAGGTATGTGGGGTGGAGAGGGTGGAAGGTATGTGGGGTGAAAGTGAAGGTTTAAGTGGGTGGAGAGGGTGGAAGGTGTGTGGGGTGAAAGTGAAGGTTTAAGTGGGTGGAGAGGGTGGAAGGTGTGTGGGGTGAAAGTGAAGGTTTAAGTGGGTGGAGAGGGTGGAAGGTATGTGGGGTGAAAGTGAAGGTTTAAGTGGGTGGAGAGGGTGGAAGGCGTGTGGGGTGAAAGTGAAGGTTTAAGTGGGTGGAGAGGGTGGAAGGTATGTGGGGTGAAAGTGAAGGTTTAAGTGGGTGGAGAGGGTGGAAGGCATGTGGGGTGAAAGTGAAGGTTTAAGTGGGTGGAGAGGGTGGAAGGTATGTGGGGTGAAAGTGAAGGTTTAAGTGGGTGGAGAGGGTGGAAGGTATGTGGGGTGAAAGTGAAGGTTTAAGTGGGTGGAGAGGGTGGAAGGTATGTGGGGTGAAAGTGAAGGTTTAAGTGGGTGGAGAGGGTGGAAGGCGTGTGGGGTGAAAGTGAAGGTTTAAGTGGGTGGAGAGGGTGGAAGGCGTGTGGGGTGAAAGTGAAGGTTTAAGTGGGTGGAGAGGGTGCTAAGTGGGTGGAGAGGATGCAAAGTATGTGGGGTGAAAGTGAAGGTTTAAGTGGGTGGAAAGGTTGGAAGGCGTGTGGGGTGAAAGTGAAGGTTTAAGTGGGTGGAGAGGGTGGAAGGCATGTGGGGTGAAAGTGAAGGTTTAAGTGGGTGGAGAGGGTGGAAGGTGTGTGGGGTGAAAGTGAAGGTTTAAGTGGGTGGAGAGGGTGGAAGGTGTGTGGGGTGAAAGTGAAGGTTGAAGTGGGTGGAGAGGGTGGAAGGTATGTGGGGTGAAAGTGAAGGTTTAAGTGGGTGGAGAGGGTGGAAGGCATGTGGGGTGAAAGTGAAGGTTTAAGTGGGTGGAGAGGGTGGAACGAGTGTGGGGTGAAAGTGAAGGTTTAAGTGGGTGGAGAGGGTGGAAGGTGTGTGGGGTGAAAGTGAAGGTTTAAGTGGGTGGAGAGGGTGGAAGGTATGTGGGGTGAAAGTGAAGGTTTAAGTGGGTGGAGAGGGTGGAAGGCGTGTGGGGTGAAAGTGAAGGTTTAAGTGGGTGGAGAGGGTGGAAGGTGTGTGGGGTGAAAGTGAAGGTTTAAGTGGGTGGAGAGGGTGGAAGGTATGTGGGGTGAAAGTGAAGGTTTAAGTGGGTGGAGAGGGTGGAAGGCGTGTGGGGTGAAAGTGAAGGTTTAAGTGGGTGGAGAGGGTGGAAGGTATGTGGGGTGAAAGTGAAGGTTTAAGTGGGTGGAGAGGGTGGAAGGCATGTGGGGTGAAAGTGAAGGTTTCAGTGGGTGGAGAGGGTGGAAGGTGTGTGGGGTGAAAGTGAAGGTTTCAGTGGGTGGAGAGGGTGGAAGGCATGTGGGGTGAAAGTGAAGGTTTAAGTGGGTGGAGAGGGTGGAAGGTGTGTGGGGTGAAAGTGAAGGTTTAAGTGGGTGGAGAGGGTGGAAGGCGTGTGGGGTGAAAGTGAAGGTTTAAGTGGGTGGAGAGGGTGGAAGGCATGTGGGGTGAAAGTGAAGGTTTAAGTGGGTGGAGAGGGTGGAAGGCATGTGGGGTGAAAGTGAAGGTTTAAGTGGGTGGAGAGGGTGGAAGGTGTGTGGGGTGAAAGTGAAGGTTTAAGTGGGTGGAGAGGGTGGAAGGTATGTGGGGTGAAAGGGAAGGTTTAAGTGGGTGGAGAGGGTGGAAGGCGTGTGGGGTGAAAGTGAAGGTTTAAGTGGGTGGAGAGGGTGGAAGGTATGTGGGGTGAAAGTGAAGGTTTAAGTGGGTGGAGAGGGTGGAAGGCGTGTGGGGTGAAAGTGAAGGTTTAAGTGGGTGGAGAGGGTGGAAGGCGTGTGGGGTGAAAGTGAAGGTTTAAGTGGGTGGAGAGGGTGGAAGGCGTGTGGGGTGAAAGTGAAGGTTTAAGTGGGTGGAGAGGGTGGAAGGTGTGTGGGGTGAAAGTGAAGGTTTAAGTGGGTGGAGAGGGTGGAAGGTATGTGGGGTGAAAGCGAAGGTTTAAGTGGGTGGAGAGGGTGGAAGGCGTGTGGGGTGAAAGTGAAGGTTTAAGTGGGTGGAGAGGGTGGAAGGTATGTGGGGTGAAAGTGAAGGTTTAAGTGGGTGGAGAGGGTGGAAGGTATGTGGGGTGAAAGTGAAGGTTTAAGTGGGTGGAGAGGGTGCTAAGTGGGTGGAGAGGGTGGAAGGTATGTGGGGTGAAAGTGAAGGTTTAAGTGGGTGGAGAGGGTGGAAGGCGTGTGGGGTGAAAGTGAAGGTTTAAGTGGGTGGAGAGGGTGGAAGGTATGTGGGGTGAAAGTGAAGGTTTAAGTGGGTGGAGAGGGTGGAAGGCGTGTGGGGTGAAAGTGAAGGTTTAAGTGGGTGGAGAGGGTGGAAGGTATGTGGGGTGAAAGTGAAGGTTTAAGTGGGTGGAGAGGGTGCTAAGTGGGTGGAGAGGGTGGAAGGTATGTGGGGTGAAAGTGAAGTTTTAAGTGGGTGGAGAGGGTGGAAGGCATGTGGGGTGAAAGTGAAGGTTTAAGTGGGTGGAGAGGGTGGAAGGTGTGTGGGGTGAAAGTGAAGGTTTAAGTGGGTGGAGAGGGTGGAAGGCGTGTGGGGTGAAAGTGAAGGTTTAAGTGGGTGGAGAGGATGCTAAGTGGGTGGAGAGGATGCAAAGTATGTGGGGTGAAAGTGAAGGTTTAAGTGGGTGGAAAGGTTGGAAGGCGTGTGGGGTGAAAGTGAAGGTTTAAGTGGGTGGAGAGGGTGGAAGGTGTGTGGGGTGAAAGTGAAGGTTTAAGTGGGTGGAGAGGGTGGAAGGTATGTGGGGTGAAAGTGAAGGTTTAAGTGGGTGGAGAGGGTGGAAGGTGTGTGGGGTGAAAGTGAAGGTTGAAGTGGGTGGAGAGGGTGGAAGGTATGTGGGGTGAAAGAGAAGGTTTAAGTGGGTGGAGAGGGTGGAAGGCGTGTGGGGTGAAAGTGAAGGTTTAAGTGGGTGGAGAGGGTGGAAGGCGTGTGGGGTGAAAGTGAAGGTTGAAGTGGGTGGAGAGGGTGGAAGGTATGTGGGGTGAAAGAGAAGGTTTAAGTGGGTGGAGAGGGTGGAAGGCATGTGGGGTGAAAGTGAAGGTTTAAGTGGGTGGAGAGGGTGGAACGAGTGTGGGGTGAAAGTGAAGGTTTAAGTGGGTGGAGAGGGTGGAAGGTATGTGGGGTGGAGAGGGTGGAAGGTGTGTGGGGTGAAAGTGAAGGTTTAAGTGGGTGGAGAGGGTGGAAGGCGTGTGGGGTGAAAGTGAAGGTTTAAGTGGGTGGAGAGGGTGGAAGGTGTGTGGGGTGAAAGTGAAGGTTTAAGTGGGTGGAGAGGGTGGAAGGTATGTGGGGTGAAAGTGAAGGTTTAAGTGGGTGGAGAGGGTGGAAGGCGTGTGGGGTGAAAGTGAAGGTTTAAGTGGGTGGAGAGGGTGGAAGGTATGTGGGGTGAAAGTGAAGGTTTAAGTGGGTGGAGAGGGTGGAAGGCATGTGGGGTGAAAGTGAAGGTTTCAGTGGGTGGAGAGGGTGGAAGGTGTGTGGGGTGAAAGTGAAGGTTTCAGTGGGTGGAGAGGGTGGAAGGTGTGTGGGGTGAAAGTGAAGGTTTATGTGGGTGGAGAGGGTGGAAGGCATGTGGGGTGAAAGTGAAGGTTTAAGTGGGTGGAGAGGGTGGAAGGTGTGTGGGGTGAAAGTGAAGGTTTAAGTGGGTGGAGAGGGTGGAAGGCGTGTGGGGTGAAAGTGAAGGTTTAAGTGGGTGGAGAGGGTGGAAGGTGTGTGGGGTGAAAGTGAAGGTTTAAGTGGGTGGAGAGGGTGGAAGGTATGTGGGGTGAAAGGGAAGGTTTAAGTGGGTGGAGAGGGTGGAAGGCATGTGGGGTGAAAGTGAAGGTTTAAGTGGGTGGAGAGGGTGGAAGGTATGTGGGGTGAAAGTGAAGGTTTAAGTGGGTAGAGAGGGTGGAAGGTATGTGGGGTGAAAGTGAAGGTTTAAGTGGGTAGAGAGGGTGGAAGGTATGTGGGGTGAAAGTGAAGGTTTAAGTGGGTGGAGAGGGTGGAAGGTATGTGGGGTGAAAGTGAAGGTTTAAGTGGGTGGAGAGGGTGGAAGGCGCGTGGGGTGAAAGTGAAGGTTTAAGTGGGTGGAGAGGGTGTAAGGCGTGTGGGGTGAAAGTGAAGGTTTAAGTGGGTAGAGAGGGTGGAAGGTATGTGGGGTGAAAGTGAAGGTTTAAGTGGGTGGAGAGGGTGGAAGGTATGTGGGGTGAAAGTGAAGGTTTAAGTGGGTGGAGAGGGTGGAAGGCGCGTGGGGTGAAAGTGAAGGTTTAAGTGGGTGGAGAGGGTGTAAGGCGTGTGGGGTGAAAGTGAAGGTTTAAGTGGGTGGAGAGGGTGGAAGGCGCGTGGGGTGAAAGTGAAGGTTTAAGTGGGTGGAGAGGGTGGAAGGCGTGTGGGTTGAAAGTGAAGGTTTAAGTGGGTGGAGAGGGTGGAAGGTATGTGGGGTGAAAGTGAAGGTTTAAGTGGGTGGAGAGGGTGGAAGGTATGTGGGGTGAAAGTGAAGGTTTAAGTGGGTGGAGAGGGTGGAAGGCGTGTGGGGTGAAAGTGAAGGTTTAAGTGGGTGGAGAGGGTGGAAGGTATGTGGGGTGAAAGTGAAGGTTTAAGTGGGTGGAGAGGGTGGAAGGTATGTGGGGTGAAAGTGAAGGTTTAAGTGGGTGGAGAGGGTGGAAGGCGTGTGGGGTGAAAGTGAAGGTTTAAGTGGGTGGAGAGGGTGCTAAGTGGGTGGAGAGGATGCAAAGTATGTGGGGTGAAAGTGAAGGTTTAAGTGGGTGGAAAGGTTGGAAGGCGTGTGGGGTGAAAGTGAAGGTTTAAGTGGGTGGAGAGGGTGGAAGGCGTGTGGGTTGAAAGTGAAGGTTTAAGTGGGTGGAGAGGGTGGAAGGCATGTGGGGTGAAAGTGAAGGTTTAAGTGGGTGGAGAGGGTGGAAGGCGTGTGGGGTGAAAGTGAAGGTTTAAGTGGGTGGAGAGGGTGGAACGAGTGTGGGGTGAAAGTGAAGGTTTAAGTGGGTGGAGAGGGTGGAAGGTATGTGGGGTGAAAGTGAAGGTTTAAGTGGGTGGAGAGGGTGGAAGACGTGTGGGGTGAAAGTGAAGGTTTAAGTGGGTGGAGAGGGTGGAACGAGTGTGGGGTGAAAGTGAAGGTTTAAGTGGGTGGAGAGGGTGGAAGGTATGTGGGGTGGAGAGGGTGGAAGGTATGTGGGGTGAAAGTGAAGGTTTAAGTGGGTGGAGAGGGTGGAAGGTGTGTGGGGTGAAAGTGAAGGTTTAAGTGGGTGGAGAGGGTGGAAGGTGTGTGGGGTGAAAGTGAAGGTTTAAGTGGGTGGAGAGGGTGGAAGGTATGTGGGGTGAAAGTGAAGGTTTAAGTGGGTGGAGAGGGTGGAAGGCGTGTGGGGTGAAAGTGAAGGTTTAAGTGGGTGGAGAGGGTGGAAGGTATGTGGGGTGAAAGTGAAGGTTTAAGTGGGTGGAGAGGGTGGAAGGCATGTGGGGTGAAAGTGAAGGTTTAAGTGGGTGGAGAGGGTGGAAGGTATGTGGGGTGAAAGTGAAGGTTTAAGTGGGTGGAGAGGGTGGAAGGTATGTGGGGTGAAAGTGAAGGTTTAAGTGGGTGGAGAGGGTGGAAGGTATGTGGGGTGAAAGTGAAGGTTTAAGTGGGTGGAGAGGGTGGAAGGCGTGTGGGGTGAAAGTGAAGGTTTAAGTGGGTGGAGAGGGTGGAAGGCGTGTGGGGTGAAAGTGAAGGTTTAAGTGGGTGGAGAGGGTGCTAAGTGGGTGGAGAGGATGCAAAGTATGTGGGGTGAAAGTGAAGGTTTAAGTGGGCGGAAAGGTTGGAAGGCGTGTGGGGTGAAAGTGAAGGTTTAAGTGGGTGGAGAGGGTGGAAGGCATGTGGGGTGAAAGTGAAGGTTTAAGTGGGTGGAGAGGGTGGAAGGTGTGTGGGGTGAAAGTGAAGGTTTAAGTGGGTGGAGAGGGTGGAAGGTGTGTGGGGTGAAAGTGAAGGTTGAAGTGGGTGGAGAGGGTGGAAGGTATGTGGGGTGAAAGTGAAGGTTTAAGTGGGTGGAGAGGGTGGAAGGCATGTGGGGTGAAAGTGAAGGTTTAAGTGGGTGGAGAGGGTGGAACGAGTGTGGGGTGAAAGTGAAGGTTTAAGTGGGTGGAGAGGGTGGAAGGTGTGTGGGGTGAAAGTGAAGGTTTAAGTGGGTGGAGAGGGTGGAAGGTATGTGGGGTGAAAGTGAAGGTTTAAGTGGGTGGAGAGGGTGGAAGGCGTGTGGGGTGAAAGTGAAGGTTTAAGTGGGTGGAGAGGGTGGAAGGTGTGTGGGGTGAAAGTGAAGGTTTAAGTGGGTGGAGAGGGTGGAAGGTATGTGGGGTGAAAGTGAAGGTTTAAGTGGGTGGAGAGGGTGGAAGGTATGTGGGGTGAAAGTGAAGGTTTAAGTGGGTGGAGAGGGTGGAAGGCGTGTGGGGTGAAAGTGAAGGTTTAAGTGGGTGGAGAGGGTGGAAGGTATGTGGGGTGAAAGTGAAGGTTTAAGTGGGTGGAGAGGGTGGAAGGTATGTGGGGTGAAAGTGAAGGTTTAAGTGGGTGGAGAGGGTGGAAGGCGTGTGGGGTGAAAGTGAAGGTTTAAGTGGGTGGAGAGGGTGCTAAGTGGGTGGAGAGGATGCAAAGTATGTGGGGTGAAAGTGAAGGTTTAAGTGGGTGGAAAGGTTGGAAGGCGTGTGGGGTGAAAGTGAAGGTTTAAGTGGGTGGAGAGGGTGGAAGGCGTGTGGGTTGAAAGTGAAGGTTTAAGTGGGTGGAGAGGGTGGAAGGCATGTGGGGTGAAAGTGAAGGTTTAAGTGGGTGGAGAGGGTGGAAGGCGTGTGGGGTGAAAGTGAAGGTTTAAGTGGGTGGAGAGGGTGGAACGAGTGTGGGGTGAAAGTGAAGGTTTAAGTGGGTGGAGAGGGTGGAAGGTATGTGGGGTGAAAGGGAAGGTTTAAGTGGGTGGAGAGGGTGGAAGGCGTGTGGGGTGAAAGTGAAGGTTTAAGTGGGTGGAGAGGGTGGAAGGTATGTGGGGTGAAAGTGAAGGTTTAAGTGGGTAGAGAGGGTGGAAGGCATGTGGGGTGAAAGTGAAGGTTTAAGTGGGTAGAGAGGGTGGAAGGTATGTGGGGTGAAAGTGAAGGTTTAAGTGGGTGGAGAGGGTGGAACGAGTGCGGGGTGAAAGTGAAGGTTTAAGTGGGTGGAGAGGGTGGAAGGTATGTGGGGTGGAGAGGGTGGAAGGTATGTGGGGTGAAAGTGAAGGTTTAAGTGGGTGGAGAAGGTGGAAGGTGTGTGGGGTGAAAGTGAAGTTTTAAGTGGGTGGAGAGGGTGGAAGGTATGTGGGGTGAAAGTGAAGGTTTAAGTGGGTAGAGAGGGTGGAAGGTATGTGGGGTGAAAGTGAAGGTTTAAGTGGGTGGAGAGGGTGGAAGGTATGTGGGGTGAAAGTGAAGGTTTAAGTGGGTAGAGAGGGTGGAAGGTATGTGGGGTGAAAGTGAAGGTTTAAGTGGGTAGAGAGGGTGGAAGGTATGTGGGGTGAAAGTGAAGGTTTAAGTGGGTGGAGAGGGTGGAAGGTATGTGGGGTGAAAGTGAAGGTTTAAGTGGGTGGAGAGGGTGGAAGGCGCGTGGGGTGAAAGTGAAGGTTTAAGTGGGTGGAGAGGGTGTAAGGCGTGTGGGGTGAAAGTGAAGGTTTAAGTGGGTAGAGAGGGTGGAAGGTATGTGGGGTGAAAGTGAAGGTTTAAGTGGGTGGAGAGGGTGGAAGGTATGTGGGGTGAAAGTGAAGGTTTAAGTGGGTGGAGAGGGTGGAAGGCGCGTGGGGTGAAAGTGAAGGTTTAAGTGGGTGGAGAGGGTGTAAGGCGTGTGGGGTGAAAGTGAAGGTTTAAGTGGGTGGAGAGGGTGGAAGGCGCGTGGGGTGAAAGTGAAGGTTTAAGTGGGTGGAGAGGGTGGAAGGCGGGTGGGTTGAAAGTGAAGGTTTAAGTGGGTGGAGAGGGTGGAAGGTATGTGGGGTGAAAGTGAAGGTTTAAGTGGGTGGAGAGGGTGGAAGGTATGTGGGGTGAAAGTGAAGGTTTAAGTGGGTGGAGAGGGTGGAAGGCGTGTGGGGTGAAAGTGAAGGTTTAAGTGGGTGGAGAGGGTGGAAGGTATGTGGGGTGAAAGTGAAGGTTTAAGTGGGTGGAGAGGGTGGAAGGTATGTGGGGTGAAAGTGAAGGTTTAAGTGGGTGGAGAGGGTGGAAGGCGTGTGGGGTGAAAGTGAAGGTTTAAGTGGGTGGAGAGGGTGCTAAGTGGGTGGAGAGGATGCAAAGTATGTGGGGTGAAAGTGAAGGTTTAAGTGGGTGGAAAGGTTGGAAGGCGTGTGGGGTGAAAGTGAAGGTTTAAGTGGGTGGAGAGGGTGGAAGGCGTGTGGGTTGAAAGTGAAGGTTTAAGTGGGTGGAGAGGGTGGAAGGCATGTGGGGTGAAAGTGAAGGTTTAAGTGGGTGGAGAGGGTGGAAGGCGTGTGGGGTGAAAGTGAAGGTTTAAGTGGGTGGAGAGGGTGGAACGAGTGTGGGGTGAAAGTGAAGGTTTAAGTGGGTGGAGAGGGTGGAAGGTATGTGGGGTGAAAGTGAAGGTTTAAGTGGGTGGAGAGGGTGGAAGGCGTGTGGGGTGAAAGTGAAGGTTTAAGTGGGTGGAGAGGGTGGAAGGCGTGTGGGTTGAAAGTGAAGGTTTAAGTGGGTGGAGAGGGTGGAAGGTGTGTGGGGTGAAAGTGAAGGTTTAAGTGGGTGGAGAGGGTGGAAGGTATGTGGGGTAAAAGTGAAGGTTTAAGTGGGTGGAGAGGGTGGAAGGCGTGTGGGGTGAAAGTGAAGGTTTAAGTGGGTGGAGAGGGTGGAAGGTATGTGGGGTGAAAGTGAAGGTTTAAGTGGGTGGAGAGGGTGGAAGGTATGTGGGGTGAAAGTGAAGGTTTAAGTGGGTGGAGAGGGTGGAAGGCGTGTGGGGTGAAAGTGAAGGTTTAAGTGGGTGGAGAGGGTGCTAAGTGGGTGGAGAGGATGCAAAGTATGTGGGGTGAAAGTGAAGGTTTAAGTGGGTGGAAAGGTTGGAAGGCGTGTGGGGTGAAAGTGAAGGTTTAAGTGGGTGGAGAGGGTGGAAGGCGTGTGGGTTGAAAGTGAAGGTTTAAGTGGGTGGAGAGGGTGGAAGGCATGTGGGGTGAAAGTGAAGGTTTAAGTGGGTGGAGAGGGTGGAAGGTATGTGGGGTGAAAGTGAAGGTTTAAGTGGGTGGAGAGGGTGGAAGGCGTGTGGGGTGAAAGTGAAGGTTTAAGTGGGTGGAGAGGGTGGAACGAGTGTGGGGTGAAAGTGAAGGTTTAAGTGGGTGGAGAGGGTGGAAGGTATGTGGGGTGGAGAGGGTGCTAAGTGGGTGGAGAGGGTGGAAGGTATGTGGGGTGAAAGTGAAGTTTTAAGTGGCTGGAGAGGGTGGAAGGCGTGTGGGGTGAAAGTGAAGGTTTAAGTGGGTGGAGAGGGTGGAAGGTGTGTGGGGTGAAAGTGAAGGTTTAAGTGGGTGGAGAGGGTGGAAGGTATGTGGGGTGAAAGCGAAGGTTTAAGTGGGTGGAGAGGGTGGAAGGCGTGTGGGGTGAAAGTGAAGGTTTAAGTGGGTGGAGAGGGTGGAAGGCGTGTGGGGTGAAAGTGAAGGTTTAAGTGGGTGGAGAGGGTGCTAAGTGGGTGGAGAGGGTGCAAAG
Organism: Myxine glutinosa; assembly: GCF_964187855.1. Classification (NCBI taxonomy): domain Eukaryota; kingdom Metazoa; phylum Chordata; class Myxini; order Myxiniformes; family Myxinidae; genus Myxine; species Myxine glutinosa. The sequence continues at coordinate 105,120,769 of NC_136273.1, forward strand.
TATGTGGGGTGAAAGTGAAGGTTTAAGTGGGTGGAAAGGTTGGAAGGCGTGTGGGGTGAAAGTGAAGGTTGAAGTGGGTGGAGAGGGTGGAACGAGTGTGGGGTGAAAGTGAAGGTTTAAGTGGGTGGAGAGGGTGGAAGGTATGTGGGGTGGAGAGGGTGGAAGGTATGTGGGGTGAAAGTGAAGGTTTAAGTGGGTGGAGAGGGTGGAAGGCGTGTGGGGTGAAAGTGAAGGTTTAAGTGGGTGGAGAGGGTGGAAGGTGTGTGGGGTGAAAGTGAAGGTTGAAGTGGGTGGAGAGGGTGGAAGGTATGTGGGGTGAAAGTGAAGGTTTAAGTGGGTGGAGAGGGTGGAAGGCGTGTGGGGTGAAAGTGAAGGTTTAAGTGGGTGGAGAGGGTGGAACGAGTGTGGGGTGAAAGTGAAGGTTTAAGTGGGTGGAGAGGGTGGAAGGTATGTGGGGTGAAAGTGAAGGTTTAAGTGGGTGGAGAGGGTGGAAGGTGTGTGGGGTGAAAGTGAAGGTTGAAGTGGGTGGAGAGGGTGGAAGGTATGTGGGGTGAAAGTGAAGGTTTAAGTGGGTGGAGAGGGTGGAAGGCGTGTGGGGTGAAAGTGAAGGTTTAAGTGGGTGGAGAGGGTGGAACGAGTGTGGGGTGAAAGTGAAGGTTTAAGTGGGTGGAGAGGGTGGAAGGTATGTGGGGTGAAGAGGGTGGAAGGTATGTGGGGTGAAAGTGAAGGTTTAAGTGGGTGGAGAGGGTGGAAGGTGTGTGGGGTGAAAGTGAAGGTTTAAGTGGGTGGAGAGGGTGGAAGGTGTGTGGTGGGGTGAAAGTGAAGGTTTAAGTGGGTGGAGAGGGTGGAAGGTATGTGGGGTGAAAGTGAAGGTTTAAGTGGGTGGAGAGGGTGGAAGGCGTGTGGGGTGAAAGTGAAGGTTTAATTGGGTGGAGAGGGTGGAAGGTATGTGGGGTGAAAGTGAAGGTTTAAGTGGGTGGAGAGGGTGGAAGGCGTGTGGGGTGAAAGTGAAGGTTTAAGTGGGTGGAGAGGGTGGAAGGTATGTGGGGTGAAAGTGAAGGTTTAAGTGGGTGGAGAGGGTGGAAGGTATGTGGGGTGAAAGTGAAGGTTTCAGTGGGTGGAGAGGGTGGAAGGTGTGTGGGGTGAAAGTGAAGGTTTCAGTGGGTGGAGAGGGTGGAAGGTGTGTGGGGTGAAAGTGAAGGTTTATGTGGGTGGAGAGGGTGGAAGGCATGTGGGGTGAAAGTGAAGGTTTAAGTGGGTGGAGAGGGTGGAAGGTATGTGGGGTGAAAGTGAAGGTTTAAGTGGGTGGAGAGGGTGGAAGGCGTGTGGGGTGAAAGTGAAGGTTTAAGTGGGTGGAGAGGGTGGAAGGCGTGTGGGGTGAAAGTGAAGGTTTAAGTGGGTGGAGAGGGTGGAAGGCGTGTGGGGTGAAAGTGAAGGTTTAAGTGGGTGGAGAGGGTGGAAGGTGTGTGGGGTGAAAGTGAAGGTTTAAGTGGGTGGAGAGGGTGGAAGGTATGTGGGGTGAAAGCGAAGGTTTAAGTGGGTGGAGAGGGTGGAAGGCGTGTGGGGTGAAAGTGAAGGTTTAAGTGGGTGGAGAGGGTGGAAGGTATGTGGGGTGAAAGTGAAGGTTTAAGTGGGTGGAGAGGGTGGAAGGTATGTGGGGTGAAAGTGAAGGTTTAAGTGGGTGGAGAGGGTGCTAAGTGGGTGGAGAGGGTGGAAGGTATGTGGGGTGAAAGTGAAGGTTTAAGTGGGTGGAGGGGGTGCTAAGTGGGTGGAGAGGGTGGAAGGTATGTGGGGTGAAAGTGAAGGTTTAAGTGGGTGGAGAGGGTGGAAGGCGTGTGGGGTGAAAGTGAAGGTTTAAGTGGGTGGAGAGGGTGGAAGGTATGTGGGGTGAAAGTGAAGGTTTAAGTGGGTGGAGAGGGTGGAAGGCGTGTGGGGTGAAAGTGAAGGTTTAAGTGGGTGGAGAGGGTGGAAGGTATGTGGGGTGAAAGTGAAGGTTTAAGTGGGTGGAGAGGGTGCTAAGTGGGTGGAGAGGGTGGAAGGTATGTGGGGTGAAAGTGAAGTTTTAAGTGGGTGGAGAGGGTGGAAGGCATGTGGGGTGAAAGTGAAGGTTTAAGTGGGTGGAGAGGGTGGAAGGTGTGTGGGGTGAAAGTGAAGGTTTAAGTGGGTGGAGAGGGTGGAAGGCGTGTGGGGTGAAAGTGAAGGTTTAAGTGGGTGGAGAGGATGCTAAGTGGGTGGAGAGGATGCAAAGTATGTGGGGTGAAAGTGAAGGTTTAAGTGGGTGGAAAGGTTGGAAGGCGTGTGGGGTGAAAGTGAAGGTTTAAGTGGGTGGAGAGGGTGGAAGGTGTGTGGGGTGAAAGTGAAGGTTTAAGTGGGTGGAGAGGGTGGAAGGTATGTGGGGTGAAAGTGAAGGTTTAAGTGGGTGGAGAGGGTGGAAGGTGTGTGGGGTGAAAGTGAAGGTTGAAGTGGGTGGAGAGGGTGGAAGGTATGTGGGGTGAAAGAGAAGGTTTAAGTGGGTGGAGAGGGTGGAAGGCGTGTGGGGTGAAAGTGAAGGTTTAAGTGGGTGGAGAGGGTGGAAGGCGTGTGGGGTGAAAGTGAAGGTTGAAGTGGGTGGAGAGGGTGGAAGGTATGTGGGGTGAAAGAGAAGGTTTAAGTGGGTGGAGAGGGTGGAAGGCATGTGGGGTGAAAGTGAAGGTTTAAGTGGGTGGAGAGGGTGGAACGAGTGTGGGGTGAAAGTGAAGGTTTAAGTGGGTGGAGAGGGTGGAAGGTATGTGGGGTGGAGAGGGTGGAAGGTGTGTGGGGTGAAAGTGAAGGTTTAAGTGGGTGGAGAGGGTGGAAGGTGTGTGGGGTGAAAGTGAAGGTTTAAGTGGGTGGAGAGGGTGGAAGGTATGTGGGGTGAAAGCGAAGGTTTAAGTGGGTGGAGAGGGTGGAAGGCGTGTGGGGTGAAAGTGAAGGTTTAAGTGGGTGGAGAGGGTGGAAGGTATGTGGGGTGAAAGTGAAGGTTTAAGTGGGTGGAGAGGGTGGAAGGTATGTGGGGTGAAAGTGAAGGTTTAAGTGGGTGGAGAGGGTGCTAAGTGGGTGGAGAGGGTGGAAGGTATGTGGGGTGAAAGTGAAGGTTTAAGTGGGTGGAGGGGGTGCTAAGTGGGTGGAGAGGGTGGAAGGTATGTGGGGTGAAAGTGAAGGTTTAAGTGGGTGGAGAGGGTGGAAGGCGTGTGGGGTGAAAGTGAAGGTTTAAGTGGGTGGAGAGGGTGGAAGGTATGTGGGGTGAAAGTGAAGGTTTAAGTGGGTGGAGAGGGTGGAAGGCGTGTGGGGTGAAAGTGAAGGTTTAAGTGGGTGGAGAGGGTGGAAGGTATGTGGGGTGAAAGTGAAGGTTTAAGTGGGTGGAGAGGGTGCTAAGTGGGTGGAGAGGGTGGAAGGTATGTGGGGTGAAAGTGAAGTTTTAAGTGGGTGGAGAGGGTGGAAGGCATGTGGGGTGAAAGTGAAGGTTTAAGTGGGTGGAGAGGGTGGAAGGTGTGTGGGGTGAAAGTGAAGGTTTAAGTGGGTGGAGAGGGTGGAAGGCGTGTGGGGTGAAAGTGAAGGTTTAAGTGGGTGGAGAGGATGCTAAGTGGGTGGAGAGGATGCAAAGTATGTGGGGTGAAAGTGAAGGTTTAAGTGGGTGGAAAGGTTGGAAGGCGTGTGGGGTGAAAGTGAAGGTTTAAGTGGGTGGAGAGGGTGGAAGGTGTGTGGGGTGAAAGTGAAGGTTTAAGTGGGTGGAGAGGGTGGAAGGTATGTGGGGTGAAAGTGAAGGTTTAAGTGGGTGGAGAGGGTGGAAGGTGTGTGGGGTGAAAGTGAAGGTTGAAGTGGGTGGAGAGGGTGGAAGGTATGTGGGGTGAAAGAGAAGGTTTAAGTGGGTGGAGAGGGTGGAAGGCGTGTGGGGTGAAAGTGAAGGTTTAAGTGGGTGGAGAGGGTGGAAGGCGTGTGGGGTGAAAGTGAAGGTTGAAGTGGGTGGAGAGGGTGGAAGGTATGTGGGGTGAAAGAGAAGGTTTAAGTGGGTGGAGAGGGTGGAAGGCATGTGGGGTGAAAGTGAAGGTTTAAGTGGGTGGAGAGGGTGGAACGAGTGTGGGGTGAAAGTGAAGGTTTAAGTGGGTGGAGAGGGTGGAAGGTATGTGGGGTGGAGAGGGTGGAAGGTGTGTGGGGTGAAAGTGAAGGTTTAAGTGGGTGGAGAGGGTGGAAGGCGTGTGGGGTGAAAGTGAAGGTTTAAGTGGGTGGAGAGGGTGGAAGGTGTGTGGGGTGAAAGTGAAGGTTTAAGTGGGTGGAGAGGGTGGAAGGTATGTGGGGTGAAAGTGAAGGTTTAAGTGGGTGGAGAGGGTGGAAGGCGTGTGGGGTGAAAGTGAAGGTTTAAGTGGGTGGAGAGGGTGGAAGGTATGTGGGGTGAAAGTGAAGGTTTAAGTGGGTGGAGAGGGTGGAAGGCATGTGGGGTGAAAGTGAAGGTTTCAGTGGGTGGAGAGGGTGGAAGGTGTGTGGGGTGAAAGTGAAGGTTTCAGTGGGTGGAGAGGGTGGAAGGTGTGTGGGGTGAAAGTGAAGGTTTATGTGGGTGGAGAGGGTGGAAGGCATGTGGGGTGAAAGTGAAGGTTTAAGTGGGTGGAGAGGGTGGAAGGTGTGTGGGGTGAAAGTGAAGGTTTAAGTGGGTGGAGAGGGTGGAAGGCGTGTGGGGTGAAAGTGAAGGTTTAAGTGGGTGGAGAGGGTGGAAGGTGTGTGGGGTGAAAGTGAAGGTTTAAGTGGGTGGAGAGGGTGGAAGGTATGTGGGGTGAAAGGGAAGGTTTAAGTGGGTGGAGAGGGTGGAAGGCATGTGGGGTGAAAGTGAAGGTTTAAGTGGGTGGAGAGGGTGGAAGGTATGTGGGGTGAAAGTGAAGGTTTAAGTGGGTAGAGAGGGTGGAAGGTATGTGGGGTGAAAGTGAAGGTTTAAGTGGGTAGAGAGGGTGGAAGGTATGTGGGGTGAAAGTGAAGGTTTAAGTGGGTGGAGAGGGTGGAAGGTATGTGGGGTGAAAGTGAAGGTTTAAGTGGGTGGAGAGGGTGGAAGGCGCGTGGGGTGAAAGTGAAGGTTTAAGTGGGTGGAGAGGGTGTAAGGCGTGTGGGGTGAAAGTGAAGGTTTAAGTGGGTAGAGAGGGTGGAAGGTATGTGGGGTGAAAGTGAAGGTTTAAGTGGGTGGAGAGGGTGGAAGGTATGTGGGGTGAAAGTGAAGGTTTAAGTGGGTGGAGAGGGTGGAAGGCGCGTGGGGTGAAAGTGAAGGTTTAAGTGGGTGGAGAGGGTGTAAGGCGTGTGGGGTGAAAGTGAAGGTTTAAGTGGGTGGAGAGGGTGGAAGGCGCGTGGGGTGAAAGTGAAGGTTTAAGTGGGTGGAGAGGGTAGAAGGCGTGTGGGTTGAAAGTTAAGGTTTAAGTGGGTGGAGAGGGTGGAAGGTATGTGGGGTGAAAGTGAAGGTTTAAGTGGGTGGAGAGGGTGGAAGGTATGTGGGGTGAAAGTGAAGGTTTAAGTGGGTGGAGAGGGTGGAAGGCGTGTGGGGTGAAAGTGAAGGTTTAAGTGGGTGGAGAGGGTGGAAGGTATGTGGGGTGAAAGTGAAGGTTTAAGTGGGTGGAGAGGGTGGAAGGTATGTGGGGTGAAAGTGAAGGTTTAAGTGGGTGGAGAGGGTGGAAGGCGTGTGGGGTGAAAGTGAAGGTTTAAGTGGGTGGAGAGGGTGCTAAGTGGGTGGAGAGGATGCAAAGTATGTGGGGTGAAAGTGAAGGTTTAAGTGGGTGGAAAGGTTGGAAGGCGTGTGGGGTGAAAGTGAAGGTTTAAGTGGGTGGAGAGGGTGGAAGGCGTGTGGGTTGAAAGTGAAGGTTTAAGTGGGTGGAGAGGGTGGAAGGCATGTGGGGTGAAAGTGAAGGTTTAAGTGGGTGGAGAGGGTGGAAGGCGTGTGGGGTGAAAGTGAAGGTTTAAGTGGGTGGAGAGGGTGGAACGAGTGTGGGGTGAAAGTGAAGGTTTAAGTGGGTGGAGAGGGTGGAAGGTATGTGGGGTGAAAGTGAAGGTTTAAGTGGGTGGAGAGGGTGGAAGACGTGTGGGGTGAAAGTGAAGGTTTAAGTGGGTGGAGAGGGTGGAACGAGTGTGGGGTGAAAGTGAAGGTTTAAGTGGGTGGAGAGGGTGGAAGGTATGTGGGGTGGAGAGGGTGGAAGGTATGTGGGGTGAAAGTGAAGGTTTAAGTGGGTGGAGAGGGTGGAAGGTGTGTGGGGTGAAAGTGAAGGTTTAAGTGGGTGGAGAGGGTGGAAGGTGTGTGGGGTGAAAGTGAAGGTTTAAGTGGGTGGAGAGGGTGGAAGGTATGTGGGGTGAAAGTGAAGGTTTAAGTGGGTGGAGAGGGTGGAAGGCGTGTGGGGTGAAAGTGAAGGTTTAAGTGGGTGGAGAGGGTGGAAGGTATGTGGGGTGAAAGTGAAGGTTTAAGTGGGTGGAGAGGGTGGAAGGCATGTGGGGTGAAAGTGAAGGTTTAAGTGGGTGGAGAGGGTGGAAGGTATGTGGGGTGAAAGTGAAGGTTTAAGTGGGTGGAGAGGGTGGAAGGTATGTGGGGTGAAAGTGAAGGTTTAAGTGGGTGGAGAGGGTGGAAGGTATGTGGGGTGAAAGTGAAGGTTTAAGTGGGTGGAGAGGGTGGAAGGCGTGTGGGGTGAAAGTGAAGGTTTAAGTGGGTGGAGAGGGTGGAAGGCGTGTGGGGTGAAAGTGAAGGTTTAAGTGGGTGGAGAGGGTGCTAAGTGGGTGGAGAGGATGCAAAGTATGTGGGGTGAAAGTGAAGGTTTAAGTGGGCGGAAAGGTTGGAAGGCGTGTGGGGTGAAAGTGAAGGTTTAAGTGGGTGGAGAGGGTGGAAGGCATGTGGGGTGAAAGTGAAGGTTTAAGTGGGTGGAGAGGGTGGAAGGTGTGTGGGGTGAAAGTGAAGGTTTAAGTGGGTGGAGAGGGTGGAAGGTGTGTGGGGTGAAAGTGAAGGTTGAAGTGGGTGGAGAGGGTGGAAGGTATGTGGGGTGAAAGTGAAGGTTTAAGTGGGTGGAGAGGGTGGAAGGCATGTGGGGTGAAAGTGAAGGTTTAAGTGGGTGGAGAGGGTGGAACGAGTGTGGGGTGAAAGTGAAGGTTTAAGTGGGTGGAGAGGGTGGAAGGTGTGTGGGGTGAAAGTGAAGGTTTAAGTGGGTGGAGAGGGTGGAAGGTATGTGGGGTGAAAGTGAAGGTTTAAGTGGGTGGAGAGGGTGGAAGGCGTGTGGGGTGAAAGTGAAGGTTTAAGTGGGTGGAGAGGGTGGAAGGTGTGTGGGGTGAAAGTGAAGGTTTAAGTGGGTGGAGAGGGTGGAAGGTATGTGGGGTGAAAGTGAAGGTTTAAGTGGGTGGAGAGGGTGGAAGGCGTGTGGGGTGAAAGTGAAGGTTTAAGTGGGTGGAGAGGGTGGAAGGTATGTGGGGTGAAAGTGAAGGTTTAAGTGGGTGGAGAGGGTGGAAGGCATGTGGGGTGAAAGTGAAGGTTTCAGTGGGTGGAGAGGGTGGAAGGTGTGTGGGGTGAAAGTGAAGGTTTCAGTGGGTGGAGAGGGTGGAAGGCATGTGGGGTGAAAGTGAAGGTTTAAGTGGGTGGAGAGGGTGGAAGGTGTGTGGGGTGAAAGTGAAGGTTTAAGTGGGTGGAGAGGGTGGAAGGCGTGTGGGGTGAAAGTGAAGGTTTAAGTGGGTGGAGAGGGTGGAAGGCATGTGGGGTGAAAGTGAAGGTTTAAGTGGGTGGAGAGGGTGGAAGGTGTGTGGGGTGAAAGTGAAGGTTTAAGTGGGTGGAGAGGGTGGAAGGTATGTGGGGTGAAAGGGAAGGTTTAAGTGGGTGGAGAGGGTGGAAGGCGTGTGGGGTGAAAGTGAAGGTTTAAGTGGGTGGAGAGGGTGGAAGGTATGTGGGGTGAAAGTGAAGGTTTAAGTGGGTAGAGAGGGTGGAAGGCATGTGGGGTGAAAGTGAAGGTTTAAGTGGGTAGAGAGGGTGGAAGGTATGTGGGGTGAAAGTGAAGGTTTAAGTGGGTGGAGAGGGTGGAACGAGTGCGGGGTGAAAGTGAAGGTTTAAGTGGGTGGAGAGGGTGGAAGGTATGTGGGGTGGAGAGGGTGGAAGGTATGTGGGGTGAAAGTGAAGGTTTAAGTGGGTGGAGAAGGTGGAAGGTGTGTGGGGTGAAAGTGAAGTTTTAAGTGGGTGGAGAGGGTGGAAGGTATGTGGGGTGAAAGTGAAGGTTTAAGTGGGTAGAGAGGGTGGAAGGTATGTGGGGTGAAAGTGAAGGTTTAAGTGGGTGGAGAGGGTGGAAGGTATGTGGGGTGAAAGTGAAGGTTTAAGTGGGTAGAGAGGGTGGAAGGTATGTGGGGTGAAAGTGAAGGTTTAAGTGGGTAGAGAGGGTGGAAGGTATGTGGGGTGAAAGTGAAGGTTTAAGTGGGTGGAGAGGGTGGAAGGTATGTGGGGTGAAAGTGAAGGTTTAAGTGGGTGGAGAGGGTGGAAGGCGCGTGGGGTGAAAGTGAAGGTTTAAGTGGGTGGAGAGGGTGTAAGGCGTGTGGGGTGAAAGTGAAGGTTTAAGTGGGTAGAGAGGGTGGAAGGTATGTGGGGTGAAAGTGAAGGTTTAAGTGGGTGGAGAGGGTGGAAGGTATGTGGGGTGAAAGTGAAGGTTTAAGTGGGTGGAGAGGGTGGAAGGCGCGTGGGGTGAAAGTGAAGGTTTAAGTGGGTGGAGAGGGTGTAAGGCGTGTGGGGTGAAAGTGAAGGTTTAAGTGGGTGGAGAGGGTGGAAGGCGCGTGGGGTGAAAGTGAAGGTTTAAGTGGGTGGAGAGGGTGGAAGGCGTGTGGGTTGAAAGTGAAGGTTTAAGTGGGTGGAGAGGGTGGAAGGTATGTGGGGTGAAAGTGAAGGTTTAAGTGGGTGGAGAGGGTGGAAGGTATGTGGGGTGAAAGTGAAGGTTTAAGTGGGTGGAGAGGGTGGAAGGCGTGTGGGGTGAAAGTGAAGGTTTAAGTGGGTGGAGAGGGTGGAAGGTATGTGGGGTGAAAGTGAAGGTTTAAGTGGGTGGAGAGGGTGGAAGGTATGTGGGGTGAAAGTGAAGGTTTAAGTGGGTGGAGAGGGTGGAAGGCGTGTGGGGTGAAAGTGAAGGTTTAAGTGGGTGGAGAGGGTGCTAAGTGGGTGGAGAGGATGCAAAGTATGTGGGGTGAAAGTGAAGGTTTAAGTGGGTGGAAAGGTTGGAAGGCGTGTGGGGTGAAAGTGAAGGTTTAAGTGGGTGGAGAGGGTGGAAGGCGTGTGGGTTGAAAGTGAAGGTTTAAGTGGGTGGAGAGGGTGGAAGGCATGTGGGGTGAAAGTGAAGGTTTAAGTGGGTGGAGAGGGTGGAAGGCGTGTGGGGTGAAAGTGAAGGTTTAAGTGGGTGGAGAGGGTGGAACGAGTGTGGGGTGAAAGTGAAGGTTTAAGTGGGTGGAGAGGGTGGAAGGTATGTGGGGTGAAAGTGAAGGTTTAAGTGGGTGGAGAGGGTGGAAGGCGTGTGGGGTGAAAGTGAAGGTTTAAGTGGGTGGAGAGGGTGGAACGAGTGTGGGGTGAAAGTGAAGGTTTAAGTGGGTGGAGAGGGTGGAAGGTATGTGGGGTGGAGAGGGTGGAAGGTATGTGGGGTGAAAGTGAAGGTTTAAGTGGGTGGAGAGGGTGGAAGGTGTGTGGGGTGAAAGTGAAGGTTTAAGTGGGTGGAGAGGGTGGAAGGTGTGTGGGGTGAAAGTGAAGGTTTAAGTGGGTGGAGAGGGTGGAAGGTATGTGGGGTGAAAGTGAAGGTTTAAGTGGGTGGAGAGGGTGGAAGGCGTGTGGGGTGAAAGTGAAGGTTTAAGTGGGTGGAGAGGGTGGAAGGTATGTGGGGTGAAAGTGAAGGTTTAAGTGGGTGGAGAGGGTGGAAGGCATGTGGGGTGAAAGTGAAGGTTTAAGTGGGTGGAGAGGGTGGAAGGTATGTGGGGTGAAAGTGAAGGTTTAAGTGGGTGGAGAGGGTGGAAGGTATGTGGGGTGAAAGTGAAGGTTTAAGTGGGTGGAGAGGGTGGAAGGTATGTGGGGTGAAAGTGAAGGTTTAAGTGGGTGGAGAGGGTGGAAGGCGTGTGGGGTGAAAGTGAAGGTTTAAGTGGGTGGAGAGGGTGGAAGGCGTGTGGGGTGAAAGTGAAGGTTTAAGTGGGTGGAGAGGGTGCTAAGTGGGTGGAGAGGATGCAAAGTATGTGGGGTGAAAGTGAAGGTTTAAGTGGGTGGAAAGGTTGGAAGGCGTGTGGGGTGAAAGTGAAGGTTTAAGTGGGTGGAGAGGGTGGAAGGCATGTGGGGTGAAAGTGAAGGTTTAAGTGGGTGGAGAGGGTGGAAGGTGTGTGGGGTGAAAGTGAAGGTTTAAGTGGGTGGAGAGGGTGGAAGGTGTGTGGGGTGAAAGTGAAGGTTGAAGTGGGTGGAGAGGGTGGAAGGTATGTGGGGTGAAAGTGAAGGTTTAAGTGGGTGGAGAGGGTGGAAGGCATGTGGGGTGAAAGTGAAGGTTTAAGTGGGTGGAGAGGGTGGAACGAGTGTGGGGTGAAAGTGAAGGTTTAAGTGGGTGGAGAGGGTGGAAGGTGTGTGGGGTGAAAGTGAAGGTTTAAGTGGGTGGAGAGGGTGGAAGGTATGTGGGGTGAAAGTGAAGGTTTAAGTGGGTGGAGAGGGTGGAAGGCGTGTGGGGTGAAAGTGAAGGTTTAAGTGGGTGGAGAGGGTGGAAGGTGTGTGGGGTGAAAGTGAAGGTTTAAGTGGGTGGAGAGGGTGGAAGGTATGTGGGGTGAAAGTGAAGGTTTAAGTGGGTGGAGAGGGTGGAAGGCGTGTGGGGTGAAAGTGAAGGTTTAAGTGGGTGGAGAGGGTGGAAGGTATGTGGGGTGAAAGTGAAGGTTTAAGTGGGTGGAGAGGGTGGAAGGCATGTGGGGTGAAAGTGAAGGTTTCAGTGGGTGGAGAGGGTGGAAGGTGTGTGGGGTGAAAGTGAAGGTTTCAGTGGGTGGAGAGGGTGGAAGGCATGTGGGGTGAAAGTGAAGGTTTAAGTGGGTGGAGAGGGTGGAAGGTGTGTGGGGTGAAAGTGAAGGTTTAAGTGGGTGGAGAGGGTGGAAGGCGTGTGGGGGTGAAAGTGAAGGTTTAAGTGGGTGGAGAGGGTGGAAGGCATGTGGGGTGAAAGTGAAGGTTTAAGTGGGTGGAGAGGGTGGAAGGTGTGTGGGGTGAAAGTGAAGGTTTAAGTGGGTGGAGAGGGTGGAAGGTATGTGGGGTGAAAGGGAAGGTTTAAGTGGGTGGAGAGGGTGGAAGGCGTGTGGGGTGAAAGTGAAGGTTTAAGTGGGTGGAGAGGGTGGAAGGTATGTGGGGTGAAAGTGAAGGTTTAAGTGGGTAGAGAGGGTGGAAGGCATGTGGGGTGAAAGTGAAGGTTTAAGTGGGTAGAGAGGGTGGAAGGTATGTGGGGTGAAAGTGAAGGTTTAAGTGGGTGGAGAGGGTGGAACGAGTGCGGGGTGAAAGTGAAGGTTTAAGTGGGTGGAGAGGGTGGAAGGTATGTGGGGTGGAGAGGGTGGAAGGTATGTGGGGTGAAAGTGAAGGTTTAAGTGGGTGGAGAAGGTGGAAGGTGTGTGGGGTGAAAGTGAAGGTTTAAGTGGGTGGAGAGGGTGGAAGGTGTGTGGGGTGAAAGTGAAGGTTTAAGTGGGTGGAGAGGGTGGAAGGTATGTGGGGTGAAAGTGAAGGTTTAAGTGGGTGGAGAGGGTGGAAGGTGTGTGGGGTGAAAGTGAAGGTTTAAGTGGGTGGAGAGGGTGGAAGGTATGTGGGGTGAAAGGGAAGGTTTAAGTGGGTGGAGAGGGTGGAAGGCGTGTGGTGTGAAAGTGAAGGTTTAAGTGGGTGGAGAGGGTGGAAGGTATGTGGGGTGAAAGTGAAGGTTTAAGTGGGTAGAGAGGGTGGAAGGCATGTGGGGTGAAAGTGAAGGTTTAAGTGGGTAGAGAGGGTGGAAGGTATGTGGGGTGAAAGTGAAGGTTTAAGTGGGTAGAGAGGGTGGAAGGTATGTGGGGTGAAAGTGAAGGTTTAAGTGGGTGGAGAGGGTGGAACGAGTGCGGGGTGAAAGTGAAGGTTTAAGTGGGTGGAGAGGGTGGAAGGTATGTGGGGTGAAAGTGAAGGTTTAAGTGGGTGGAGAGGGTGCTAAGTGGGTGGAGAGGGTGGAAGGCGTGTGGGGTGAAAGTGAAGGTTTAAGTGGGTGGAGAGGGTGGAAGGTATGTGGGGTGAAAGTGAAGGTTTAAGTGGGTAGAGAGGGTGGAAGGTATGTGGGGTGAAAGTGAAGGTTTAAGTGGGTGGAGAGGGTGGAAGGTATGTGGGGTGAAAGTGAAGGTTTAAGTGGGTGGAGAGGGTGCTAAGTGGGTGGAGAGGGTGGAAGGCGTGTGGGGTGAAAGTGAAGGTTTAAGTGGGTGGAGAGGGTGGAAGGTATGTGGGGTGAAAGCGAAGGTTTAAGTGGGTGGAGAGGGTGGAAGGCGTGTGGGGTGAAAGTGAAGGTTTAAGTGGGTGGAGAGGGTGGAAGGTATGTGGGGTGAAAGTGAAGGTTTAAGTGGGTGGAGAGGGTGGAAGGCTTGTGGGGTGAAAGTGAAGGTTTAAGTGGGTGGAGAGGGTGGAAGGCGTGTGGGGTGAAAGTGAAGGTTTAAGTGGGTGGAGAGGGTGGAAGGTATGTGGGGTGAAAGTGAAGGTTTAAGTGGGTGGAGAGGGTGGAAGGTATGTGGGGTGAAAGTGAAGGTTTAAGTGGGTGGAGAGGGTGGAAGGTATGTGGGGTGAAAGTGAAGGTTTAAGTGGGTGGAGAGGGTGCTAAGTGGGTGGAGAGGGTGGAAGGTATGTGGGGTGAAAGTGAAGTTTTAAGTGGGTGGAGAGGGTGGAAGGCGTGTGGGGTGAAAGTGAAGGTTTAAGTGGGTGGAGAGGGTGGAAGGCGTGTGGGGTGAAAGTGAAGGTTTAAGTGGGTGGAGAGGGTGGAAGGCGTGTGGGGTGAAAGTGAAGGTTTAAGTGGGTGGAGAGGGTGGAAGGTGTGTGGGGTGAAAGCGAAGGTTTAAGTGGGTGGAGAGGGTGGAAGGCGTGTGGTGTGAAAGTGAAGGTTTAAGTGGGTGGAGAGGGTGGAAGGCGTGTGGGGGTGAAAGTGAAGGTTTAAGTGGGTGGAGAGGGTGCTAAGTGGGTGGAGAGGGTGCAAAGTATGTGGGGTGAAAGTGAAGGTTTAAGTGGGTGGAAAGGTTGGAAGGCGTGTGGGGTGAAAGTGAAGGTTGAAGTGGGTGGAGAGGGTGGAAGGTATGTGGGGTGAAAGTGAAGGTTTAAGTGGGTGGAGAGGGTGGAAGGCGTGTGGGGTGAAAGTGAAGGTTTAAGTGGGTGGAGAGGGTGGAAGGTGTGTGGGGTGAAAGTGAAGGTTGAAGTGGGTGGAGAGGGTGGAAGGTATGTGGGGTGAAAGTGAAGGTTTAAGTGGGTGGAGAGGGTGGAAGGCGTGTGGGGTGAAAGTGAAGGTTTAAGTGGGTGGAGAGGGTGGAACGAGTGTGGGGTGAAAGTGAAGGTTTAAGTGGGTGGAGAGGGTGGAAGGTATGTGGGGTGGAGAGGGTGGAAGGTATGTGGGGTGAAAGTGAAGGTTTAAGTGGGTGGAGAGGGTGGAAGGTGTGTGGGGTGAAAGTGAAGGTTGAAGTGGGTGGAGAGGGTGGAAGGTATGTGGGGTGAAAGTGAAGGTTTAAGTGGGTGTAGAGGGTGGAAGGCGTGTGGGGTGAAAGTGAAGGTTTAAGTGGGTGGAGAGGGTGGAACGAGTGTGGGGTGAAAGTGAAGGTTTAAGTGGGTGGAGAGGGTGGAAGGTATGTGGTGTGAAGAGGGTGGAAGGTATGTGGGGTGAAAGTGAAGGTTTAAGTGGGTGGAGAGGGTGGAAGGTGTGTGGGGTGAAAGTGAAGGTTTAAGTGGGTGGAGAGGGTGGAAGGTGTGTGGTGGGGTGAAAGTGAAGGTTTAAGTGGGTGGAGAGGGTGGAAGGTATGTGGGGTGAAAGTGAAGGTTTAAGTGGGTGAAGAGGGTGGAAGGCGTGTGGGGTGAAAGTGAAGGTTTAATTGGGTGGAGAGGGTGGAAGGTATGTGGGGTGAAAGTGAAGGTTTAAGTGGGTGGAGAGGGTGGAAGGCGTGTGGGGTGAAAGTGAAAGTTTAAGTGGGTGGAGAGGGTGGAAGGTATGTGGGGTGAAAGTGAAGGTTTAAGTGGGTGGAGAGGGTGGAAGGTATGTGGGGTGAAAGTGAAGGTTTCAGTGGGTGGAGAGGGTGGAAGGCGTGTGGGGTGAAAGTGAAGGTTTAAGTGGGTGGAGAGGGTGGAAGGCGTGTGGGGTGAAAGTGAAGGTTTAAGTGGGTGGAGAGGGTGGAAGGCGTGTGGGGTGAAAGTGAAGGTTTAAGTGGGTGGAGAGGGTGGAAGGCGTGTGGGGTGAAAGTGAAGGTTTAAGTGGGTGGAGAGGGTGGAAGGCGTGTGGGGTGAAAGTGAAGGTTTAAGTGGGTGGAGAGGGTGGAAGGCGTGTGGGGTGAAAGTGAAGGTTTAAGTGGGTGGAGAGGGTGGAAGGTGTGTGGGGTGAAAGTGAAGGTTTAAGTGGGTGGAGAGGGTGGAAGGTATGTGGGGTGAAAGTGAAGGTTTAAGTGGGTGGAGAGGGTGCTAAGTGGGTGGAGAGGGTGGAAGGTATGTGGGGTGAAAGTGAAGGTTTAAGTGGGTGGAGAGGGTGCTAAGTGGGTGGAGAGGGTGGAAGGTATGTGGGGTGAAAGTGAAGGTTTAAGTGGGTGGAGAGGGTGGAAGGCGTGTGGGGTGAAAGTGAAGGTTTAAGTGGGTGGAGAGGGTGGAAGGCGTGTGGGGTGAAAGTGAAGGTTTAAGTGGGTGGAGAGGGTGGAAGGTATGTGGGGTGAAAGTGAAGGTTTAAGTGGGTGGAGAGGGTGGAAGGCGTGTGGGGTGAAAGTGAAGGTTTAAGTGGGTGGAGAGGGTGGAAGGCGTGTGGGGTGAAAGTGAAGGTTTAAGTGGGTGGAGAGGGTGGAAGGCGTGTGGGGTGAAAGTGAAGGTTTAAGTGGGTGGAGAGGGTGGAAGGTATGTGGGGTGAAAGTGAAGGTTTAAGTGGGTGGAGAGGGTGGAAGGCATGTGGGGTGAAAGTGAAGGTTTAAGTGGGTGGAGAGGGTGGAAGGTATGTGGGGTGAAAGTGAAGGTTTAAGTGGGTGGAGAGGGTGCTAAGTGGGTAGAGAGGGTGGAAGGTATGTGGGGTGAAAGTGAAGTTTTAAGTGGGTGGAGAGGGTGGAAGGCATGTGGGGTGAAAGTGAAGGTTTAAGTGGGTGGAGAGGGTGGAAGGTGTGTGGGGTGAAAGTGAAGGTTTAAGTGGGTGGAGAGGGTGGAAGGTATGTGGGGTGAAAGCGAAGGTTTAAGTGGGTGGAGAGGGTGGAAGGCGTGTGGGGTGAAAGTGAAGGTTTAAGTGGGTGGAGAGGGTGGAAGGCGTGTGGGGTGAAAGTGAAGGTTTAAGTGGGTGGAGAGGGTGCTAAGTGGGTGGAGAGTATGCAAAGTATGTGGGGTGAAAGTGAAGGTTTAAGTGGGTGGAAAGGTTGGAAGGCGTGTGGGGTGAAAGTGAAGGTTTAAGTGGGTGGAGAGGGTGGAAGGTGTGTGGGGTGAAAGTGAAGGTTGAAGTGGGTGGAGAGGGTGGAAGGTATGTGGGGTGAAAGTGAAGGTTTAAGTGGGTGGAGAGGGTGGAAGGCGTGTGGGGTGAAAGTGAAGGTTTAAGTGGGTGGAGAGGGTGGAACGAGTGTGGGGTGAAAGTGAAGGTTTAAGTGGGTGGAGAGGGTGGAAGGTATGTGGGGTGGAGAGGGTGGAAGGTGTGTGGGGTGAAAGTGAAGGTTTAAGTGGGTGGAGAGGGTGGAAGGCGTGTGGGGTGAAAGTGAAGGTTTAAGTGGGTGGAGAGGGTGGAAGGTGTGTGGGGTGAAAGTGAAGGTTTAAGTGGGTGGAGAGGGTGGAAGGTATGTGGGGTGAAAGTGAAGGTTTAAGTGGGTGGAGAGGGTGGAAGGCGTGTGGGGTGAAAGTGAAGGTTTAAGTGGGTGGAGAGGGTGGAAGGTATGTGGGGTGAAAGTGAAGGTTTAAGTGGGTGGAGAGGGTGGAAGGCATGTGGGGTGAAAGTGAAGGTTTCAGTGGGTGGAGAGGGTGGAAGGTGTGTGGGGTGAAAGTGAAGGTTTCAGTGGGTGGAGAGGGTGGAAGGTGTGTGGGGTGAAAGTGAAGGTTTATGTGGGTGGAGAGGGTGGAAGGCATGTGGGGTGAAAGTGAAGGTTTAAGTGGGTGGAGAGGGTGGAAGGTGTGTGGGGTGAAAGTGAAGGTTTAAGTGGGTGGAGAGGGTGGAAGGCGTGTGGGGTGAAAGTGAAGGTTTAAGTGGGTGGAGAGGGTGGAAGGCATGTGGGGTGAAAGTGAAGGTTTAAGTGGGTGGAGAGGGTGGAAGGTGTGTGGGGTGAAAGTGAAGGTTTAAGTGGGTGGAGAGGGTGGAAGGTATGTGGGGTGAAAGGGAAGGTTTAAGTGGGTGGAGAGGGTGGAAGGCGTGTGGGGTGAAAGTGAAGGTTTAAGTGGGTGGAGAGGGTGGAAGGTATGTGGGGTGAAAGTGAAGGTTTAAGTGGGTAGAGAGGGTGGAAGGCATGTGGGGTGAAAGTGAAGGTTTAAGTGGGTAGAGAGGGTGGAAGGTATGTGGGGTGAAAGTGAAGGTTTAAGTGGGTAGAGAGGGTGGAAGGTATGTGGGGTGAAAGTGAAGGTTTAAGTGGGTGGAGAGGGTGGAAGGTATGTGGGGTGAAAGTGAAGGTTTAAGTGGGTGGAGAGGGTGGAAGGCGCGTGGGGTGAAAGTGAAGGTTTAAGTGGGTGGAGAGGGTGGAAGGCGTGTGGGGTGAAAGTGAAGGTTTAAGTGGGTGGAGAGGGTGGAAGGCACGTGGGGTGAAAGTGAAGGTTTAAGTGGGTGGAGAGGGTGGAAGGCGTGTGGGTTGAAAGTGAAGGTTTAAGTGGGTGGAGAGGGTGGAAGGTGGCTGGGGTGAAAGTGAAGGTTTAAGTGGGTGGAGAGGGTGGAAGGTATGTGGGGTG
This sequence comes from Myxine glutinosa, assembly GCF_964187855.1. Classification (NCBI taxonomy): domain Eukaryota; kingdom Metazoa; phylum Chordata; class Myxini; order Myxiniformes; family Myxinidae; genus Myxine; species Myxine glutinosa. The sequence continues at coordinate 105,137,819 of NC_136273.1, forward strand.
AAAGTGAAGGTTTAAGTGGGTGGAGAGGGTGGAAGGCGTGTGGGGTGAAAGTGAAGGTTTAAGTGGGTGGAGAGGGTGGAAGGTATGTGGGGTGAAAGTGAAGGTTTAAGTGGGTGGAGAGGGTGGAAGGTATGTGGGGTGAAAGTGAAGGTTTAAGTGGGTGGAGAGGGTGGAAGGCGTGTGGGGTGAAAGTGAAGGTTTAAGTGGGTGGAGAGGGTGCTAAGTGGGTGGAGAGGATGCAAAGTATGTGGGGTGAAAGTGAAGGTTTAAGTGGGTGGAAAGGTTGGAAGGCGTGTGGGGTGAAAGTGAAGGTTTAAGTGGGTGGAGAGGGTGGAAGGCGTGTGGGTTGAAAGTGAAGGTTTAAGTGGGTGGAGAGGGTGGAAGGCATGTGGGGTGAAAGTGAAGGTTTAAGTGGGTGGAGAGGGTGGAAGGTATGTGGGGTGAAAGTGAAGGTTTAAGTGGGTGGAGAGGGTGGAAGGCGTGTGGGGTGAAAGTGAAGGTTTAAGTGGGTGGAGAGGGTGGAACGAGTGTGGGGTGAAAGTGAAGGTTTAAGTGGGTGGAGAGGGTGGAAGGCGTGTGGGGTGAAAGTGAAGGTTTAAGTGGGTGGAGAGGGTGCTAAGTGGGTGGAGAGGGTGCTAAGTGGGTGGAGAGGATGCAAAGTATGTGGGGTGAAAGTGAAGGTTTAAGTGGGTGGAAAGGTTGGAAGGTGTGTGGGGTGAAAGTGAAGGTTTAAGTGGGTGGAGAGGGTGGAAGGTGTGTGGGGTGAAAGTGAAGGTTGAAGTGGGTGGAGAGGGTGGAAGGTATGTGGGGTGAAAGTGAAGGTTTAAGTGGGTGGAGAGGGTGGAACGAGTGTGGGGTGAAAGTGAACGTTTAAGTGGGTGGAGAGGGTGGAAGGTGTGTGGGGTGAAAGTGAAGGTTTAAGTGGGTGGAGAGGGTGGAAGGTATGTGGGGTGAAAGTGAAGGTTTAAGTGGGTGGAGAGGGTGGAAGGCGTGTGGGGTGAAAGTGAAGGTTTAAGTGGGTGGAGAGGGTGGAAGGTGTGTGGGGTGAAAGTGAAGGTTTAAGTGGGTGGAGAGGGTGGAAGGTATGTGGGGTGATAGTGAAGGTTTAAGTGGGTGGAGAGGGTGGAAGGCGTGTGGGGTGAAAGTGAAGGTTTAAGTGGGTGGAGAGGGTGGAAGGTATGTGGGGTGAAAGTGAAGGTTTAAGTGGGTGGAGAGGGTGGAAGGCGTGTGGGGTGAAAGTGAAAGTTTAAGTGGGTGGAGAGGGTGGAAGGTATGTGGGGTGAAAGTGAAGGTTTAAGTGGGTGGAGAGGGTGGAAGGTATGTGGGGTGAAAGTGAAGGTTTCAGTGGGTGGAGAGGGTGGAAGGTGTGTGGGGTGAAAGTGAAGGTTTATGTGGGTGGAGAGGGTGGAAGGCATGTGGGGTGAAAGTGAAGGTTTAAGTGGGTGGAGAGGGTGGAAGGTATGTGGGGTGAAAGTGAAGGTTTAAGTGGGTGGAGAGGGTGGAAGGCGTGTGGGGTGAAAGTGAAGGTTTAAGTGGGTGGAGAGGGTGGAAGGCGTGTGGGGTGAAAGTGAAGGTTTAAGTGGGTGGAGAGGGTGGAAGGCGTGTGGGGTGAAAGTGAAGGTTTAAGTGGGTGGAGAGGGTGGAAGGTGTGTGGGGTGAAAGTGAAGGTTTAAGTGGGTGGAGAGGGTGGAAGGTATGTGGGGTGAAAGTGAAGGTTTAAGTGGGTGGAGAGGGTGCTAAGTGGGTGGAGAGGGTGGAAGGTATGTGGGGTGAAAGTGAAGGTTTAAGTGGGTGGAGAGGGTGCTAAGTGGGTGGAGAGGGTGGAAGGTATGTGGGGTGAAAGTGAAGGTTTAAGTGGGTGGAGAGGGTGGAAGGCGTGTGGGGTGAAAGTGAAGGTTTAAGTGGGTGGAGAGGGTGGAAGGTATGTGGGGTGAAAGTGAAGGTTTAAGTGGGTGGAGAGGGTGGAAGGCGTGTGGGGTGAAAGTGAAGGTTTAAGTGGGTGGAGAGGGTGGAAGGCGTGTGGGGTGAAAGTGAAGGTTTAAGTGGGTGGAGAGGGTGGAAGGCGTGTGGGGTGAAAGTGAAGGTTTAAGTGGGTGGAGAGGGTGGAAGGTATGTGGGGTGAAAGTGAAGGTTTAAGTGGGTGGAGAGGGTGCTAAGTGGGTAGAGAGGGTGGAAGGTATGTGGGGTGAAAGTGAAGGTTTAAGTGGGTGGAGAGGGTGGAAGGCATGTGGGGTGAAAGTGAAGGTTTAAGTGGGTGGAGAGGGTGGAAGGCATGTGGGGTGAAAGTGAAGGTTTAAGTGGGTGGAGAGGGTGGAAGGTGTGTGGGGTGAAAGTGAAGGTTTAAGTGGGTGGAGAGGGTGGAAGGTATGTGGGGTGAAAGCGAAGGTTTAAGTGGGTGGAGAGGGTGGAAGGCGTGTGGGGTGAAAGTGAAGGTTTAAGTGGGTGGAGAGGGTGGAAGGCGTGTGGGGTGAAAGTGAAGGTTTAAGTGGGTGGAGAGGGTGCTAAGTGGGTGGAGAGTATGCAAAGTATGTGGGGTGAAAATGAAGGTTTAAGTGGGTGGAGAGGGTGGAAGGCGTGTGGGGTGAAAGTGAAGGTTTAAGTGGGTGGAGAGGGTGGAAGGTGTGTGGGGTGAAAGTGAAGGTTGAAGTGGGTGGAGAGGGTGGAAGGTATGTGGGGTGAAAGTGAAGGTTTAAGTGGGTGGAGAGGGTGGAAGGCGTGTGGGGTGAAAGTGAAGGTTTAAGTGGGTGGAGAGGGTGGAACGAGTGTGGGGTGAAAGTGAAGGTTTAAGTGGGTGGAGAGGGTGGAAGGTATGTGGGGTGGAGAGGGTGGAAGGTGTGTGGGGTGAAAGTGAAGGTTTAAGTGGGTGGAGAGGGTGGAAGGCGTGTGGGGTGAAAGTGAAGGTTTAAGTGGGTGGAGAGGGTGGAAGGTGTGTGGGGTGAAAGTGAAGGTTTAAGTGGGTGGAGAGGGTGGAAGGTATGTGGGGTGAAAGTGAAGGTTTAAGTGGGTGGAGAGGGTGGAAGGCGTGTGGGGTGAAAGTGAAGGTTTAAGTGGGTGGAGAGGGTGGAAGGTATGTGGGGTGAAAGTGAAGGTTTAAGTGGGTGGAGAGGGTGGAAGGCATGTGGGGTGAAAGTGAAGGTTTCAGTGGGTGGAGAGGGTGGAAGGTGTGTGGGGTGAAAGTGAAGGTTTCAGTGGGTGGAGAGGGTGGAAGGTGTGTGGGGTGAAAGTGAAGGTTTATGTGGGTGGAGAGGGTGGAAGGCATGTGGGGTGAAAGTGAAGGTTTAAGTGGGTGGAGAGGGTGGAAGGTGTGTGGGGTGAAAGTGAAGGTTTAAGTGGGTGGAGAGGGTGGAAGGCGTGTGGGGTGAAAGTGAAGGGTTAAGTGGGTGGAGAGGGTGGAAGGCGTGTGGGGTGAAAGTGAAGGTTTAAGTGGGTGGAGAGGGTGGAAGGCGTGTGGGGTGAAAGTGAAGGTTTAAGTGGGTGGAGAGGGTGGAAGGTGTGTGGGGTGAAAGTGAAGGGTTAAGTGGGTGGAGAGGGTGGAAGGCGTGTGGGGTGAAAGTGAAGGTTTAAGTGGGTGGAGAGGGTGGAAGGCAGGTGGGGTGAAAGTGAAGGTTTAAGTGGGTGGAGAGGGTGGAAGGTGTGTGGGGTGAAAGTGAAGGTTTAAGTGGGTGGAGAGGGTGGAAGGTATGTGGGGTGAAAGGGAAGGTTTAAGTGGGTGGAGAGGGTGGAAGGCGTGTGGGGTGAAAGTGAAGGTTTAAGTGGGTGGAGAGGGTGGAAGGTATGTGGGGTGAAAGTGAAGGTTTAAGTGGGTAGAGAGGGTGGAAGGTATGTGGGGTGAAAGTGAAGGTTTAAGTGGGTGGAGAGGGTGGAAGGTATGTGGGGTGAAAGTGAAGGTTTAAGTGGGTGGAGAGGGTGGAAGGCGCGTGGGGTGAAAGTGAAGGTTTAAGTGGGTGGAGAGGGTGGAAGGCGTGTGGGGTGAAAGTGAAGGTTTAAGTGGGTGGAGAGGGTGGAAGGCGCGTGGGGTGAAAGTGAAGGTTTAAGTGGGTGGAGAGGGTGGAAGGCGTGTGGGTTGAAAGTGAAGGTTTAAGTGGGTGGAGAGGGTGGAAGGTATGTGGGGTGAAAGTGAAGGTTTAAGTGGGTGGAGAGGGTGGAAGGTATGTGGTGTGAAAGTGAAGGTTTAAGTGGGTGGAGAGGGTGGAAGGTATGTGGGGTGAAAGTGAAGGTTTAAGTGGGTGGAGAGGGTGGAAGGCGTGTGGGTTGAAAGTGAAGGTTTAAGTGGGTGGAGAGGGTGGAAGGCATGTGGGGTGAAAGTGAAGGTTTAAGTGGGTGGAGAGGGTGGAAGGCATGTGGGGTGAAAGTGAAGGTTTAAGTGGGTGGAGAGGGTGGAAGGTATGTGGGGTGAAAGTGAAGGTTTAAGTGGGTGGAGAGGGTGGAAGGCGTGTGGGGTGAAAGTGAAGGTTTAAGTGGGTGGAGAGGGTGGAAGGCGTGTGGGGTGAAAGTGAAGGTTTAAGTGGGTGGAGAGGGTGGAACGAGTGTGGGGTGAAAGTGAAGGTTTAAGTGGGTGGAGAGGGTGGAAGGTATGTGGGGTGGAGAGGGTGGAAGGTATGTGGGGTGAAAGTGAAGGTTTAAGTGGGTGGAGAGGGTGGAAGGTGTGTGGGGTGAAAGTGAAGGTTGAAGTGGGTGGAGAGGGTGGAAGGTATGTGGGGTGAAAGTGAAGGTTTAAGTGGGTGGAGAGGGTGGAAGGCGTGTGGGGTGAAAGTGAAGGTTTAAGTGGGTGGAGAGGGTGGAACGAGTGTGGGGTGAAAGTGAAGGTTTAAGTGGGTGGAGAGGGTGGAAGGTATGTGGGGTGGAGAGGGTGGAAGGTATGTGGGGTGGAGAGGGTGGAAGGTATGTGGGGTGAAAGTGAAGGTTTAAGTGGGTGGAGAGGGTGGAAGGTGTGTGGGGTGAAAGTGAAGGTTGAAGTGGGTGGAGAGGGTGGAAGGTATGTGGGGTGAAAGTGAAGGTTTAAGTGGGTGGAGAGGGTGGAAGGCGTGTGGGGTGAAAGTGAAGGTTTAAGTGGGTGGAGAGGGTGGAACGAGTGTGGGGTGAAAGTGAAGGTTTAAGTGGGTGGAGAGGGTGGAAGGTGTGTGGGGTGAAAGTGAAGGTTTAAGTGGGTGGAGAGGGTGGAAGGTATGTGGGGTGAAAGTGAAGGTTTAAGTGGGTGGAGAGGGTGGAAGGTGTGTGGGGTGAAAGTGAAGGTTTAAGTGGGTGGAGAGGGTGGAAGGTGTGTGGGGTGAAAGTGAAGGTTTAAGTGGGTGGAGAGGGTGGAAGGTATGTGGGGTGAAAGTGAAGGTTTAAGTGGGTGGAGAGGGTGGAAGGCGTGTGGGGTGAAAGTGAAGGTTTAAGTGGGTGGAGAGGGTGGAAGGTATGTGGGGTGAAAGTGAAGGATTAAGTGGGTGGAGAGGGTGGAAGGCGTGTGGGGTGAAAGTGAAGGTTTAAGTGGGTGGAGAGGGTGGAAGGTATGTGGGGTGAAAGTGAAGGTTTAAGTGGGTGGAGAGGGTGGAAGGTATGTGGGGTGAAAATGAAGGTTTCAGTGGGTGGAGAGGGTGGAAGGTGTGTGGGGTGAAAGTGAAGGTTTCAGTGGGTGGAGAGGGTGGAAGGTGTGTGGGGTGAAAGTGAAGGTTTATGTGGGTGGAGAGGGTGGAAGGCATGTGGGGTGAAAGTGAAGGTTTAAGTGGGTGGAGAGGGTGGAAGGTATGTGGGGTGAAAGTGAAGGTTTAAGTGGGTGGAGAGGATGGAAGGCGTGTGGGGTGAAAGTGAAGGTTTAAGTGGGTGGAGAGGGTGGAAGGCGTGTGGGGTGAAAGTGAAGGTTTAAGTGGGTGGAGAGGGTGGAAGGCGTGTGGGGTGAAAGTGAAGGTTTAAGTGGGTGGAGAGGGTGGAAGGTGTGTGGGGTGAAAGTGAAGGTTTAAGTGGGTGGAGAGGGTGGAAGGTATGTGGGGTGAAAGTGAAGGTTTAAGTGGGTGGAGAGGGTGGAAGGTATGTGGGGTGAAAGTGAAGGTTTAAGTGGGTGGAGAGGGTGCTAAGTGGGTGGAGAGGGTGGAAGGTATGTGGGGTGAAAGTGAAGTTTTAAGTGGGTGGAGAGGGTGGAAGGCATGTGGGGTGAAAGTGAAGGTTTAAGTGGTTGGAGAGGGTGGAAGGTGTGTGGGGTGAAAGTGAAGGTTTAAGTGGGTGGAGAGGGTGGAAGGTATGTGGGGTGAAAGCGAAGGTTTAAGTGGGTGGAGAGGATGGAAGGCGTGTGGGGTGAAAGTGAAGGTTTAAGTGGGTGGAGAGGGTGGAAGGCGTGTGGGGTGAAAGTGAAGGTTTAAGTGGGTGGAGAGGGTGCTAAGTGGGTGGAGAGGGTGCTAAGTGGGTGGAGAGGATGCAAAGTATGTGGGGTGAAAGTGAAGGTTTAAGTGGGTGGAAAGGTTGGAAGGCGTGTGGGGTGAAAGTGAAGGTTTAAGTGGGTGGAGAGGGTGGAAGGTGTGTGGGGTGAAAGTGAAGGTTTAAGTGGGTGGAGAGGGTGGAAGGTGTGTGGGGTGAAAGTGAAGGTTGAAGTGGGTGGAGAGGGTGGAAGGTATGTGGGGTGAAAGTGAAGGTTTAAGTGGGTGGAGAGGGTGGAAGGCATGTGGGGTGAAAGTGAAGGTTTAAGTGGGTGGAGAGGGTGGAACGAGTGTGGGGTGAAAGTGAAGGTTTAAGTGGGTGGAGAGGGTGGAAGGTGTGTGGGGTGAAAGTGAAGGTTTAAGTGGGTGGAGAGGGTGGAAGGCGTGTGGGGTGAAAGTGAAGGTTTAAGTGGGTGGAGAGGGTGGAAGGTGTGTGGGGTGAAAGTGAAGGTTTAAGTGGGTGGAGAGGGTGGAAGGTATGTGGGGTGAAAGTGAAGGTTTAAGTGGGTGGAGAGGGTGGAAGGCGTGTGGGGTGAAAGTGAAGGTTTAAGTGGGTGGAGAGGGTGGAAGGTATGTGGGGTGAAAGTGAAGGTTTAAGTGGGTGGAGAGGGTGGAAGGCATGTGGGGTGAAAGTGAAGGTTTCAGTGGGTGGAGAGGGTGGAAGGTGTGTGGGGTGAAAGTGAAGGTTTCAGTGGGTGGAGAGGGTGGAAGGCATGTGGGGTGAAAGTGAAGGTTTAAGTGGGTGGAGAGGGTGGAAGGTGTGTGGGGTGAAAGTGAAGGTTTAAGTGGGTGGAGAGGGTGGAAGGCGTGTGGGGTGAAAGTGAAGGTTTAAGTGGGTGGAGAGGGTGGAAGGCATGTGGGGTGAAAGTGAAGGTTTAAGTGGGTGGAGAGGGTGGAAGGCGTGTGGGGTGAAAGTGAAGGTTTAAGTGGGTGGAGAGGGTGGAAGGTGTGTGGGGTGAAAGTGAAGGTTTAAGTGGGTGGAGAGGGTGGAAGGTATGTGGGGTGAAAGGGAAGGTTTAAGTGGGTGGAGAGGGTGGAAGGCGTGTGGGGTGAAAGTGAAGGTTTAAGTGGGTGGAGAGGGTGGAAGGTATGTGGGGTGAAAGTGAAGGTTTAAGTGGGTAGAGAGGGTGGAAGGCATGTGGGGTGAAAGTGAAGGTTTAAGTGGGTAGAGAGGGTGGAAGGTATGTGGGGTGAAAGTGAAGGTTTAAGTGGGTAGAGAGGGTGGAAGGTATGTGGGGTGAAAGTGAAGGTTTAAGTGGGTGGAGAGGGTGGAAGGCGCGTGGGGTGAAAGTGAAGGTTTAAGTGGGTGGAGAGGGTGGAAGGCGTGTGGGGTGAAAGTGAAGGTTTAAGTGGGTGGAGAGGGTGGAAGGTATGTGGGGTGAAAGTGAAGGTTTAAGTGGGTGGAGAGGGTGGAAGGCGCGTGGGGTGAAAGTGAAGGTTTAAGTGGGTGGAGAGGGTGGAAGGCGTGTGGGGTGAAAGTGAAGGTTTAAGTGGGTGGAGAGGGTGGAAGGCGCGTGGGGTGAAAGTGAAGGTTTAAGTGGGTGGAGAGGGTGGAAGGCGTGTGGGTTGAAAGTGAAGGTTTAAGTGGGTGGAGAGGGTGGAAGGTATGTGGGGTGAAAGTGAAGGTTTAAGTGGGTGGAGAGGGTGGAAGGTATGTGGGGTGAAAGTGAAGGTTTAAGTGGGTGGAGAGGGTGGAAGGTATGTGGGGTGAAAGTGAAGGTTTAAGTGGGTGGAGAGGGTGGAAGGCGTGTGGGTTGAAAGTGAAGGTTTAAGTGGGTGGAGAGGGTGGAAGGCATGTGGGGTGAAAGTGAAGGTTTAAGTGGGTGGAGAGGGTGGAAGGTATGTGGGGTGAAAGTGAAGGTTTAAGTGGGTGGAGAGGGTGGAAGGTATGTGGGGTGAAAGTGAAGGTTTAAGTGGGTGGAGAGGGTGGAAGGCGTGTGGGTTGAAAGTGAAGGTTTAAGTGGGTGGAGAGGGTGGAAGGCATGTGGGGTGAAAGTGAAGGTTTAAGTGGGTGGAGAGGGTGGAAGGTATGTGGGGTGAAAGTGAAGGTTTAAGTGGGTGGAGAGGGTGGAAGGCGTGTGGGGTGAAAGTGAAGGTTTAAGTGGGTGGAGAGGGTGGAAGGCATGTGGGGTGAAAGTGAAGGTTTAAGTGGGTGGAGAGGGTGGAAGGCATGTGGGGTGAAAGTGAAGGTTTAAGTGGGTGGAGAGGGTGGAAGGTATGTGGGGTGAAAGTGAAGGTTTAAGTGGGTGGAGAGGGTGGAAGGCGTGTGGGGTGAAAGTGAAGGTTTAAGTGGGTGGGGGAAGGTTTGAGTGTGTGGGGAAAGGTTTGAGTGTGTGGGGAAAGGTTTGAGTGTGTGGGGAAAGGTTTGAGTGTGTGGGGAAAGGATTGAGTGTGTGGGGAAAGGATTGAGTGTGTGGGGAAAGGATTGAGTGTGTGGGGAAAGGTTTGAGTGTGTGGGGAAAGGTTTGAGTGTGTGGAGAAAGGATTGAGTGTGTGGGGAAAGGTTTGAGTGTGTGGGGAAAGGTTTGAGTGTGTGGGGAAAGGTTTGAGTGTGTGGGGAAAGGTTTGAGTGTGTGGGGAAAGGTTTGAGTGTGTGGGGAAAGGTTTGAGTGTGTGGGGAAAGGTTTGAGTGTGTGGGGGAAGGTTTAAGTGTGTGGAGGAAGGTTTAAGTGTGTGGAGGAAGGTTTAAGTGTGTGGAGGAAGGTTTAAGTGCGTGGGGGAAGGTTTGAGTGTGTGGGGAAATGTTTGAGTGTGTGGGGAAAGGTTTGAGTGTGTGGGGGAAGGTTTAAGTTTGTGGAGGAAGGTTTAAGTGTGTGGAGGAAGGTTTAAGTTTGTGGAGGAAGGTTTAAGTTTGTGGAGGAAGGTTTAAGTGTGTGGGGAAAGGTTTAAGTGTGTGGGGAAAGGTTTAAGTGCGTGGGGGAAGGTTTGAGTGTGTGGGGGAAGGTTTGAGTGTGGGGTGCATGAGAGAGTTTGAGTGTGTGGGGGAAGGTTTGAGTGTGGGGTGCATGAGAGAGTTTGAGTGGTGGGGGAAGGTTTGAGTGTGGAGTGCATGAGAGAGTTTGAGTGTGTGGGGGAAGGTTTGGGTGTGGGGTGCATGAGAGAGTTTGAGTGTGTGGGGGAAAGTTTGGGTGTGGGGTGCATGAGAGAGTTTGAGTGTGTGGGGTGCAAGTGAAGGTTTAAAGTGAGTGGGGAGGGGGGAAGTGTGTGGGGTGTGTGGGGTTTGGGTAATGTTTGAGTGTGTGGGGACACTTCTCAAATTATAGTATGATGATGCACATTACATTCCTGCGGTGGAGACAGGGAACGAAAAGTGTTTAGTTACCTGTGAGGAGGCCGCGACTGTAAGGAACAAATCCAGCGCAGACAACGAGAAGTTCAGCTGCACTCTGTGTGCGAGTGCACATTCCAACGCTCCCAGCAGAGAGTGTAAAAGCCCCGAGTCCCGTACCACGCCCAACCCCCTGGATCGTGCTTCCTCCCCATCAGATTGAACATTACAAATAGCCTGCACGAGGCGCAGCGAAGCCACACAGACCTGTAGGGAAGATCGTGAAAAGAGCAAAAAAAAGAAAAAAGAAAAAAAAAGGAGCCGCATCACACAGATGGACAGAGATGTTGAGTGAGACAGAAGGGTGCAACATAAACAAATTTCCTCCGGTCAAGATAAACAAACAGCTCCCCCTCGTACCCCAGTAGGGTCATCGGGAGTAGGATTTGCATGATGTTCAGTTTCCATGGCTTCGTCAGAGTCGTCTTTGCTTGCCTTCGCCGAACTGCTGGGCCCCAATCCCCTGAGTTCATGCTGAAGCCGGGAAACATGGCGTTGAGCCACCGAACAGGCGAGACGTAACAAAGCAGGCAAGCAAGGGAGATCCAATCCTGAAAGATAAAAGAAACAAGGTGGGAAAATAAAGAACAGTGAGATGTGCTAAAAGCTTGTTTTATTCTACATTAACAAAGGTTCCCAGCGTTACCATCCCTCCTTCCCATCCCACCTCCACACGTTCCCCTCCTCACACAAAGTTACCCGGGATCTAACGCACATCCATTGGACTACCACAATTAAGCACATATTTAGAGACAAACGTTTATTTATCAAGTTGCAAAATATTGAACAGAATATCAACAAATTTGAACATATTGTTGTGATGATTTTAGGTAAACTAGATTGAATGTTTTCCCATCAAGGGCCAGAACATGTATACAGATCAAAATTGCTCGTTTGCAGGGTCTAAATATGGAGAAGTCAGCTAACGTGGCAAAGTTTTTATATACAAACTCGTCCTTCACCTTTGAGAGTTATGTCGTGAGATGAGCAGTAACATCACCTTTAAATGTATGTATTGCTTGTGTTTGTAGTATTTTCAGTTTTTGAATAGTCATTCATAAGCGCATTTGAGAGTCATGTGACTGACTCCTTTGCCGCTCTTACCGATCATTGTAACGTCCTAATTAAGTTATTTTTCACATCTGAGACCACATTTGACGATCGCAGCTCACCATCTCACGAATTGTATAGTTGTGGACAAAAATATTGGCACCCTCGCGCTTTTTTCAAATAATGCACCATTTCTTCCAGAAAATTGTTCAAATTAAAAAATATTTTGGTATCCACAAATGTATTTCTTTGGTTTGCAGTGGAACAAAACAAAAAAGCTGAAAAAAACACTAAATCTTAGCTTATTCCACACAGAAATCCTAAAATGGCCCAGACAATATAATTGGCACCTTTTAGAAGTTGTCAGAAATAATTTGATTTCAAGCAGGTGATTCTCATTTACTTTGGAATTGAACTCACCTGTGGTGAGTTGCAGGTGCCTGCAATATAAATATCATTCATAAGACCAGTTTGAAAGAGAAAAGGAGACATTCTGCTGTTTTGTGTCACTGTGTGCTCCGCAATGAGCGTGGAGAAAAGAAAGAAAACCAGAGAATTGTCTGAGGAGGTCAGACAAGATTGTAGCCAATCATGGACAATCTCAAGGCTACAAGTCCATCTCCAGAGACCTTGATGTTCCTGTGTCCACCGTACGTAATGTTATCAGGAAGTTTAAGGCCCATGGCACTGTAGCTAACCTCCCTGGATGTGGCCGCAAGAGAAAACCTGATCGAAGATTGCAGTGAAGGATTGTTCGAATGGTGGAGAAAGCACCTCGATCAACTGCCAAACATATTCAAGCTGACCCTCCGACACAAGGTACGACAGTTTCAACTCACACCATCAATCACCAACTCAATGAAAGGGGGTTCTATGGTAGGAGACCCAGGACTGAGAGAGAGCCACAAGAAAGCCCAATTGGAGTTTGCCAAAACACACCTGAACAAGCCAAAATCGTTCTGGGAGAATTCCCTGTGGACAGATGAGACCAAATTAGAGCTTTTTGGTAAAGCACATCATCTCTATGCTTACAGAAAACAAAATGAAGCCTTCAAAGAAAAGAACACCTTCCCTACAGTCAAACATGGAGGAGGTTCAGTGATGTTTTGGGGCTGCTGTGTTACCTCTAGCACTGGGTACCTTGAATGTGTGCATGGCATCATGAAATCAGGAGATTACAAAGGCATTTTGGAGTGCAATGTTCAACCCAGTGTCAGAAAGCTGTGTCTCCATCGAAGGTCATGGGTCTTGCAGCAGGACAATGACAGCAAACACACATCAAAAAGCACACAGGAATGGTTCAAGACAAAATGCTGGACTGTTCTGAAGTGGCCAGCAATGAGTCCAGATCTAAATCACATTGAACATCTTCATCCGCGATGAAGCGAACTCCGAGGGCCTTTCACTCACTCAACGCAGGCAGGTTGGTGGTCTTTCTGTCTTCTACCGACTCCTCTCGGCCTTGCTCCCCCAGCTCTCTCTGTGCTCTGTCCCCCTAATATTCCTACAGGTCGCACAAGATCTGCCAGCAACCCTCTTATGGTTAAACTGCCAAAATCTAGGCTCTCTGCTCACCTTCACTCCTTCATTCCTCTTTTCTCCCACCTCTGGACCAAACTGCCCCACTCCCTTCAATCCCACTCCTCCCTCCAGGTCTTTAAAGCAGCTGTTCACAACCATCTCTTATCTTCCCCCATCCAAAACCTTGATCTTTTCTACCCCCGCTAATTTACCCCAGCGACACTTTTTTTGAAATTCCAACTTCTTTCCTGGAAGTCCTTGCAGTGTTCATATGTTTTATACCTCTCCCACCTCCCCCAAGTCCTCTCTCTCCCTCCCACATTTCTCTCGATGTCCCTGCTCTCAAATGTGTGTGTGTGTCCTTCCCCCTCTCTCCCCATCTTGTTTACCACTCCCCTTATTTTGTGTTTTATGTGTCGGTTTGACTTTTTGTGTGATTAATGTTAGCTCTTTTACGAGCCTCGATCTTGTACACTAAAAAAAAAAAATAAAAAAAAAAAATCTGAAAACAGCAGTGGGGATTAAGCACCCTTCAAATCTGGGAGAACTGGAGCCGTTTGCACAAGAAGAGTGGGACAAACTGCCAGCAGAGAGATGGAGGAAGCTAATTCATGGATATAAGAAGTGCTTGCCTGTAGTTATTTTGTCCAAAGGCTTTACATTACCGCAATTATCATAATGTCAATAATTTTTTCAAGGCCATTTTTTTTTATTTTCTGATTTAAAAGGATATATTAAGTTCTGAATCAAAAACAAATGTTCTGTCATATTAACAGTGAAATAAAGAATTGTGGAAACCAAATACTTTTGTCAATTGAAACATTTTTCGAGAATATTGTGAGTTATTTGAAAAAAGTGCAAAGGTGCCAAATTAATTTTTGTATGTGTTTGTATGTATGATCAAATTTTCACCAAAGCTTTATTATGAGAATATGGATAAGGCAAATTAATAATTTTTTCAAAAGTTCAAAGGTCAGCATCACAAAAAATCATGAATTTTCATGTGATTGACATGAAATTTTAATAATCTGCATATTGGGTCAATTAATTTGTTCACCTATCAAAAGCTAGAAGCAGATTGTTTTTTTTAGATCTAAAGCTCAAAGGTCAAGGCTGCATAAAATCATAAATGTTCATTTTGTATTTTTTTTTTCCAACTATTTTCGTTATTTTGAGCATATGGAATAAGAAGAAGATGTCTTAATACAAACGGACGCGGACGGGCGTTGCATTTTCAGATACTTTCTCGTTTAGCAATTGCAACTGGTCTTACCACAACCCCTCCACTCCACCCTCATACAACTCACCCTCCAAACCCCCACCCACTCCTCCCTCCACCCCCATACAACTCTCCCTCCAAACCCCCACCCACTCCTCCCTCCACCCCCATACAACTCTTCGGGTTCACAGGGCGGTGTTCACACCTTTATTTCATTTCCGCACACGGTTAAAAACCACAATGCGATAAGCTTCACAAACTCTTAATCGGAACCGATCCTCAAAATTCCAAATGCGAACCCCAACAAGTCCCAACTACTAAAAAAAGTTTCATTCAAAAAACGCGTCTCCATGCAATTCCCATGGAAGTATGAATAAAGTTTAAAATGATGATCAAGTGAAATAAAAACTAACGCCAGAATGAGAATCATAGTCTCACTTACAACAACAACAACAACATGCATTTTAAAGGCCATTTTCCCTGCAAGAGCGGGGGTTAGCCTTGCGGTCCCCATGACAATCTTCTCCATTTTGCCCTATTTTCTGCATCTCCCCTTGTTAACCCCCTTGCCGGCATTTCTTCTTCGACCATCGTTAGCCAAGTCTTTCTCGGTCTTCCCCGTCCTCCACTTCCTTCTACATTCATTTCCATCACTCTTCTCAACCAGTCACTTTCATCCTTCCTCAACACATGACCAAACCATCTCAACCTGTTCCTCTTCACAGCGTCCATCACAGGCTCTATTCCCATCATCTTTCGCAATTCATCATTTGTTTTCGTCTCTCTCAACGACACTCCACACATCAACCGAACCATTCGCATTTCCATCCTTTCCAGCCTTCGTTGCTGCTCTACGTTCATTACCCATGTCTTGCTCCCATAAATCATAACACTTCTCACACATGCAGCATACACCTTTAGCTTCAGCTTCAATGATACTCCCCTCCTCGTCAGCACACCACTCAGTTCCCAAAACTTCTTCCATGCACATCTCACTCCAGCAACCATTGCCAAGTCTGATCCACATTCTCCATTCAGCATGTCCACCAGGTAACAAAATGTTTTCACACCTTCCAGCTTCACACCGTCTCCAAGATCCAACTCAACATTTCCTCCATCTGCAGCTCCCTCTGTGTACACCTTACACTTGAATGTAGCTGCCACACTGGTTAATGACCCTCTCAAACGACTACATTTTTGATGAACCCACTCAGCGCACATTGTACATTGAATGGAGTTCACTACGACACCCTTCCTGCACACGGCCACTTCCCAGTTCCTTCCCCCTCACCACATGCTTTACCACTTGCCATCACCTTCGTTTTTCCAATATTCACCTTCAGACCTTTTGTCTCCATACATTCCTTCCACTTGTTCATCTTCTCCTTCAGTCCATCCATACTTTCTGCAATCAACACCGGATCATCTGCATATAACAACTCCGACGGTAAACCCTCCTTTACGTTCCGAGCCAGCACCTCCATCACAGCTACAAATAGTAGTGGACTTAGTACCGACCCCTGATGCACTCCCACCTTCACCTCAAACTCACCACTGTTCCCGTCCTTCGTCCTTACAGCTGTGCTCGCTCTTTTGTACATTGCCATCACTACTCTGATCAACCATTCCTCCACTCCTAACTTCCTCAATGCCCATGTCACTACTTCACGTGGAACCCGATCAAATGCTTTCTCCATATCAACAAACCCAAGAAACAACTTCTTCCTCTTCTCGATGTACTTCTCCTGCAACTGCCTCACAATAAAAAGCGTGTCTGTCGTTCCTCTTCCTGGAAAAAATCCAAATTGTATTTTGTCAATCTTCACTTTCTTCCTTATCCTCCTCTCCAACACCCTTTCCAATACCTTCATTCCATGCTCCAATAACTTTATCGCTCGATACGAGCCACAGTCCAGAGGGTCACCTTTCCCCTTGTATAGAGGGACGAGGGTACTCAGTTCCCAATCCACTGGAATGCGGCCTTCTTTCACTACCAGATTGCAGATCTCTGTCATTCTCTTCACACCCAAATTTCCCGCTGCCTTCAACATATCTCCCACAACTCCCGTCGGCCCTCCCGCTTTTCTACTCTTCATTGCTTTTATCGCTTCCTCAACTTCCTTCTCGGTTATCTTATCTGCCGGTCCTAAAACTGGGTTACTCTCTATGTTGCCATCCCATTCATTCTCTGTATTCAACAGCATTTCCATATATATTTTCCATCTTCCTTCAATTCCATCTGGGTCCACAACGATTTGTCCCACTTCATCCTTCAAGCAAATGACCCCCATCACATCACACCTCTCTTTCGCTATCTGCTTTGCAATCCTAAATACCGCTCTCTGACCCTCTTCCAAATCCAAGCGTTCTCCGAACATTTTCCTACATGCCTCCTGCGCTTTTGCTACCTCTTTCTCTTTCCCGTTGCTTCGACCTGTGTTTTTGACACTCGCTCTGCTCATCGTTCAATAATGCCTCCCGAGCGCAAGACCAGTGCCGGAAATGTGTCGACTACCAAGAGGCAGAAGAAAGTGATGCGCCAGAGCCAGAAAGTGGAGCTGCTGGACCGGCTTTTGAGAGGAGAGAGTGCGGCCTCTGTTGGCAGGCATTACGGCGTCAAGGAATCCACCGTTCGCTGCATACGGAAGAAGAAGGCGATTCGCGAGAAAGTTTCAGCGAGTGCTGCATTGACTACAAAGGTGGTCACCCATGTCCGGAATGTCCACATGGAAATGATGGAGAAGACTCTCAGAATATGGATCGAGGACAACACGCAGACGAGGGACTTCATGCTGAAAATCGTCATGCTGAACCGTTGCCTAAATCCGCTCATCGAGGACGAGTTGGACGCTATTCCAAAGGTTTCCGAGGAGGAAGAGGCGGGCAGTAATGATGAAGAGGTGTCGAGGTCCAACCTCACAGACCAGTTCCTGGGCGAGTTGCTGCAGGACATGTGGGTGCTTGGGGACAGGGTGCAAGATGCTGACCCAGTCGTGGAGAGGTACCCCAAGTTCAAGAGAGCCTTGGATGATGCGCTGCTCCCGTACAAAGAGCTGTATCAAAATGTTGGGCAATGTGTCGGGCAGCTCCCCATCACCCATTTATTCAGCCCTGCTCCCTCCACCTCAAGACCACCAGCACCCTCTCCTGCATTCCTCTCAGTGTCCTCATCAGCATTCTCACCAGTGTCCTCACCTTCTCCTACCTCTCTGCACCACTATTTGGGTCACCCTCAAAGTTCGAGGAATTCTTGGGATTTTAATTCACCATAATCATCACCATCATCATTTAAAAGTTGCGTGTGTTTGTAAAATAAAATTTTTAAACGGTACATGATGGTGTCGTGTTTTTTTTTACTTTCACGGTACTCTATGGGTAAGCACTTTTAATAAACTAAGCACATTCCTTCAATAAATTGGAAATGGTACCTGGTGTTGTCGATTTTTAAAATTTATTTGTAAGCATTTTTTGTGAAACTGTAATCATGTCCATTTGCGGTCGAAAACAATTTAAACTTAAAAATTTTTCCTCTATGAATCAGGTTTATTAAAACCTATAACGTATCCCCCTTTTCCACCATTGAAACAATGCCGCAGCATACATTCACAGGATGTTTTTGTCGACCTTCGCGGGTTTTTGTCGACCTTCGCGGGTTTTCGTCGACCTTCGCGGGTTTTCGTCGACCTTCGCGGGTTTTCGTCGACCTTCGCGGGTTTTCGTCGACCTTCGCGGGTTTTCGTCGACCTTCGCGGGTTTTCGTCGACCTTCGCGGGTTTTCGTCGACCTTCGCGGGTTTTCGTCGACCTTCGCGGGTTTTCGTCGACCTTCGCGGGTTTCCGTCGACCTTCGCGGGTTTCCGTCGACCTTCGCGGGTTTCCGTCGACCTTCGCGGGTTTCCGTCGACCTTCGCGGGTTTCCGTCGACCTTCGCGGGTTTCCGTCGACCTTCGCGGGTTTCCGTCGACCTTCGCGGGTTTCCGTCGACCTTCGCGGGTTTCCGTCGACCTTCGCGGGTTTCCGTCGACCTTCGCGGGTTTCCGTCGACCTTCGCGGGTTTCCGTCGACCTTCGCGGGTTTTCGTCGACCTTCGCGGGTTTTGTCTCACCATTTCCAGGACTTTCATTGACTTTCACAGATTATCGTCGACATTCTCTGAATTTGCGTCACCATTTGCGGATTTTGCCTCGCCGTCCGCAACTTGGTTCTCTCTAGTCGCGAATTTTCACGACTCAATAACCTATCCCCCTTTTTCCATTGAAACAATGCCCCGCTATTCCTGAGTTTGGCTATTCGCGGATTTTCCAGGAACGTATCTCCCCCGCGAATAGCGGGGTCCGACTGTACTTGTACCTTGACTTAAATCTATTCAGCTGTACTCAAGTTATCAAATTTTTACCTGACATGACCTCAGACCTTCGACCTCTTGACCCCAAAATTCAATCAATTAATGTTTAAATCATTATACATACCTGCACCAAGTTTTAATTTAAATCCTTTCGGCTGTTCACAAGTTATCACATTTTTACCTGACATGACCTCTGACTTTTGGACACCAAAATCTAATCAGTTAATCTTTACATCATTATACATATCTGTACCAAGTTTGAATTGGATCCCTTTAGCTGCTCTCAAGTTATAGACATATTACAGACTTTGACCTTTGACCTCTTGACCACAAAATCGAATCAGGTCATCTGTGCAGCATAATACATATTTGTACTAACTTTGGTCAGAGTCCCATCACTGGTTCACAAGTTATTGCGGTAACAGGATTTTTACCGAATATGACCTCTGACCTTTGACTTTGTGACCCCAAAATAATCAATTCATTTTTACCTCATTATACATACCTGTACCAAGTTTGACCAAGATCCTGCAACTACAGACCAATGAGCCTTCTCCCAATTATCAGCAAAGTCATGGAATCCATCATTGCTTCGGATATCAAATCTTTCCTCTTCTCAAATGACTTGATCTCTGATCATCAATTTGGTTTCAGACCAGGTCACTCTACTCTGGACATGCTGCTTCTGCTGTCTCAACAATGGATGGAGGTCCTCAATGCAAAACAGGAAATTAGAGCTGTCTCCCTTGACATATCACGTGCCTTCGACACGGTCTGGCACCCCGCTCTGGGGGGTGCCAGACAGTAATCTCATCAAAAACGCTCACCAAAATCTCCTACGATGGTATCCATGGAAATCTCCATGCTTGGCTTGCAGACTTCCTCTCAAGTCGTAGTCAACGTGTGGCCCTGAATGGGTTTCTCTCATCTCCCCTTCCTGTTCAGGCTGGAGTTCCCCAAGGCAGTGTTCTGGGCCCTGTGCTTTTTCTGGTCTTCATCAATGATCTCTGACTCTCTTGAAAATCCTCTCTATCTCTTTGCTGATGACTCTACTCTCTGTCGCTCCATTCCTCATCCCTCAGATCGGCAGTCTACGGCCTCCTCACTCTCTGCAGACCTGGACAAAATCACAGACTGGGCAAACAAGTGGAACATGTCTTTCAATCCTGACAAATCTCACACTCTTACGATGTCTCTCCGAAAAGACCGACTGGACAACCCTCCCATCCACTTTCTGAATAATCCTCTCCAAGAAGTTCTGTCACTCAAGCTTTTGGGTCTCACTATCTGCCATGATCTTTTCTGGGAAAACCACATTTCAAATCTGGCCTCCAAAGCCAGTCGCCGACTGGGCATCCTCCGTCGTGTGAAGTCCTTCCTTGGCACACCTGAGCTCCTCACCACATACAAGGCTTTCATCCGCAGCTCAATGGAATACTGTTATGCCCTCCAGGGCGGTGCTCCTGCCTCACACCTAGCTCGGCTTCATGCTGTTGAAACCAAAGCTTTCAGAATCATTGGAATCTCCCGCGATGAAGCCAACACCGAGGGCCTTTCACTTACTCACCGCAGGCAGGTTGTTGGGCTTCCTGTCTTCCACAAACTCCTCTCCGGCCTTGCTCCCCCAGCTCTCTCTGGGCTCTGTCCCCCAAATATTCCGATAGGTCGCACAAGATCTGCCTGCAACCCTCTTATGGTTAAACTGTCAAAATCAAGACTCTCTGCTCACCTTCACTCCTCCATTCCTCTTTTCTCCCGCCTCTGGAACAAACTCCCCCACTCCCTTCAATCCCACTCCTCCCTCCAGGTCTTTAAAACAGCTGTTCACCACCATCTCTTATCTTCCCCCATCCAAAACCTTGATCTTTTCTACCCCCGCTAATTTCACCCCAGATTCACTTTTTTTAAATTACCAACTTCCTTCCTGGAAGTCCTTGCAGTGTCCTTGTGTTTTATACTTCTCCCACCCCTCCCCCCCCTTCCCACGCCTCCTCCCCCCAAGCCCTCCCACAGATCTCCCGATGTCCCTGCTCTCAAATGTTGTGTTTTTGTGCTTTCCCTTCTCTCCCCATGTTGTCTACCTCTACCCTTATTATATGTTTTGTGTGTCTGTTTGATTTTATTTTTTTTGTGTGATAAATGTGAGCTCTTTCACGAGCCTCGATGCTGTATACAAAAAAAAAAAAAAAATCCCTTCAGCCATTCTCAAGTTATCGCGGTAATGAAAATCCATCACGGATGGACAACAGACAACCTGAAAACATAATGCCTCCGGCGATTTCGTCAGCGGAGGCATAAAAACTCATGGGACCAGTGATTTTAATGACATCATCTATCAATCCTTGGTTTTCAGGCACCTTGCAAAAGTTGTAACACAATCACATCCTGGACCCTTACTCTCTCACGTGTACCAGTGTTTGACAGGTTGTACATGGGATTTGCTACCATTCCATGTTGTGAATCTCCACGTCGTTTCAGGTTCACGAAACCTCAAATTATTGTGGCTCCTAAAGTTGATCAAGATCATCGTGCAAACCAGGCCAAAACTACCAATGATTGGTGACGGTGAAGCTCTTTCCTGAATCAAAGTTGATGTCTCTGTCCCTTTCCTTCCTCATCTCGTAACCTGGGTGAAACCCCTCCCACAGACATTTACCGGGCAAAGGTGCGGAGGTCAGCACGAGGGTAGTAGCTGCGATGAGGCGGGCATGAGTCCGGTCTAGCCAAGAGATCTCTCGATCACTCAAACCCTCGAGAATGGTGAGCAGTGTCGGAAGGATTTCATCAGATGGAGGGATAAACCTGTAGGAGAGTCCAGGGAAAGTGAGCACGAGTCAGGCATCTAGGTGTGAAGACAAGTGATCATTAAAGATGAAATGAGTGGTCTTACTCTCCCCAGCTGTGCAGGAGAACGAGGAAGGAAGTGGTAAGGATGGGCAGTAACTTCAGGCTGCTCAGTCCTGTGCCATCGGAAGCCTGAGACAAAGTGCTTTGCTGCATTAGACACATCCAAAAGCATCATCAAACATCACAAGACAGATCCACATTAAACCCCCAAATTCGGAGACCACAGTTTTTGGCAATATAAAATGTTAAACACAAAAACAACAACTCTGTCATACCCAATTTATATGATATAAAAAAAAAAATTGCTCTTGGGATAGCGCCCTTTAATTATCGATTTCCCTCAATCTTCTGCGATCTCCTCACCAAAGCCTGCAGTGCTTCCAGGATATCAGCGAGCATGGCTCTCCTCTGTTTTGGTTGAGAAAGGCAAAGAGCTTCACCCTGTTCAAGTCAGATCAGCAAACAAAAAGATGTCAAGCTATTGGAGGTGCAACCAAGCAAAAGACATAGCTGCCAAAGGATGTGGTACAGCTTAATTAAGGATGAGTGGGTGTAGAGCCGAGAGTGCGACGAGAAGAGGAGGAAAGGGTATTCCACAAAGTGATGGATGCCGGTAAGAAACAAGGATGAAGAGAGGAGGAAAGGGGGAAAGGGGACGCAAGATGGGCGCAGAGCACATAAGGAGAAAGGGAACACAAGATTGGTGCAGAGCACATAAGGAGAAAGGGGACACAAGATTGGTGCAGAGCACATAAGGGGAAAGGGGACACAAGATTGGTGCAGAGCACATAAGGAGAAAGGGGACACAAGATTGGTGCAGAGCACATAAGGAGAAAGGGGACACAAGATTGGTGCAGAGCACATAAGGAGAAAGGGGACACAAGATTGGTGCAGAGCACATAAGGAGAAAGGGGACACAAGATGGGTGCAGAGCACATAAGGAGAAAGGGGACACAAGATGGGTGCAGAGCACATAAGGAGAAAGGGAGCAAGTTAGATGGCTGAAGGGTGGAGATGTCATTGCTACAACATAACAAAGGAGGAGTAAAACCCCTGAATAGTTACATCACACTATTTATGAAAATAATAGAGAATCATTGATGACAAGGAGAGCAAGAGCTTCTTAAATGAAGATAGAATTGCACACGTATAAGTGAGTACAAAGTGGAAATTTTGTCTGCCCATGCAAATTTTACAGTGTTGTATGAGTGGTTGCATTCTTTTACATGAGTGGTAGCAAGCATGAGGAATGTTCTCCAGGCGGCAGTAAAGAGTGCCACCTCCTCGGGCACAATCTCCCCAGCACATTCTAGACTTGCGACACCCTTTGCCATATCACGCATGTACATAGACCAGTGCTCGTATCTGTGCTGCGCAAACAATCTATTCAGAACTGTCCGCAGCTCCGTGCAAGGCCTGAGGGTGATCGTACAATCCGGAAGCAAACATCAATTCACGAGACATACTGCATGTTTTGAGGCAAACACAGGATTCTCTGCAGTGATCCTTTTTGACTCACCTTTGCATGTAGTAGATTTCGAGGGAAACTATTTTGAGAATGAAAGCACAGGCTTGCAGGATATTCATCTGTGGAAAGTGGGAATGTTTGGAAAGAGGTGTTAAAAATATTTTAAAGCTTGCTAGCTTTCATTTTAATACATCCCGGGTTGGTAGGGACTGCAAGCAGCCATCTCACATCAGGACCAGTCTGCTATATCTACGACCCTGATGCTAACTCAGCCTGGGAATTCTTCCATAGAATCCTGCGCTCTCTCTCATGCACAGATTCATCCCATCTCTTCTTCAATTATTGTACCCTTCTTCCCACTCATGGTTCTTCCAATCTCAATGCATTAAAAAAAATCCATAACGAGTGTGTATCCACTCCCAGGAGAGCCAAAAAACAACATAAACAAGTACAAAAAGTTTTAATTAAAACAAAAGCCGCGTCGATGTTACACAATGCCTAGATGCAGCTGTGCCTATAACGTCGATGTTATAGGCACAGGACATTCCTATTGATTCGATTACTTGATGTTATTTTTGTGCAAAGTGAAAATATATCTCGGCAATTTCCCGTGTGTGGCGACGAATTTTTAATATATCTCGGCATTTTCCCATCTGTTATTTCAGGCGGTGTATGACTGACCATGCCGTGATTGTAAAAAAATATATCTCGGCAATTTCTCGTGTGTAGCGACACGTGAACGAAGCTATGCTCCTCTCTCCACATTATTGTGACGACGTATAAATTAAATATTTCATCGTGACGATTGTCATCAAATGGACGAATTTTTAATATATCTCGGCATTTTCCCGTCTGTTATTTCAGGCGGTGTATGACTGACCATGCCGTGATTTAAACAAAATATATATATCTCGGCATTTTCCCGTCTGTTATTTCGGGCGGTGTATGACTGAGCATGCCGCGATTTAAAAAAAAAAATCTCAATGGACTTGAAGTTACAGGCCTTTGAGAATTCATTTCGTTCTATAAAGGGCAACTTTCATCGGATTTTCTTCCCGTTTTTTTTCAACCGAGTCTAAAACTATGTGAGCGACTGTGAAAAATGAAATGATATATCGAATTTGATTTGAAATAAAACTGTGAGAGAGGAAGACACCACGGGCCTACAAAACAGGCCTCAAAGCTATGCGAGTTAATAAAATGGTGGATATTTGTTTATATGAAGCCTCCCACAATGGGTGGAGCTATGGTTCCCAGAATGGGTGGAGCTTTGAGGTTTTGTCTTCTCTGCAAGAACAAGAACAAGAAGAAGAAGAAGAAGTAGAACAACAACAACAACAGCAGAGGGCACTCTATTAGCAGCGTCTGCGACGCGGCTAAAAACTAAATCAATAAGCCTGGTGGCATCTTGTTAGCTTTGTCTCTGGGGTGTGCTCCTGCTCCAACACACCCCTCTCTTCAAATGACAATAGCCGACTCCTCTCGTAAGTAGGCCGAATGCCTCAATTCTGTGTTTGCTTCCAAATCCTGTTTCACAAACCCCTCACTCTTGGTACCACCCTTCCCTGTCGTAGCCAACTGCACGTGGACTCTCTATTTTGCACCTGAGAAGGTGGGGAAGTTCTGTCAACCCTCGGCATCAGCTCATATGTCCGAAAAAGCTGCTCTGCTGGTCTTGCACATCCTGTCCCCACCCTTTCAATTGCACTAAATAATCTTCCATCTGTTTGGAAATCCACCAACATCACTGCACGACATAACTAGCACGGCACGCGGAAGGGGGCATACCTCCACCAAGCTGAACACTTTACGTTTTGTATCCCACTAACAGGTCGGATCTGGATTCGGACCTGAATCAAAATCGAATCGGCATATTCTTGTCACCAACCCGAGTCATCCACCAAGTTTTGCAATAACTCATCCACAACTTTTTGAGATATCGTGCTATGTATCCTTCTTGGCACTATCACTCAATGGTGATCAAAGAATCGCTTAAAAAAAAATAATTCTTATCCGGATCCGGATCTTCACCAAAATTGAAACAATTGTTCCTTGTCATAGCCCTGTTGTGGAATTTTGGACTTACACTTCCACACCCCCAACCTGCATACCAAGTTTCGACCGAATCTGTCCACAACTTTGAGATATTGTGCTATGTATCATTTTTTTGCCTGATATCTCAATGTTGAGGAATCATTTAAAAATTCGCAGATCCGGATGCAGTTGCGGATCTTCACCAAAATCTAATCATTTTGTCCTTGTCAGATACCAAAGCTCTCCAGCAAATTTCGTCTGAACCAGTCCACAACTTTTTGAGATATCCTGATCACAGACAAACAAGCAGACAGACAGGGGTGAAAACGTAACCTCCATCCACCTTTGGTGGTGGAGGTAAAAAGGTGCAAAAAACAGATCCTTGCAACTACAGACCAATCAGCCTGCTGCAAATCATCAGCAAAGCCATGGAATCCATCATTGCTTCAGATATCAAATCCTTCCTCTTCTCCAATGGCTTGATCTCTGATCATCAGTTTGGATTCAGACCAGGTCACTCCACCTTGGACATGCTGCTTCGACTCACCAATCAATAGATGGAGGCCCTCAATGTCAGACGTAAGATCAAGGCGGTCTCTCTGGATCTCACCTTGTTCTCCAAACTCTCTACCAATGGAATCCAGGGCCAATTCCACACAGAGATAACTGATCTCCTCCACTCGCACAGCCAAAGTGTGGCTCTCAACGAAATCCTTTCATCTCCTCCTCTCCCTTTGAGAAGAGGCTGAAGTGCTACCAAGGCAGTGTGCCATCTTCTCCCTCCCACGACCTCCCCCTCTTCACCCGCCCTCACAATCTACTTTCTTAACAATACTCTTGAGGAAGTTCAACTTCTCAAACTCCTGGGTCTCACTATCAGCCATGATCTTTATTGGGCAAACCACATTTCAAAGTTGGCCTCCAAAGCCAGTCGCCGACTGGGAATCATCTGTCATACAAAGTCCTTCCTTAGCACACCAGAACTCCGACCCACCTAAAAGGCCTCACAATAACAACTGTGTCCCACTGCCGTGTCCGTACTGTGTCGATGTCCCACCCCAGTGGACATACAAACTCGCTGGAGATTCCAATGATTCTGAAAGCTTGGGTATCTACATTGTGAAGCCAAGCTAGGTGCAAGGCTGAAGCACCAGCCCAGAGGGGAAAGCAGTATTCCATCAAGCTGCGGATGAAAGCCTTGTATGTGGTGAGGAGCTCAGAGGTGCCAAAGGAAGGACTTCGCATGACAGAGGATGCCCAGACGCCGACTGGCTTTGGAGGCCAGGTTGGAAGTGTGGTTTTCCCAGGTAAGAGCATGGCAGATCGTGAGACCCATAATCAAGGTCGTGTGGAAGAAAAATGATTATTCTGCAACGTTTCTTGTCGAAAAAGATCATTTTTAACCATATAAGGTAATGCAGAGCCCAAAAGACCGTGTGATTGCCTGCAAAGCATTTTGGGTAACACTAAGTGCAGCAAAAGCGAATGCTGAGCACTTGGGTTTTAGTCTCTGTGTTTCGGAGTTTGGCAATGTGGGAGCTGAGCTGCTCGTGGGAGATAACCTCAGGGGCTCTTGCGTGCCAAATTACTGGTCAATATATTCTGATGTTTACCTGTAAAAAAAACCTTCGTCAGGATGACAAGGCGTGAAGTGTGATTTCCCCACAAATTACTACATCTCTGTTGAATTGAAAGCATCTGAGCAGAGAGGACAATGCTGACCCTGTGTGGTTTTAGCAACTTTTTCTTCTTCTTCTTCTATAAAAGGATGCTTTCGACTTGCTCACCAAATTTATTCATTCCAAAAAAAAATTCCATCTCTTACAGTGCCTCTTTCATACATTCCTTAAACTCTCCAGCACTCCACCCATCCTTCAGCGTCCTCAAACGTATTTTGGACTCGAAGGTCTCAAGAAACTCATTTTGCAATAAATGTTTGTTTCCCATTAATCGTACACTTTTCAAAATCCAATCTCACCCCTCCCCTCCAAATCTTCCCCATCACCCATTCCCTCCAAAACTTCCCCATCACCCCTTCCCTCCAAAACTTCCCCATCACCCCTTCCGTCCAAAACTTCCCCATCACCCCTTCCCTCCAAAACTTCCCCATCACCCCTCCCCTCCAAATCTACCCCCTTGCCCCTCCCCTCCAAATCTTCCCAATCACCCATCTCTTTCAAATATTCCCCCTTGCCCCTCCCCTCCAAATCTTCCCCATCACCCATCCCTTTCAAATCTTCCCCCTTGGCCCTCCCCTCCAAATCTTCCCCATCACCCCTTCCCTCCAAAACTTCCCCATCACCCCTCCCCTCCAAAACTTCCCCATCACCCCTCCCCTCTAAATCTACCCCCTTGCCCCTCCCCTCCAAATCATCCCCATCACACATCTCTTTCAAATCTTCCCCCTTGCCCCTCTCCTCCAAATCTTCCCCATCACCCATCCCTTTCAAATCTCCCCCCTTCCCTCCTAAACTCCCCCCACAGCCCTCCCCTCCGAGACTCTCCCTCGCTCCTCCCCTCCTAGACCCCTCTCACCCCTCCTCCTCAAAGCGTCCGCCCCGCTTCTTCCCCCTTCCAACTTTCACCTTCATCTCCCTCAACCTTCTGCCTCACTCTTCCCCCTCCTCAAATAACACTTCACTGCGCCTCACCAAATCACCATCAAACCTTTTGTCCGCCCCATTCTTCCCTTTCTCCAAGCTGTTCTGAAATCTTTGACACACCTTCAACAGCTCTCCCTACCTCTTCCTCCTCTTCCACATCTTACCCTACCGCTCCCCCCTCCACCCCCCATTCTGTATCCGATGCTCCCCCTTCCTCTTCTTTAACAGTATGGACCTCAAACATCCGGGGCCTTCGCTCAAACTTGACTGATCTCTCCATACAGGTTGCTTCTGACAAACCAGACGTGATCTGCTTAACAGAAACTTTCCTCCTTCATGATGTCTCTGATTCCTTGGTATCTCTCCCAGGTTACTCCCTCCTCCGGTATGATAGACCTGAGCCTCGTCCTGGAGGTGGGGTTGCTATCTTTATTTAAAAAAACTCTCTTCCTCACTCGCCCTGCACTGCCCTCTCTCCACCTCACCCCCAGGAATATCTTTGGCTACGGCTGCCCCTTCGCTCCCACCTTTTGTTCATATGTGTGTTGTACCGTCCACCAAACAGTGATGACTCCATCTACATCTCGCTGTCTGATAATATGGACCAACTTCTATCTACCCATCCCAACTCTCTCTTCCTCATATGTGGTGATTTAAATTGTCACCATGCCAGTTGGCTGGGTGTGGGTACCGCTCTCACCAGCCATGGCTCTTCAGCAAAGGACTTCTGCGACTCAAGTGACTGACACAATCTGTCAATTTCCCGACCCGGATCTCAGTCAACGGAGCATCTTCTCTTCTGGACTTGGTTATGACTAACTTCCCTGAAAATGTCTGCTGCTCTTCTTCTGCGCCAATCGGCTCATCTGATCATGTGCTTGTCAAAGTGGACATCTCTCTGACCATTCTCAGAGAGCCTCCTCAGCGTCGACGAGTCTGGCATTTCACTCAGGCCGACTGGCACGGTCTTCAAGCAGCCATCAATCATCTGGACTGGTCTCCCATCTCCACTGCCTCTGACATCAATTCATCCTAGGAATTCTTCCAAAGTAAATTGCTCTCTCTCATGCACAGATTTATCCCAACTCGTCTTCAGTTGTCATACCCTTCCTCCCGTCCATGGTACACGGAATCTTGTGGTGAGGCTGTTGCCCTGAAACAACTTGCTTTCGTCTCCTGGAAAGCAAATCCAACGGAAGGAAATCTCATTTCCTTTCACAAAGCCCGAAACAAGTGTGTGTCCACCCTCAGGAGAGCCAGGAAACAATATCTCTCCGTTCTCAAGACCGAACTCTCTTATCTGTCTCCCTCTTCCAAATCCTGGTGGCGTCTGGTCAAATCTGTTTCTTGTGTTTGTTCCCCCTCCATCCCCTCCCTCACCTCAAACTGCTACACGGCTGACTCCGCACGTGAAAAAGCTGAATTCCTCAACTCTGTGTTTGCCTCTAAATCTTGTGTCCCATACCCATCCCTCTCTGGACCAACCGTACCCAGTCGTACCCAGCTGCTCCTGGACTCTGTGTCCTTTCCTCCTGACAAGGTGGAAACGTTTCTGTCAACCCTCGACTCTGATTCTGCAACTGGACCTGACGGCATCAGCCCACGGGTCCTAAAATCCTGTTCTTCACCTCTCACTCCCTCTCTCTGTTCTCTTCACCCTCTCTTTTGCTCAAGGTCATCTGCCATCTGCTTGGAAATCTGCCAACATCACCGCTTTGCACAAAAAAGGTGCAAAAACAGATCCCAGCAACTACAGACCAATCAGCCTTCTCCCAATTATCAGCAAAGTCATGGAATCCATCATTGCTTCAGATATGAAATCTTTCCTCTTCTCCAATGGCTTGATCTTTGATCATCAATTTGGTTTCAGACCTGGTCACTCTACTCTGGACATGCTGTTTCTGCTTTCTCAACAATGGATGGAGGTCCTCAATACCAAACAGGAAATTAGAGCTGTCTCCCTTGACATATCACGTGCCTTCGATACGGTCTGGCACCCCGCTCTGCTCACCAAACTCTCCTCTTTTGGTATCCATGGAAATCTCCACGCATGGCTGGCAGACTTCCTCTCTAGTCGAAGTCAACGTGTGGCCCTGAATGGGTTTCTCTCATCTCCTCTTCCTGTTCAGGCTGGAGTTCCCCAAGGCAGTGTTCTGGGCCCTGTGCTCTTTCTCGTCTTCATCAATGATCTCTCTGACTCTCTTGAAAATCCTCTCTATCTCTTTGCTGATGACTCTACTCTCTGTCGCTCCATTCCTCATCCCTCAGATCGGCAGTCTGCAGCCTCCCCACTCTCTGCAGACCTGGATAAAATCACAGACTGGGCAAACAAGTGGAACATGTCTTTCAATCCTGACAAATCTCACACTCTTACGATGTATCTCCGAAAAGACCGACTGGAAAACCTTCCCATCCACTTTCTGAATAATCCTCTCCAAGAAGTTCTGTCACTCAAGCTTTTGGGTCTCACTATCTGCCATGATCTTTCCTGGAAAAAACACATTTCAAATCTGGCCTCCAAAGCCAGTCGCCGAATGGGCATCCTCCGTCGTGCGAAGTCCTTCCTTGGCACACCTGAGCTCCTCACCACATACAAGGCTTTCATCCGCAGCTCAATGGAATACTGCTCTCCCCTGTGGGCTGGTGCTCCTGCCTCACACCTAGCTCGTCTTCACGCTGTTGAAACCAAAGCATTCAGAATCATTGGAATCTCCCGCGATGAAGCTAACTCCATGGGCCTCTCACTCACTCACCGCAGGCAGGTTGGTGGTCTTTCCGTCTTCTACCGACTCCTCTCTGGCCTTGCCCCCCCCAGCTCTCTCTGGGCTCTGTCCCGCAAATATTCGTACAGGTCGCACAAGATCTGCCTGCAACCCTCTTGTGGTTAAACTGCCAAAATCAAGACTCTCTGCTCACCTTCATTCCTCTTTTCTCCTGCCTCTGGAACAAACTCCCCCACTCTCTTCAATCCCACTCCACCCTCCAGGTCTTTAAAACAGCTGTTCACCACCATCTCTTATCTTCCCCCATCCAAAACCTTGATCTTTTCTACCCCCACTAATTTCACCCCAATTCCACTTTTTTGAAATACCAACTTCTGTCCTGGAAGTCCTTGGTGTCCTTGTGTTTTATACTTCTCCCACCACCCCCCTTCCCACACCTCCTCCCCCCAAGCCCTCTCCCTCCCACACTTCTCCCTGCCCTCAAATGTTGTGGTTGTGTGCTTCCCCTTCTCTCCCCATGTTGTCTTCCGCTCCCTCTTTTTGTATATTTTGTTTGTCTGGTTGATTTGTTTGAGAAGTAAATGTTAGCTCTTTCACGAGCCTCGATTCAGTATACAAAAAAAAAAAAAACAACTCTCCATACGTACGTATTATTATCAATAAATGATGCAACCAACTGTAAACCGGTATGGATCGACAGTTATTCCACGACAGCAGATAGCAAGAGTTCACCCAAGACAGACAACCTTCGGGAGGGTGGGGGGGGGGGGGGGCAAATGAAGTGCTACAACCTCCATCACATGACTCTTAGTCCTCCTGTCAAGTTTGGTTGAGATTGGACAAGTAACGACAGAAAGTATTGCAGTCAAAAAAAAAAGTATTTTTCTCAATTTATCCTCCCTCCAGCATGCACATGCATAATAACACCACCAACATACAAATGGAATTTGTGCTGTTCGCATTTCAAAGTTATTTTTGAATGCGTGAGTAACTTACATCCAACTCCTTGGTAAATGGCTGAAAATCCTTGAATAACGTAAAGGTAATGTCCTCCCAAAACTCTTTCCTGCACGTCGGGTACACACGGGCATAAATAAATCACGTTAAAACATCACACGCAATACACATCAGCCCGACATGTTTGTCAAATACAAAATATAGTGTGCAGAGAGATATTGTTCACTGTAAGTGTGCAAACAGGTGCATCGAAGAAACTGCAGGCACGAGAAGAGCAATATTTGGATTTGTCACGTGTGGTTGTGCCTCAGTAACATTCAGTTCAACATCGCTCATGCGATGATTGTGCTCCTGGGAGCTTCAACTTCTTCAAACAATTAGAGGTTCATGTATGAAGCCCAATGGTCAGAAGATTGCCGAATCCACCTGTCTCTTACCTACGACAGTGTCACCGTGCAGTATCGCCTTTTCGTGCGCCGACTGTCATCGGCCAAGTGAGCGACGGTGCAGACCTCGATTATGGGCCCACAGTTATTTTTACATTTATCTGGAACGAGCGTGGCTCGCTTCACCACACGTCGCCGCAGAGGCACAGGCTCGTTTAAAATGAGGATAACGACCTGACTGAACTTGAGTGGCTGTGTTGTCATGATTTACACCAATCATAATACAAACATTTATTTTGCACACATTTATTTGTAATATCGGTGATATTATTTATTTATAATTTATTTGTAATAAAAAAAAGGTTCAAGTGGTGAAAAGCTCTGAATGGTTAAGGGTCCAATCAGTCTGAAGGGTTTAGCTGAGGATAATGACTGTACCTGAGTTGCTGTCTTGTCGTGATTTACACCAATCAGAAAACACAAATGTATTTGTCGCGTATGTGATATGACATTTTTATAAGCAATTCAAGTTGAACCTCACCACAACGTAATTCAAAACATGTCACCACAACGTAATTCAAAACATGTCACCACAACGCAATTCAAAACACCTCACCACAACGCATTTCAAAACACCTCACCACCACTAATTCAAAGCACCTCACCACAACGTAATTCAAAACATGTCACCACAACGTAATTCAAAACATGTCACCACAACGCAATTCAAAACACCTCACCACAACGCATTTCAAAACACCTCACCACCACTAATTCAAAGCACCTCACCACAACGTAATTCAAAAACCTCACCACAACGTAATTCAAAGCACCTCACCACAACGTAATTCAAAGCATCTCACCACAACGTAATTCAAAGCACCTCACCACAACCCAATTCAAAACATCTCACCACAACGTAATTCAAAACCCCTCAACAAAACGTAATTCAAAACACCTCACCAAGGAATTCAAAACACCTCACCACCACAGAAACAAAAGTTTGAGGGAATAGTTCAGTGACAACACAGACACTGCACAGATATACGTATACATACACATATATTATTTGCTTCCATCGTCAGTAAACTTGAGATTGTGGGGGTTGTTGCAGGAGGAGAGATGTTATTTGTGTGTAGGTTTGGGAATGGTGCAGCATGCATTGAGTGCATGCTCAGTAGCATTGGCAGCAAGAAGATACAAGTGGCAGCATGATCAGGTGCTGGTGGTGGTAGTGCAGATGTTGCAACAAGAGGTGCTGAGATCGAGAGAGAGAAAAATGGAGAAGGAGACCGATGGGGGAGAGGTGTTGTTTGTCAAAGAAGGCCAAGTGGTAAGAGGTGGAAAGGGGGGAGGTGGAAAGCACTAAGGCTGCCAGATGCTTGTGGTTGGCAGGTGGTGGCAGACCTAAAGCCACAATTGGTATTCCCAGAGGAGATCTGTGTGACAAGGTTGCGGCCTGACCTCGTCATCTGGTCAGGTGCAACAAGACAGGTCATCTTAGGGGAATTGTCTGTACCTTGGGAAGAGAACATGGAGGAGGTGCACGAGAGGAAGAGAGGAAAGTACAGTGAGCTGGAGGCAGAGTGCCGGGAGAAGGGTTGGCAAGTTTCTTATCAGCCATTTGAGGTGGGGTGTAGAGGGTATATTGGCAATTCCTTTTCTGCATTTCTTGCTCGGCTTGGAGTGTGTGGGACAGAAAGAAGGAGGATGTGTGACAGAGTGGCCCAGTTTAGGCCGAGAAAAATATATTTCCGGTCTCTTGTCAACGCGTGCATCGATTTTGACCCTGCACATCAACAAATTTTTTTTCTTCAAATTTCCAACGGTACCGACAACAGCGCGCGCCTGTTGTTGACGGGCCGGCGCGCTATCCCGGGACATACGGGTCTGTGAGGGTCGCCATCGGTTGGTATCGACGTTCGCGCACGGTTCTCCCCAACAAAACTACGTTTAGTTTGTCCAAATCCAACCAGCCGTTCCAAAGATATGAGTAGTTTTATGTGCCGTGCCGTCATGAATCCAATCGTCTGGATATTGTCATTTATTGAAACCAAGACGTTCTTTGTCAGGTTCGTGTGAAGCAACCAGAAGGCCGAGAGGGATGCAGGTGGTATCGTTAGTTAGGCCTGAATCCTATCTCGTTTGTCATTAAATTGTAAGTGTGTGATAATCTGGTGGACTGGGAGAAGAGATCGTGGGAGACCATCGGCCTGTTAGACCACTTGCGCATGCGGTGTTGACGCGATCGACGCATTGGAATGATTGACGGTACGGCGAGGCGATCTCGAGAACGAAATGGCGGTCTATAATATGCTTGAAGAACTTAATGATTTTCAGAATAAATACATTTTAAAATAACAAGGTTGTGTTCATTATTTACAAAAAGGCCTACCTGTCCCATTGGCTATCTTTAATTTCTCTCTGGACGGCGCCACGGCAGATGAGGATGACCGCGAGTCATGAGGACACAAAAAACAATGAAGGAGCTGCGCTCCAACGCGAGTCGAAAGAATTGACGCGACCAAAGACGGAATTCGTCCGAGTTGCTTTATTGAAACAAAACAGCTCAGGTATTCTAACAAAAGCCCGTTTATCGGGCAGCAATATATATACACATTTATGTCGGGAAGTTTCCCCGGCAAAAGCTATACCGGGCATGCCCGGGTGTCAAGGGCGAGCCTTGGAAAGGCGAGTCTGGACCTGCCCGGGCGTGTTTGGCTGCGGCCTGGCAAGTCGAGGCTGGGCGTGCCCGGGCGCTCTGGACGAGCACTGGAAAGGCGAGAGCGGGCATGCCTGGACGCTCTGGGCGAGCCCTGGAAAGGCGATAGCGGGCATGCCCGGACGCTCTGGGCGAGCCCTGGAAAGGCGATAGCGGGCATGCCCGGACGCTCTGGGCGAGCCCTGGAAAGGCGATAGCGGGCATGCCCGGACGCTCTGGGCGAGCCCTGGAAAGGCGAGAGCGGGCATGCCCAGGAAAGACGAGATCGGGCGTGCCCAGGAGGTTCGGGCGTGCCCGGGAACAGTGAGTCCGGGCATGCCCGGGAGAGGCGCGTCTGGCCGTGTTCTGGCCGGTGCAAGGCGATTGTGTGCATCCAGCGGTAACCGCTACACAAGCCCCTCCAGAATCGACCTGCACCGGCAGGGTCAATTTAAGGGGGGTCCGGATGACCCGGCCGAAGCGACCCCTGGAGGGTCGTGGGGAGGGGTCCGACGTGGTGGTGGGTGGTCGAGCGGGGGGAACTGTGGACGGGGGGCGGCCTCACCGCAGAGGAAGGGCCAACCGTGGTGGTCGGTCGACGTCCATGTGCGCCGGTTTGAGGCGGTCCACAGAGATCCGGTCCGACCGGCCGCCAACGTCGACGACAAAGGACTTGTCGCCCCGTCGCAGGACCCGGAAGGGCCCGTCGTACGGCGGCCGGAGTGGCCCCCGGTGCGCGTCATGACGCACAAAGACGTACTCCGCTGTGCGAAGCGCCGGGGGGACGTAGGACTGGGGGCCACCGTGGCGGGACGTTGGCAAATCGGCGGGCGGCCTCCTGGAGGTCCGAGCGCTGGTGTGCGGCGGACCAGGGACTGGTAGCGTCGGGCACGAACTCGCCCGGGACGCGGAGCGGCTGGCCGTAGACGAGCTCGGCGGCGGACGCCCGGAGGTCCTCCTTGGGGGCCGTGCGGAGGCCCAAAAGGACCCACGGCAGCCGGTCGGTCCAACCGTCGTCCTGAAGGCCGGCCATGAGTGCGGCCTTCATGGAGCGGTGAAACCGCTCGCACAACCCGTTGGCTTGGGGGTTGTAGGCCGTGGTGCGGTGCAGCGTGACCCCCAACGAGCGGGCGACCGCGCCCCAAAGTTCGGACGTGAACTGTGGGCTGCGGTCGGTCGAGATGTCCGCCGGTGCGCCGAAGCGCGCGACCCAGGTGGCGATGAATGCCTGCGCCACGTCGGCGGTAGTGGTGGAGGTGAGGGGCACGGCCTCCAGCCACCTGGTGGTCCTGTCCACCATGGTGAGCAGGTGGGTGAACCCCCGCGATGGGGGCAAGGGACCCACCAGGTCCACGTGGACGTGGTTGAAACGACGTGCAGGCACGGTGAAAGGTGCCAGCGGGGCCTGGGTGTGGCGGTGGACCTTGGCCCGCTGGCAGGCCGTGCAGGCGTTGGCCCAGTCGCGGACGTTCCGTCGAAGGCCGTGCCAGACGAAACGCGCCGACACCAGCTTCTGAGAAATTTCCGGCCCGGGTGAGAAAGGCCGTGGATGGAGGCGAAGATGCGGCGCTGCCAGGAAACGGGCACGATGGGGCGATGCTGGCCCTGGGAGACGTCGCAGAGCAGGACGGTGCCCGCGAAGGGGATGTCGGCCAGGCGGAGGCCCGTGTCTGCCGCCCGCACAGAGGGCCTGCACCGAGGTGTCGGTGGTCTGGTCGGCCGCCATGAGCGCGAAGTCCACGCCGAGGTGGACCGCGTTCGCGCTGGCCCGAGAAAAACAGTCGGCCACAGCGTTGTCTTTGCCGGCGACGTGGCGGATGTCCGTGGTGAATTCCGACACGGCGGAGAGGTGGCGCTGCTGGCGGGCCGACCACCGCTCCGTGACTTTGGCCATTGCGTAGACCAACGGCTTGTGGTCGACGAAAGCCGTGAACGGGCGGCCCTCCAGGAGGTGTCGGAAATGGCGAACGGCCAGGAATAGACCGAGCAGCTCGCGGTCGAACGTGCTGTATTTTAACTCGTTCGGTCGGAGCTGCCGGCTGAAAAAAGCGAGTGGCTGCCAAACCCCGTCCACCCATTGTTCATGGACGGCGCCCACCGCGTAGTTGGAGGCGTCCGTAGTGAGGGCGATGGGCGCGTTGAGCACCGGGTGAGCCAGCAGCGTTGCGTCGGCGAGAGCCCGTTTTGCGCTCGCGAAGGCCGCGTCCATGGCCGCGGACCAAACGATGTCATGCTTGGCCGGCTTGCCCCGGAGGGCCTCGTAAAGGGGCCGCATGAGCTGAGCAGCGCGGGGCACGAATCGGTGATAAAAATTCACCATGCCGAGGAACTCTTGTAGGGCCTTGATGGAACGGGGACGCGGGAACGTGGTGATGGCCTCGACCTTGGTCGGCAGCGGCACGGCCCCGGTCTTGGTGATGCGGTGGCCCAAAAAGTCAATGGTCGTCGTGCCGAAGTGGCATTTGGCCGGGTTGACAATTAAGCCGTGCTCGCTGAGGCGACCGAACAGTGTTCGGAGGTGGAGGAGGTGCTCGGCGCGGGACGTGCTGGCGACGAGGATGTCGTCCAGATAGACGAAAATAAATGGCAGGTCACGCAGCACGCCGTCCATTAAGCGCTGGAACGCCTGGGCAGCGTTCTTGAGGCCAAACGGCATCCTCAAAAATTCGAACAGGCCGAACAGCGTGATGACGGCCGTCTTCGGGACGTCGGCCGCCCGGACAGGTACCTGGTGGTATCCCCGTATCAGGTCAATTTTGGAAAATATGACCCGTCCCGCCAAACGGGCGGAAAAGTCCTGGATGTGCGGGCTCGGGTACCTGTCGGGGGTGGTAGCGTCGTTGAGGCGGCGGTAGTCGCCACACGGGCGCCATCCGCCCCCCGGCTTTGGCACGATGTGCAGTGGTGAGGCCCACGCGCTATTGGAGCGCCGCACGATGCCGAGGTGCTCCAACGCGTCGAACTCGGCCTTTGCCACGGCGAGCTTGGCCGGGTCGAGGCGGCGGGCCCTGGCGTAGACCGGCGGGCCCGTAGTGGGTATGTGGTGCTCGATCCCATGCCGCACTGCGACGGCCAAAAACGTCGGCCGTGTGAGGGCCGGGAATTCCGCGAGCAGGCGAGCGAACTCGTTCGCCGTCGGGAGGGCGCACGCCAGTTCGGTCGGCGCAGAGCTGCTCATCGTGCACGCCAGGGAGCTGAAGGTCTCGGCGTTGACAAGGCGACGACGTTCGACGTCGACCAGCAGCCCGTGCGCGCAGAGGAAGTCGGCGCCCAGCAAAGCTATGGGGACGCAGGCGGTCACAAAGGTCCACTGAAAGCGCTGGCTGCCGAAGCAGAGGGTGACGTTGCATGGGCCGAAAGTGCGTATGGCCGAGCCATTAGCAGCGACCAAAGAGGGGCTGCAAACGGCGTCCCACCTGTCCTGCTCGGAGGCGGGTATGACGCTCAGTTGGGCGCCGGTGTCACAAAGGAAACGCCGCCCGGACGCTTTGTCCCGAATAAAAAGCAAGTTGCCCGAGTGGCCGGCGCTCATGGCTGGGAATGAACGCCGGCCCGGCCGTTTCCCGACTTGCCGAAAGTGCACGGGGGTCGGCACGTCCGAGCCTTGTGTCCGAACCTGGCGTGGTAATAACACCACGCCTGGTCAGGTGGAGGCCCCGGCCGTCGTGTCGGAAGCAGTCGGTGCGGCCGCCAGTTTCACCGGCAGTTCGGCCTCCAACCGCGCAGGGCGCTCGGGCGTCGCCTCGGACGGCGGCAGGCTCCAGGTAGCCGCGCCGATGTGTTGGCCCGCCGAGGAGATCTTATCGGCTTCCCTGGCGAGGGCGCGGGGATCGGTGATCGACATGCCAGCCAGGGCGAGGCGTACCGGGTGAGGCAGCTGGCGAAGGAACAACTCGCGGAACAGAAAATCCGGAGAGTGCTCACCGAGCAACGAGAGCATATAGTCCATGCGCTAGGACAGGCGCGTGTCGCCGAGCTCGGGCAGGTCGAGCAGGCGCCGTGCGCGTGCCGCCGGTGAGAGGGTGAAAGCGTCGAGGAGGAGCGTCTTCAGCGCGTCATACTTGTCGGCAGCCGGCGGGTGCTCGAGGAGGCTCAGGGCGCGGGCCACGGTGGCGGAACCGAGCGCTGCCATGACGTGGTGGAAGCGGGTGTCGTCCGCGGTGATGCCTCGCAGGGCGAACTGGGAGTCCGCCTGGGCGAACCAAACAGCCGCGTGAGCCTCCCAGAAGGTAGGCAGTTTAAGAGTCACTGCCGTGTCCATGTCGGTAGGTCACCAGTGAAGGAGCTGCGCACCAACGCGAGTCGAAAGAATTGACGCGACCAAAGACGGAATTCGTCCGAGTTGCTTTATTGAAACAAAACAGCTCAGGTATTCTGACAAAAGCCCGTTTATCGGGCAGCAATATATATACACATTTATGTCGGGAAGTTTGCCCGGCAAAAGCTATACCGGGCATGCCCGGGTGTCAAGGGCGAGCCTTGGAAAGGCGAGTCTGGACCTGCCCGGGCGTGTTTGGCTGCGGCCTGGTAAGTCGAGGCTGGGCGTGCCCGGGCGCTCTGGACGAGCACTGGAAAGGCGAGAGTGGGCATGCCCGGACGCTCTGGGCGAGCCCTGGAAAGGCGATAGCGGGCATGCCCGGACGCTCTGGGCGAGCCCTGGAAAGGCGAGAGCGGGCATGCCCGGGAAAAACGAGACCGGGCGTGCCCGGGAGGTTCGGGCGTGCCCGGGAACAGTGAGTCCGGGCATGCCCGGAGAGGCGCGTCTGGCCGTGTTCTGGCCGGTGCAAGGCGATTGTGTGCATCCAGCGGTAACCGCTACAACAACACCTTTATATGTGCAATCCACGCTTTTCAAAAAAAAACAAGAAAAAAAAAAGCCGCATCACCGCATCAATTCTGGAACTTTGGTCTGACCAGAGACCAGCAATATATTTGTGTGTGTATGTGTGTATGTGTGTATGTGTGTATGTTGCAGGAGTGGGTGTGGTTTTGCATGAATGTGTTTTTGTTTGAGTGGTGCATGTTGTAAGGGTCGGGGGTCGATTGTTTTTTTAGTTTTTGTGTGCGAGTGAGCCGGTGGGAGGCAGTTGAGTCTGGGAATGGAGGCAGTTTTGTTGTTGTAGTCTGTGTTCTCACTGGCTGGGAGTGAAGGTATGCACGCATCCAGGTGTAGCTGCTGCAGGTAGAAGCGTATGTGCCCCTGCTGGCCCACCTTAGCTGACCGTATCGAGGTTGAAGGGCCGAAACGGGATGATGCTGAAGACCCCGACTGAGGACCCGGTCAGTGAGGCACATTTGAGACCAGGTGTGTTTTGAAATCAATTTTATATATATATATATATATATATATATATATATATATATAATTATATATACATATACATATATATACATACTAGCAGAAGTACCCGGCATTGACGGGCGGGGAGAGGAGGAGGGGGGAGGGGAGGGGAACGGGGGGAGGGAGAAGAGGGGGGGAGGGGAGAAGAGGGGGAGGGGGAGGGGAGAAGAGGGGGAGGGGGAGGGGAGAAGAGGGGGAGGGGGAGGGGAGAAGAGGGGGAGGGGGAGGGGAGAAGAGGGGGAGGGGGAGGGGGAGAGGGGAGAAGAGGGGGGATGGGGAGGGGAGGGATGGGAGGGGAGGGGGGTGGGAGGGGGAGGGGGGAGGGGAGAAGAGGGGGGGATGGGGAGGGGGAGGGGGAGGGATGGGAGGGGGAGGGGGGAGGGGAGAGGGAGGGGAGAGGGGAGGGGGATGGGGGAGTCAAGTCGGAAGTCATTGTCGTCAATTGAATGTCGCATTTATTTTTTATTCCCTATCAAATGGCATTGGTCCCGCATTCCGAACCCGGAAGTCATTGTCGTCAAATAAATGTTTCACTCTCTGTCACATGCCGTTGGTCCCATGTCAATCGGATGAAGTTGAAAAATTAACGTTACGAAGTTTCTCTGGGACGTATTGATTCTGAATATGAAGTTGAAAAATTAACGTTCCGAAATACGCTGATGACGTCATAATTTTAAAACGTGAAGTTTTTTAAATTTTAAGGTGTTGCTCTGAGACGTACTGATTCCGAATATGCCTTTGGTTTTGCTCTGCGATGAGTAGTTCTCGAGTTATAAGAGGACAAACAAACAAACAAACTTTACTGCTTTATATAAATAGATATACAGTATATATATATATATATATATGTATATATATATATATATATATATATATATATATATATATATATATATATATATATATATATATATATATACATATACATAATATAATACATACATACATACATACATATATATATATATATATATATATATATATATATATATATATATATATATATATATATATATATATATATATATATATTATATATATATATATATATATATATATATATATATATATATATATATATATATACATACATATATACATATATACACATATATATATATATATATATATATACATATATATATATATATACATATATATATATATACATATATACATATATATATATATATATATATATATACATATATATATATATATGTATAGAAACCTTGACTTGAAATAAGTGAAACCTTGACTTACGAGTTTAATTCGTTCTGTGACCGAGCTCGTAACTCAATTTGCTCGTTTCTCAAATTAAATTTCCCCATTAAAATGCATTGAAATGCTATTAATCCGTTCCAGCCCGCCCAATACCACACCAATTTTTTTTTAAATATACAGTATACAGTATTATAAAAATATCTCGCGCTTTATATTTCACCTGTATGCAGCATACAAGTTGGCAGGATGGCCTGGACTGGAGGTACGCACACTTGACTCTAACTGTCCAGCCTGGTTTGAATCCCGACCCAGCTATAACGTGTCATGTGTGAATCACAGGCAGGGTGATTCATCAATGTGTGTACCGCTAAACTGGGTGCCCCGTTTGCGTCCCATTAGTTGTTGGATGTTAAGGATCTCACCGTGTTTTCCACAAAGAGAAGGCGAGCTATCGCCGGCACACTGAACAAGTTGTGGCCTGGCATGCTCTTCTCCTCTGCGTTATATACGTCCTCCTCAGCATCTTTTCCAGAAGAGCCCTGTCTCGTCACAGTTGAAGATTTGCTGGGGGATGTATCGTTCGGCTTCTATCAGTTCGGCAAAAGTTATAATAAAATCTTCAGCTGCCTTCACATCCGCCTCACCAAGTCGACAACACGCACACCTCGCTCATGTTTTTCGACGATTGCGTGTTTTATATCCAAGCACATCATCCTCTTCTTCTTCTCAGTACTGCCCTTGGCACTCAATTTCTTAGGACCCATGGTTTAAAACTAAGAAATTTTCCAAAATACCCAAAATGCGAAAACAAAGCAGCAGCGATATACGGCAGAGATGCTTGCACGGCAAGATAACCACGTGACCGGAACCCACCTGGTGGCGGGTGGCATAAGCTCCAAAATAACCAAAATGCGAAAACAAAGCAGCAGCGACATACGGCAGAGATGCTTGCACGGCAAGATAACCACGTGACCGGAACCCACCTGGTGGCGGGTGGCGTAAGCTCCAAAATAACCAAAATGCGAAACAAAGCAGCAGCGATATACGGCAGAGATGCTTGCACGGCAAGATAACCACGTGACCGGAACCCACTTGGTGGCGGGTGGCGTAAGCTCCAAAATAACCAAAATGCGAAAACAAAGCAGCAGCGATATACGGCAGAGATGCTTGCACGGCAAGATAACCACGTGACTGGAACCCACCTGGTGGCGGGTGGCGTAAGCTCCAAAATAACCAAAATGCAAAACAAAGCCGCAGCGATATACGGCAGAGATGCTTGCACGGCAAGATAACCACGTGACCGGAACCCACCTGGTGGCGGATGGCGTAAGCTCCAAAATAACCAAAATGCGAAAACAAAGCAGCAGCGATATACGGCAGAGATGCTTGCACGGCAAGATAACCACGTGACCGGAACCCACTTGGTGGCGGGTGGCGTAAGCTCGTAACTCAGATCTCAGCTCGCATCTCAAAGCAATAAACGCCCGAGCGACGGCTCGTATCTCGGAAAACTCGTAAGTTGGTGCACTCGTAAGTCAAGGTTTCACTGTATATATATACATATATATATATACATATATATATATATATATATATATACATATATATATACAGACATATATATATATATATATATATATATATATATTATATATATATATATATATATATATATATATATATATATATATATACATACATATATATATATATATATATATTAGGGTGGTGCTCAAAATATATATTTTTAAATATTTACTGGGACATGGCTTTATGTTGTTCCTTTTGTTCCAAAATGAAAAGACACCAAATATGAAAGCAATCTGATTTTATTTAGGGGTGCCACATCAGCCTTCAAACTAAAGGTGTCTACAAAACTTTTCTATATATGGATCTAAAGCAAAACCAGAAGTTTGTTTTATGAAAATCCACCCTCCACTCACTTTCTATGTATTCCAGCAAACACAAGTTACAATAGCTGCACAAATAGCACTATATTGCTATTGTTAAGTGGTCCTCCCGGTGACTACCTGGTCTCGGTGACCCCCGGACCGTGAGAGGAACTCCGCCAGAAAGATTTATTATGTATGCGCTTTCGTAACGCAATCAATATGAATTCCAACCAAGACAAAACCCCACACCAAGGATCCGGAATAATCAATGATATATTCCCCGAGCAATCAACCATCAGCAATCAATAGTACAAAGATGTAAACTCATCTACATTAACTCTAAGATGGCCATCTTATACATTCCTCACGTGAGCCCCACTCCCGACTCCCTCCGTGGTCAATGTCTCTCACAATGTCTCCGTACTCCTGTAGTTCGATCTCCGCACGTGGGCGGTTGAACGGACCCTTCCTGACGTGCTTTCACCGGGCACGTCCCGTACCGGGAACAACGGCTGCAGCGCGCACCTCCTGGCCAAGCAAAGCGGGTAATGTAAAGCAGGCAAAGCAACACGCGGCTTGCCCAGCGCGCGCAGCCCCAGGTGCGACCCGTACGCGGCCTTGTAGACGGCGAGGCGAACTGTGCCAGCTGCTTGGTTTCGTGCACGAACCCACAGTGACTTGACGTGTCAAAGGGTAGTTACACGTCCCGGTAACTCCTCTCGCCAGACAGGCTTTGAAACACCGATTCTCTTACGTTGCTCAATCGATACCGCTCGCGTCCGAGCTTGGCGAGGAAGAAGAAGAATCGTCGCGTCTCCAGGACCTCATGTCTTTTCTTCTTC
Source organism: Myxine glutinosa (assembly GCF_964187855.1). Classification (NCBI taxonomy): domain Eukaryota; kingdom Metazoa; phylum Chordata; class Myxini; order Myxiniformes; family Myxinidae; genus Myxine; species Myxine glutinosa. The sequence goes on from NC_136273.1 coordinate 105,180,691, forward strand.
CGTTTCCGGTCTCCTTTTTCTCAGAAGGGCTCCTGACCCTTTAATCACAACAACCTTTAATCGACTACACATTGATAAGCAAAGCCCGGAATAGTCATTCACATACATTCACATAAATATTTAACACTATGAAAACTCAAATTCAATGATAACAATCCAAATGTTCAGTTCATAAAATGAAGAGACACCATATCACATAATATTAAAAAACCCAAATATAATGAGAAATGTAACTCCTATTTCTGGGCCTGTTTCACCACTGTTGCCTTCTTGGCATCGGGGTACATCTTCCTGTGAGCAGCAACAACTTGGAGCAGAGCTTGCTTTTGCTCTTCATCCTTTGTAAGGAGCTTATTGTAGTCTTGTATCAATGCGACACCCCTTTCTGCCCTGTCGTTCACCACGACTAAGCCACTGGCGGCTTTCTTTGCTTCCTGAAAGCTGGTTTCTTGCTCCCATGAACCAGGATCCTTATCCATCCAATCAGTTGGGGGTCCCTAGGATGCTGAAGAAATGCTTGGTGTGTTTTGTTATGAGGCCAGCGATTGACAGGGCGGTTCCTCGTTTGATAGCTGGTCTCTTTGGAGAGGGGTTTTCACCGTCATTTTTCAATGCTTCAATCATATTGATCTTGCTTTCTTTGTCAATTCTGGTGTCAAAGAATGCAAATGCCACTAGTACTGGGCTCATGTACCACGTGTGGCGGCCAAGTGCCTTCAAGGCTGCCTGAGCCATCTTATGATTGATTTGTTCAAACTTTTCCAACTTCTTGAAGAGGTTAATGTCATTCAGGGGAGCCTCAATAGCTTGTGGAGCCCGAACAACTTCTTGAAGAGGTTAATGTCATTCAGGGGAGCCTCAATAGCTTGTGGAGCCCGAAACCAAGCCTGTACATACACAAGGCAGACAAAAATGTTGAAGGCTCGGAGTTCTCTCGCCTCTCGAAGTGTCAAGTGGAACTCTGACCGAAACATGAACACCTGTAGTGAATATAGTGCTTTTGCCATCCATCTGGCTCTGTGCATTGCTCCTGGAGCCATGATCCGGATTCCACGAGGTGGGATTCCTCCCATGTAGATGACAGTCAGTTCTAGGAGTTCACGATAATCATCTCGTGGCTGCTGATCTTTCAAACACAAGAGCAAATTCCAGAGCTTCATCCATCATGTCATTGTTCTGTGCAAACTCAGCTGCCGTATCAGGATCTGTGAATCCATTTTTTGGTTGGTGATGGGCAATGGAAGGCCACTTCGCCTGAAACCGCTTAAAAAGCTGGATGTCAGGGCCTGATGAAGGACCGAAAAGAGTGGTGAAAACATCTCCCAGAATGATTTCGTGCGCATGATGGCGGCAAGCCAAATGAAGTAGTTCAGTCTGTAGCTTCTTTTCAATGAGGACAGCAGCCCCTCCACGAACACCTGAATTGCTGGCCGTTGTGTCAAAAGACAAAGCCTTCACCTTGCCCACAAGGTTCCAGCTCTTCAGTGTGTCCACTACAGCGGTTGCCATAGCTTCTCCTCCACCGTCAGGTAACTTGGGAACATTCAACAGCTGCTCCATTCCATGGTACTGGTTGGACACAAGGATTGGAAGACGATCCACCTTCACATGCACAAAATCTCCAGTGACATCGGGAAGCTTTCCATCCCAATGGACCACTAAAGGACCCTGCACATTATGATGAAATGCTTCTTTTATTTCGTCCATGGTTTTGCATCGATGCATCATGCGATTCCGCCGCACTGTCCATCGGTTCAGTGCCAGCTCTGCAGGATCCCATCCTACTGCTCTACAAATGGATGCCAAGTTGTGGACAGCCATTCGGTCACTTGTTTTCGTACGATCCAAAGAAGCTACGACTTCAGGAGTGACAATGTTGATAGGCCTTCTTTTCTTGGGACGAGATATCCCACCATCAGATGATGAAGAACCAGCCTGTGCCGTGGTCTCAGAGTCAGAGTCTGAGTCTGTGACTTCCATAGCAGTAGCACCCTTCATGACCATTTCCTGTCTCTTATTTTCCTTCTCTGCCTTAGTCTTCTCCTTTTCTTCCCTTTCTTTCTTTCGCTTCGTTTTTGCTTCCAACACAGTGTCTACAGATCCCATTGAAGCCTTCCTCTCTGAGAATTGATCGTGAAGAAACTTCCTGTCCTCGGGGTTGGTGATTATGGCCTCCGAATCTGCATGCCTAAGATCAAACGTCTTCTCCAAGGAGGCCTTGAAGGATGCTTCCTTTTTCTCTTGGGTCGCACCACCCCGCTTTGCACCTTTTTGGAGGCTCCTCCATTCTTCATATAGCCTCTCCAAACGATGGATGCAGTGCTGCTTCGTCGTTGTAGGTAGGTGAGCTTTTTCCCAGAACTTCACAACCTCTTCAATGGTGAGGGTTGCACTCTCCCGGGCAGTGCGATTCTCCTTCTTCAGGTGATGGAAAAACAGGACAAGAGATTGATGCACAGTCGGGAGCTTGGCACCTTTGATGGCATCTCCAGAAGTGGACCCAATGAGATACACATTATCCTGAGCCCGAGTTTGCAATGAAACACTGGTACTAGCACATGCCATATCTGCAAAATAAGCAAGAATGTGGGTAAAATCCTGTTAATTCTTACTCCACAGGGTCACTCTCTACAAAAGAGCCACAGTCAATAAGTTAGGCCTCCATATTACACACTAAAAAAGCGTACCCCTGACCCCGGGAACCTGTACAAAACGTGCATGAAAATTGCCCAGATAGTGATGATAGGAAGTCTCAAAACTGTATGTATAATATATTGTATATAACTATATATATAATGTATAATGTGTATTTATGTATATTTATATTTACTATATATTTATTTTTAATATTATATTTAATGTATATATATAATTATGTATTTATTTTGTGTATATACAGCCCAAAAAATGGGAATTCCTATTTTTGCATGGGGGAAAATTCATCACTGATGTGGCACCCCTAAATATTATTGGATTCCATTCAAATTTGGTGTGGTTTCCTTTGACACCAGAAGGAACAAATATAGACCATGTCCCGGAGAAAATCTGCATTTTGATTTTTTGAAGCCCACCCTAATTATATATATATTGTTGCGGATATGGGATTTGCATCCATCCATATCCGCTTGTAAATATTCCCCTATTTCCTCAATACTTCCCAACTATCCCCAATCCCCCATTCCCTAGTCCCATTTTCTGTAAACAACACTCTGTAGACCCGACCTCCCCCTATTTCCCCCATTAAATGTCGCATCCAGGTCCACCGCATCTCACGTAGACAACTATAGGACATCTTGCTAGTTATTCTTAGTCTATGTCAGTTAAGGATTCGTTTCCATTAATTCTGACCCTTCGTTGCACCAGAATGTGATTGTATGGCACCGTTAGGAAGTTTAGGACCTCCCAATACCTCCCCGCAGCTCTTCCTCACGGTTCAGAAACAACAACAACAACAACAGCAACGGCGGCGGCGTGCACAGGGAGTGCGCGTCCTCACTCCGGCTTGGTTGGTAGGGGGTGTTGGGAGGGCACGAGGCCTTCCCCACGAGCCGCCATCAAACATGTGCTCGACGGGGTTACCAAATAGGGGCTCCCTGTCAGCTCCTCGTCAAGGGCGGAGCCCGGTAACCCCTGCACCCAATGGAAGCGGCGGACCGATCCCATCTGGGGCGGAGCCAACCAGCCGAGGGCGTGTCACTCCCCGTTGAGCATGCGCAGCCGAGGGAGTGGTGACGTCAGATGCGCGCTGAGCTTGAAGCAAGAGAGACGTCCCTTCCGAGCGCAGTGAGACCTCCCTGCATCTCTTGGACCGTGCTTGATCCTGCCCCCGAGCCAAGGTGCACCTTGTGCTATCGACTACCTGTCCCTTCCTGCCATCAATCCCTGTGTAAGTCAGCCTTGTCCCGTTTGTCTGTGGTCTGTCTGGGCTAAGATAAGATTGTATTTAAGTGCCTATCTCTTCTGTGTCTTTACCTCATTACCTTGTAATCTACCCCTTTTCTCCACCACTAATTATACCCTCCTCCGGAGGTCTTGAGAACTGTACCCCTTGCGTCGTTTCATTTATCCCAGTCGTTGTGTCCTTTCCAATCATTGATTTAGCCTAGCGCGATTTGGCCAACGTTCGGGTGGAATCGGGTGAGTTGGGGAAGAATCGGGGGAACTGTTAGGTCGCGGCAATACCACCGCTCGGTAAATAACATCTAATCCGCGATCCGTAACAATATACATATATATATATATATATACATATATACATATATACATATATACATATATACATATATATATATACATATATATATATCTATATATATATATAAAACACAGTTTGTGTGTGTGTGTGTGTGTGTGTGTGTGTGTGTGTGTGTGTGTGTGTGTGTGTGTGTGTGTGTGTGTGTGTGTGTGTGTGTGTGATGTTACCGATAGACTCCTAAACGGAGAGGCTTACGTGCTTGATATTTGGCATAGACATGGCCATTGAGCCTGGGACGAACATGGCCGAACTCAAAATATTTGACGATCCATATTTTTTATTCATATTTACCTCAGCGCATTTCAGCGCATGGAATCAACGGAATCAGAGCAGGTGGGCGCTGATTCGCTCAGAGCGATCACGTGATGACGCTATGACGCTATGAACGCTATGACAACAAAAATTGCAATGACGCTATGAAACGCTATGAACGCGATGACGCTATGAAACGCTATGAAGCTACGAACGATATGACACTATGAAAAAAAAAATCGCTATGACGCTATGAACGATATTAACGCTATGACGCGATGAAAAAAAATAATCGCTATGACGCTATGAAAAAAAAAATTGCTCGCTTTACCAAGGGACTCGCTCTCCCCCCGTTCCCCTCCCCTCCCCTTCCCCCTCCCCCGCCCGGCAATGCCGGGTACTTCTGCTCGTATAAAACCACCTTAAAAAAAGGCAATGCCGGGTACTTCTGCTCGTATATACATATATATATATATATATATATACACATATATATATATACACATATATACATACATATATACATACATATACATATATATACACATATATACATATATATATATACATATATACATATATATATACACATATACACATATATATATACACATATACACATATATATATATACAAATATATATACATATATACATATATATACACAAAGAATTAAGTTAAGCACCCCTACACAACGAATTAAGGTAAGCACCCCCTAATATATATTCTTTGTGTATATGTATACATTGGCATATATTCTAAGGTATGTGAGATCAAATAATGATTGGTATGACATTAGCAATTATCCATTGATGAAATTGAGTGATCAAAGTGAAAAAAAGTGATTGGTTGAGTCAGTGAGCCGATCACGTGGGTCCTACACACGTTATTGACGCAAAGATCGCTAGAGGTCTTCTCAGAACAATGACTGTACGTTAGAAAACATAAACGTCATCCACACTGTCCGTGATGGACCTATAGCTCCATACTTAAATTGAGGTGAAAATATGCCTAAAATTCCCAAAAAATTTCACCTTAAATTATTCAGAATAAAATATTGAAAACGGCATGATTGTTATGTTTTTATGTGACCATAATATCACTTCTCCAGAAAATATAGCAATATCATGGGTATATTACACTGTTTTGACGACAACAAACTTGTAATGTGCGAGGTTGTACAAAAACGGGGGGGGGTGCTTAACTTAATTCTTTGTGTATACAGTGAACCCTCGTTTATCGCGGGGGTTACGTTCCAGAACCCCCCGCGATAAACGAAAATCCGCGAAGTAGCGACCATATATATATATTTTTTAAATATATATTTTAAAGCATTATGAACTCCCCACACTCTTATTAACCTTTCCCATACTCTTATAAACACTTCCTATACTCTTAAACACTTTTTACACTCTTAAACATACGTAATTTTAACAACATATAAAATTCTAATGGGTACTCACCATTGAAGATACTGTAGCTACCTATGGGTTCCCCAAGCAAGACCAGCATCAGAATCTCCTTGCTCCAGCCAGTGACGTCACCGGCGGGGATTCCCGGCGCGAGAGTGGCTGGTCACGTGACCGCTAAAGCGTGCCGCGCTTTGCGGGTATAATCAGCTACACCTGTTGATCACGTGACCACCGATTCACCGAAGCACGCCACGCTTGAGAGGCTTGGCTTTCGGTTTCTGGTTGTGCTTTATAATGCAGCCCGATAAATGGGCTTTTCAGTGTTCCCGAGTTGGTTTTGAGAATAAATATCTTATCGGACGAGTTTGTGTCTTGCCCGTCATTTCGTCCGTATCAAGCAAGAGCCCCGGCTCTTCAATACTACAACTTGCGTGATGAAGATGATGATGAATTAGCTGTGCAGTACTGATGACGATGGAAGGTGATGACGATGATGAATGTACTGGCGTTTTCCATACGCACGACTCTTTGTCTACCCTTCTACTGTACACTATGTACAGTATTTTATTTCTTGTAATATGTTTTAAATACTGTATTTTTCTTATTTCTTTACGTTTTTTAATTTTTTAGGCGAGAAAATGCTTATTTTACCACAAAAATATTTAAAATAATAGTATATAAAAATACATTTATACTGCAAAATCCCACGATATAGCGAAAAATCAGCGATATAATTTTACATATACTAGCGAGAAAAACCCGCGATGTACCGAATCCGCGAAAAGTGAACCGCGATATAGCGAGGGATGACTGTATATACATATATATATACATATATACATACATATATACATATATATATACATATATATATACATATATATATATATATATATACATATATATATACATATATACATATATATATATATACATATATACATATATATATACATATATACATTTGAACATTTGAACACCTGGCTTTAAAACTCTCTGGTCACACGCAGTCAGTCATGGCTGTCGTCTACAGCCCTCCCAAACCACACCCATCATTCCTGTCTGACTTCTCCTACTTTCTGACCCAGCTATGTTCCCTCTCCCCCTCAATCCTCCTCCTTGGTGATTTCAATATCCACATGGACTCCACTGACTCCACAATAACCACTGACTTCACTGATTTACTCACCTGCTTTAACCTCACTCAACATGTCGACTTTCCTACCCATATCCGTGGTCACATTTTGGACCTTGTCTGCTCCACTGGATTAAATTTGCACCATCTCTATGGCTCCGACCTCACCCTCTCTGACCACTTAGCCATCACTCTGACCATCAACATCCCCGCCCCAACACCAAGGCATTATCGCACAATCAACTTCCGTAAGCTAAACGCTCTTTCACCTACCTCATTCTCATCCACCCTCTCTGAAAAAATGTCCACTTCTCCCTTCATTGACCTCCACACCCCTTCCGACCTCACTGACTACTACAACCACACTCTCTCCTCCTGCCTTGACCAGCTTGCGCCTGTAAAAACCAAAACAGTTTCTTTCACCCATTCTGCTCCCTGGTTTACCCCTGAACTCCACCTGATGAAAACTCGTGCTCGCCAACTTGAAAGACTCCGCAATAAAACGGGTCTCACAGTTCACTCCCAAGCCTACAAGGACCACATACAACACTACAAAGATGCCCTCTCCCGCGCCCGCTCTGCCTACTACTCTCAAATTATCCACTCTGGCTCCGGAAACCCAAAAGCACTCTTCTCGACAATAAACAAACTCCTCCGCCCCCTGAACACCACCACCCAGTCATTCACAGTAGACAACTGCATCTCCTTCCTCTCTTTCTTCCAACGCAAAATTGACAACATCTACAACAGCTTGACCACCGCCGCACCCGCTCCCCCTCCAACCACCTGCCCCCCCTTGTCCTGCCATCCCCTGTCTCGGTTCTCCCCAATCTCTCCTACTGACCTCTCTGAACTCCTCATAGGAATGAAAACTGCCACCTGCACTCTTGACCCCATCCCCTCCAGCTTTGTCAAAGCCTCCCTCCCTGCTCTCTCTCCACTTATCATTGCAACAATAAACTCCTCCCTGTCTACAGGCATCGTCCCACCTTCCCTCAAAATTGCTGCTGTTACCCCCATTCTAAAAAAACCTGGTCTAAACCCTGACACCCTAAACAACTTCAGACCCATCTCCAACCTACCCTTTCTGTCAAAAGTTTTGGAACGCGCTGTAGCCACTCAACTCAAACATCATCTCTCTGCCAATAACCTGTATGAAACATTCCAATCCGGATTCCGCTCCAACCACAGTACTGAAACTGCTCTCCTCAAAATCACCAACGACCTTCTCCTCTCCTCTGACGCTGGCAACCTCAACATTCTCGTCCTCCTCGACCTCAGCGCTGCCTTTGACACCATCGATCACACTATCCTCCTCACCCGACTTGAATCCACCTTTAACGTCACCGGCACTGCCCTCTCTTGGATTAAATCATACCTCTCTGACAGATGCCAGTTCATCTCCATCAATAACTGCAAATCCCCCACTGCTCCCCTCCCCCAAGGTGTCCCCCAAGGTTCAGTTCTTGGCCCCCTCCTCTTCATCCTTTACCTGTCCCCGCTCGGTCACTTAATCCGCCGTCATGGTCTCCAATTCCACTGCTTCGCCGATGACATCCAGCTTTTCATCTCCACCAAGTCCGTCTCCACCGACACCCACTCTATCCTGACAAACTGCATCACTGAAATAAAATCCTGGCTTCAAATCAACTTCCTCAAGCTTAACTGTGATAAATCTGAAATAATCATCATTGGCCCAAAAACGCTCACAAAATCCACCCATAACTTTGCCCTCAACATCGACGGTATCCCAGTATCCACCTCCCCTCACATCCGGAATCTTGGCGTCATCTTTGACCAAACCCTTTCCTTCGACAAATACACTAAACAGATCACAAAGTCAGCCTTCTTTCACCTGAAAAACATTGCCGGTCTCCGCTCATCCCTCTCCTCCACGGCTGCAGAAACCCTCATCCACGCCTTCATCACCTCCCGTCTGGACTACTGCAATAGCCTCCTCTATGGTTCACCCTCAAAAATCACCAATAAACTCCAATACATTCAGAACTCCGCTGCCCGTCTACTCACTCATTCCCGGACCCGTGACCACATCACCCCCATCCTTTACAAGCTTCACTGGCTCCCCATCCCCCAGAGAATCCAGTACAAAATCCTCCTCTTGACATACAAAGCCCTCCATAACCTGGCCCCATCCTACCTGGCTGACCTCCTCTCCAGACACACTCCCACCCGCAACCTCCGCTCTGCTGGTACCAACCTCCTGACCCCCTCCATCCGGACCAAATTCAGATCCTGGGGGGACAGGGCCTTCTCCATCGCTGCTCCCACCCTCTGGAACTCACTACCTCACACCATCAGAGACTCCTCCTCACTCACCACATTCAAAACATCACTAAAGACCCACCTGTTCAACGCTGCATTCAACATTCAACCCACAGCATTTAACCCCTGACTATCTCTTCTCCTTCTCCCTCCTTTTGCTTTAAATATTTCCCTATTGATTCTTGTCTTTTTGCAATTGTTGTTTTCATGTATTGTTATGCATTATGTTTTCCACTCTGTCAAAGCGCCTTTGGGCTTCTGGAAAAGCGCTATACAAAATAAATGAATTATTATTATTATTATTATATATATATATATACATATATATATACATATATATATATACATATTGTTATAGATCGCGGTTAGGATGTTATAGACCGAGCGGTGGTTTAAAACCGCGACCTAACAAAACTCACCCGATTCCACCCGAACGTTGGTTGTATCGCACCCTAGCTGCTCAATGAGGGAAAAGACAAAAGCGACGCAATGCAAGAGGAAAACGGAGACAAAAAAAGGTTTGAAATACTACCACATTTATTCCTACTATTTACACACAAGCAACAAAAAGCAATTCAGTTTATTTACAAGTACAAGACGCAGGTGACACAGTGCAAATTTAGCTTATCTACAGACTTAACTTATTACCCAGGACAGAACAAACAAAGACGACTCACACGGGGAATGCCAGGGATGGCAGAAGGTGGATGGCTGGCGGGAGAGGAAAGGTCCAAGGGGGGGTCTTGCAGCACAACCGGCGCGTTCAGCAGCCGCCGTTCCGTTTCGGCCCTGCTCCGAACCGCCGTTCAGGCCCCCTTTGGCGGTGGGGTGGCGCGGCTGCGGCGGCCTCCGTCCGCTGCGTTCCCAGGACTTGTCTCACTGGTCTGGTCCCTCAACCCTCAACCCTCAACTCTTTCTTGCTTCTCTCACTCCTCACTACCGACTCCTCTCTCTGGCAACCGACTGTGACCAACTCCTTGCAACCAACTCCTCCTCTCTTCACAACCCTTCTTTTTCCAACCCAGAGTGCATCTCTCTTTTTTCTTCTCTCCCTCCACTTCCGGTTGCGCCCTTTTATAGCGCCCCCCAGCGATCACGCCCCCGGCGCTTTGGACACGCCCATCGGGGCGCTCACCTCGGCCCTGGCTGGTCGCACGACCCTCGGGCTCCGCCCCGGACGACGACGGGCGGGCGCGCCCCTCCCCTCCTCTGACGAGGTGGAGACACGCCTTTCTTCCCTGACTCGAGCCTCGTGGTCAATGGCGGTTATTGGAGGGGAGGTGATTGGGAATCGAGGCTCAGCAATGACGAGAGGGGATGTAATATGGCAATCGAGGGTCGGCAATCACGAAAGGGGGGATGTGAAGGAAATGGGGATTTTTGGGGATGGGAATGGAAGGGGATCTATTCTCTTTCACTGGTGCAATGGAGTATTTCAATTAATGGGAGACACAGCCTTATCCTAAAACACAGAATAAGATATAACTATCGAACATGAATATCCTATGATTGGCTGACGTGTATGCTTGTGGACTATGGGACGCCCTTTTGATCTTACACAGCTCCGGAGGCAGGAGGCACAGCACAACAACAATAATAATAATCATACAGCACACAATAAAAAATATATATATACAGTCCTCATATCCACAACAATATATATACATATATATACATATATATACATATACACATATATATATATATACACACATATATATATATATACATATATATACATATACATATATATACATATATATATATATACATATACATATACATATATATACATATATATATATATATACATATACATATACATATATATACATATATATATATATACATATACATATATATACATATATATATATATTAGGGTGGTGCTCAAAATAATTTTTTTTAAATATTTACTGGGACATGGCTTTATGTTGTTCCTTTTGTTCCAAAATGAAAAGACACCAAATATGAAAGCAATCTGATTTTATTTAGGGGTGCCACATCAGCCTTCAAACTAAAGGTGTCTACAAAACTTTTCTATATATGGAACGAAAGCAAAACCAGAAGTTTGTTTTATGAAAATCCACCCTCCACTCACTTTCTTTGTATTCTAGCAAACACAAGTTACAATAGCTGCACAAATAGCACTATATTGCTATGAAAACTCAAATTCAATGATAACAATCCAAATGTTCAGTTCATAAAATGAAGAGACACCATATCACATAATATTAAAAAACCCAAATATAATGAGAAATGTAACTCCTATTTCTGGGCCTGTTTCACCACTGTTGCCTTCCTGGCATCGGGGTACATCTTCCTGTGAGCAGCAACAACTTGGAGCAGAGCTTGCTTTTGCTCTTCATCCTTTGTAAGGAGCTTATTGTAGTCTTGTATCAATGCGACACCCCTTTCTGCCCTGTCGTTCACCACGACTAAGCCACTGGCGGCTTTCTTTGCTTCCTGAAAGCTGGTTTCTTGCTCCCATGAACCAGGATCCTTATCCATCCAATCAGTTGGGGTCCCTAGGATGCTGAAGAAATGCTTGGTGTGTTTTGTTATGAGGCCAGCGATTGACAGGGCGGTTCCTCGTTTGATAGCTGGTCTCTTTGGAGAGGGGTTTTCACCGTCATTTTTCAATGCTTCAATAATATTGATCTTGCTTTCTTTGTCAATTCTGGTGTCAAAGAATGCAAATGCCACTAGTACTGGGCTCATGTACCACGTGTGGCGGCCAAGTGCCTTCAAGGCTGCCTGAGCCATCTTCTGATTGATTTGTTCAAACTTTTCCAACTTCTTGAAGAGGTTAATGTCATTCAGGGGAGCCTCAATAGCTTGTGGAGCCCGAAACCAAGCCTGTACATACACAAGGCAGACAAAAATGTTGAAGGCTCGGAGTTCTCTCGCCTCTCGAAGTGTCAAGTGGAACTCTGACCGAAACATGAACACCTGTAGTGAATATAGTGCTTTTGCCATCCATCTGGCTCTGTGCATTGCTCCTGGAGCCATGATCCGGATTCCACGAGGTGGGATTCCTCCCATGTAGAATGTGGGTAAAATCCTGTTAATTCTTACTCCACAGGGTCACTCTCTACAAAAGAGCCACAGTCAATAAGTTAGGCCTACATATTACACACTAAAAAAGCGTACCCCTGACCCCGGGAACCTGTACAAAACATGCATGAAAATTGCGCAGATAGTGATCATAGGAAGTCTCAAAACTGTATGTATAATATATTGTATATAACTATATATATAATGTATAATGTGTATTTATGTATATTTATTATTTAA